>NC_092358.1:9477777-10077777 GCF_030848805.1 Temnothorax longispinosus
TTAAGTAGGGGAGACTGGGGCTGGTTGTTACAGAGGTAGGTTGTTACAGTGCCAATGGTAGCTAAACCGGAAACGCTATAGTAACGTTAGAAAGAGATAAATGATCACGCCAGTGTCGGCCGACATACCGCGCGAGTTAGTGGCGCTGGCGTTCTTGTGAGAGGAGCCCGGATAAGCAGCCGTAAAAAACGCAGATTTGTAACATTTTCATTTTTAGTATTATTGGTCTAGCACTTGTTATCTAAATAAGCAGAAATGTCTATGTGTGGTATATACTCTCTAATTCCTTCTGTTTACAATAAACCTTACTTTTATAAGCTTTACAAATATTTGTGTTTTAATATTTAATCTTAAGAGGTTAGTTTTGG
Source organism: Temnothorax longispinosus (assembly GCF_030848805.1). Classification (NCBI taxonomy): domain Eukaryota; kingdom Metazoa; phylum Arthropoda; class Insecta; order Hymenoptera; family Formicidae; genus Temnothorax; species Temnothorax longispinosus. The sequence continues at coordinate 9,478,146 of NC_092358.1, forward strand.
TGTTGGGGCTAAAAGTGACATTTTCTCGGGGCAGGTTGTGACAAACCACAATTAATTTATGATAGATAATTTATGATGAATAGAGCTTATAACTTTTGTTTAGATTAAAGTTACTTGTATTTTTGTTTTAAAGAATTTTTATTTAAATAAGAACATAATTTTACTTAATTTTTATTTTTTTATTTTATTTTGTTGTGATAAAGCAAAGATACCAAAAAAAGTAATATGTCTAAGTTTTTCGCTAAATAAGAACATAATTTTATTTAATTTTTATTTCAATGTGATAAAGCAAAGAGGCCAAAAGAAAATTGTATGCCTAAGTTTTTGTTTAAAATAACACTATAATTTTATTTAAAGTTAAAAAGTACTATATTATTACTTGGACTTAAACTTGGAAGTTAAACTTTTTTTGTAATTTGTTATAAACAATAATATTTCATTTTTGTTCGAATTAAGAAGACAAACCATGATTATTCTTAATAAAAAGTTTGAGATTACATTTGTTTTTTTGTTGTAACAATTTACCCCGTGTGGTGTAACAACCAGCCCCTGGTGTGGGGTAAAAAGTTACATGTCTCTTTTTTCAGAATTTTTTAATTTATATAATTTCTAATGAGCGGTTAGATAAAACTATTATTAAATTGAAATCCCGATTAGTTACTGAATCTAGCAAGCCTAGATTCATTTATAAAAACAACATAATCAAAGAGTTGAGACACTTTATAGAAAAAATGTCACAACCAGCCCCGGTCTCCCCTACATTGTTAGCAAATAATACTATTACATAATGTCTACAAAGTATTATAAATTTAATTTAAAAAATTCATCCGCATGAGCTTTATATCAAATGTAATAAAACTAAAGTGCGTTTATAAAATATATTTTACGAAGGATATCAAACAGCATCAAGTCTAATACTCTATAAATTATTTTTTAATTACAGAACAGTAATATGTCATATTATAACAGTATAACAATAATATGACATATAAATATATTTAATTACAGAACAGAGCATTGTCACAGAGATTTTATCAATAGCTTCCAGACTATTAATAAAATACTATGAATTATAAAAATATTAGAAATAATTAAAAATGATTAAAAAGTTATTTACAAAGCAGTAATAATAAATAAAAATAGTATTGTTTGAAAAATTATGCTGATAGGTCTTGATCGATCGTCATTGTTACTTCTAATACGTCTTGACTGATCAACCCTTTATTGACGTCTTCTTCATCATAATCAAATTTTTGTAATTGATTAATTAAAGTTTGACTTTTTCCAAATCGCTTTGCAAAAATATCTGACCACTCTTCAACATCACTTTTACGCTGTTCTATCAGATCTATAATGTTTGACAAAAATTTTGGCAATTGATGAAAACGAGTCTCTGCGAATCTTTTCACCTGAAATAAATTAGGATGTTAAGGATTTTTATCATTAATATGTAGTAATTTATTTTTACGCAGCGATCTCTTGAAATATATTTTTTTGTTTAACATAATAACAATACATGGTATGCATACAAATATATTTAATCCCTTAACTGCGGAAGCATATATGTGTATGAAGCGTATATATGCAAAAGGATTATCAATAGAAAATCAATAAATATGAATCTACATAGAATTATAAAACTTACCTTGGACAATTGTTCGTTAGAGAAAACGTTCGAAATGATGTTTTTTATCGTTAGACTTGGAGGAAGCAATCTGTAAGAACAAAATAACATATTTATGTATAAGATACATTTATTTAAAAATAGAATGTATATTTGTAAAGAGAAATGTATTACCTTCTTATATGATTCAAATTTGTTAATATGTAGTCAAGGACCAAATCGTTGCGTGCATGGTTTTGAAGAATTAAATTGAAGATCAATGCATGCTGTTCATCCTTAAATAATGTAGTATTGGATGCTGTAATATTCAAATAGTTGATAATGATATCAGGATCTTCAGCACAATTCAATATTTTCCAAAGTTTCTTATCAGATGTTCGCTGATATAGTGCCATCATTTTATCCCAAGTAGTCCTATTAGCTTCCGCTAAACCAAAGCAGTACGTCCAATCTTGCCACCATTGTGGAACCCTAAAATACATATGTGTCTATATGGAAAAGAGGTACATGCACTTCATACGCATAGCCGACGTTTTATTTTATCAAGTTTTGTATTTTTTTCCGTTCTGTTAGGTAAATCTTATTTTGCAAAATTAAGTGTCTATATGTCACTCTATATTTGCCACGTGACCATAAGACTACGTGTGAACACAGTGAATGAATAAATAAATGAAAGATAAATCCATCCATAACGTCATTATATCTCTTGTCATTATATACATATATTTTTACTTGTTTCGCATATTTATTCTATGTATTAAAACAAGAATGGAAATTAAGAAAAAACAATAAAGAGACTGTCTGATTTCGATGCGAAGAAATAAAAGGAATCGATTACATCCATATGCATACGTGCGCGCGCATACGCAACGCACACGCACAAATATAAATTATGAGATAATCATGATCATAAAAAGAGTTACTTGTAAGTATCAGGATCCGCGAAATGTTCGCTTAATTTAACGGCGGCCTTTCTCTTGCATTCCGCGTGACCGACGGTACATGCCCATTTTAGGGCATTTAGCCTTAGTAACTTAGTGAGATCGTCATCATAAGGATTTTCTTCGTATCCCACATGTCGAAGAACCCCGCCATCAAAGGTTTGTACCATGTATAACTAGAAATCATGAAATAATATTGAATTTTATATTGGTTTGTTGCTACATGCGAAGTGACGTGAATCATATATACAATGTACGTATGTATAATATGTATATATATATATATATATATAGCTATATATAGCTATATATATATATATACATATATATTTCGTTAGTGCCTTAATTGTTAAAACATTCACTAGAATTCACAAGAATTATTGGTGAGTTTGCGCCTAAGTTTCCCTAACGTCCATTCGTATTTAATGTTAATTAAAACGTTTCCTACGATTGTGCGATTATAAAACCGACCGCCACAGACTTTATGACAAAGCGGTGAATGTGTAAATGCAGAACTGGCCAAATTAAAGAGCCAAATATTTTTTTTAATTTTTATAAAATCTGTTATTACATACCTTGAAACCTTTACTCTCTGGCAGTGAAAAGTACTTCTGATTTTGTTTTAATATTCGGAACATTGGACGCCATGCCACATAATCTCTCTCTAGTTCGTAGTAAGCTATAAGATCTATGAATATATAGCTATCTAGCTGATTTTTTAGCAAAAAGGCATATGCATCATCGATAATTTGAGCACGATTGAGAACGTGTATTTTCGTGTGTTCTTGAGAGGCCAAGTAAGGTATGATTCTTTCGTAAATTAGGATATCGTAATAGACACGACAGTATGCTGTCGAATTATCCATTAAATTTATTATTAGATCTTCTTGTTTGAAATTATCAAGGTATATTTTCAAATACTGACATTTTGATTATTGTAATAAACAAATTTTATGTAATTTGCACTTTACAATTGTTACAAAAAAAAATGTACATTACCAATGTACTTCACCAATGAATTTATCAATGTAATTCACCAATGTATCGAAGAATATTATAATTATATAAATTTTAAAGCTTCTTTTTAATAAAAAAATATACTAAGAACTTAAACTTTTGTGTTGATAAAGCAAATAAGATAGATACAAAAGAACGTAAAATTTATTGATTTATACCAGTTTGTTGTAGATTGACGATAATCCAACCTTTTGTATTAATTTGCACTCTAAAAGTTTCATCTGGTTTTAACCAATTATGGGGCATAGTATTGGAAAAATACGGAGAGCCTTCATAAGCGTAGGATATGGGTATCCACCATTTATTATTGATATCTTCAGTTGCGTGGAAATTTTTTTGATGCGTTATTGTTAAGTCACCAGTTTTGTAATTCATCGTTACATTCAGCACAGGATAACGATTTTGGACTATCCATGTATCCATCACTTCTTTTATTCCGAATTTTTGATCTCGCATATAAGGGTCGTAAGAAGCTTCGTCTTTAGCACTTTGTATGGTGCTCCAGAAATCATCGGGAGTGACCACTCTATATTGCCTGAATTTGAAATATGACATTGTCATTATAGCTTATAACACATACGTCGTAGGTATTTATTTACTATTACATAATCAAACGTGAGTAGTAATGTACAATTTAATTAATACACATGTGGAAACTAAAAATATAACTTAAAACTAGCTTAGTCAAATTATAATTAAGGAACAAAGTATGATCTCTTCTAATCGAATAGCATTGGGTATTGAACACACAAGTTTATATTTCTGATATGGCGTATTATATATTCCAACGTAAATGCAGGAAACATTATACTTATGATATTTAATGTTGCTATATGTGATAACTATATATACACTTACAGTGTAGCGAAATACTTGGTGATACCCTTTTGAAATACCTGGTCGCCCACTGCATGATATAACATGCGCAATATAGCTGGAGCTACGATACACAGCATAAAATACTGATTAATAATACATATAAAGTATATTTTGTATACTTTTATACATAAAATTAAGACATATGTGAACTGTGAACGTATTGCGCAAAACAAGAATTTGTTGTCTATTCACTTTTCTGTTCCACCTCTGTCTTCGTGCTATTCTACATTAAACTAATCATGGACGATAGTTTCATTTTATTTACATAATTTTACTTTTTTTACGAACTTGATTAACAAAGAGTTGGTTATTCAAGTGATCGTCAAGGTTCAATGTAACAGAACCCGCTAAGTCATCATCTAATTGGAGAGCAAGGTGCATGGCTCCAGTAACGAATAAGTGCATTGTTCGCCAGCCTTTAAATGTCTATAACCTCACGAGAAAACAGTTTTTTTATATGGCTGAATATAAAAATTCGAAGAAAAATTCGCATTTATATAGGGATACAAACCTACCTGTACGCCACTTTTAATAATTTCGCTATTTTAATTTTTATTGTAATTTATTTATGTCAAATGTTAACCGTTTCACGTATATCAATTCTTTTGAGAAGATCATACTTCAATTATTTTTTAAGATAATGTACATTACTGAATACAAAGATAAAATCAAGACATAAAAATTCTAGAAATTAAATTTTTTTTGTAAATTATTTATTGTTATATGGATGCAAAAAATAAAATACGTTTAAATTCTAATAAAACTATTACAATAATAATCATTGTATCGCCAAATATAAAAATAATGTTGAAACATAAGAGATTAAAAATAGTAAATCTTTAATATGAGCTTGGGAGAAGATAAGTACTGAGAACATAATATTCTCGAATTTTAATAGAAATTAGTATTAAATGTTTCGTTCTAGTTATTCGCGGCAAGAACCAGTGTTACAATCTTTTTTATAATTCTAAATTAAAGAATTGCCATTAGTTATTTAGCTTTGTCCTGATACATTTTATAAGAATATAGAAATATTTAATGGATGTTATTTTGATCTTAGAGAATGAAGTGCATTTCCAACTTTTCTATTTAACGAGCAATTCATTGCATTAGTAATATTAAACAACCTTGTCGAGGAAATACGCCTGTAGATACACAGCAAATCCCTCATTTAACCATATGTCAGTCCACCAAGATGGGGAGATGAAAGTGCCGAACCACTGATGTGCGATTCCATTTGCTACATAAGAAGCTACATTCCTTTTCTTAAATGTAGGATTCTTGCTATCATCGTAGACAACCTTTGATTCTCTAAAAGACATAACATAACATATATAATATTCAAAATGCTTAGTTTTTTTTCATCGTTAGCATGCAGTCTAATGTGTTTATATATATATATATATCATTGAAAGAAAGGGTGACATTCACATCAATTTAATACGTTAATTTATTTTAAAACAGCCTAAGAATGAAAATATATAAATAAAATTTAAATATCCATAAAATACACATGTGTTTTTTTATCGTTTTTAACTATCAAAATTTAAATGCTAGAAGTTATTCGTCAGTTCTAATAACTTCATACTAATTTTTTTTATTCATGTACATATTAATAAATGTCTTTAGTTATGAATATTACTGGTAAATGATGATTCCCCAATCTCCCATGGAACCGTTGGGATAATTTGGTACCATGACGTGATCTATTTTCGGTACCCCTTTGGTTTTACCGATATACTCCTCCAAGAGCGGCGTAACCCGTTCGGCAATGCTTAGCACGAATCTTGCTTGCGATGTCAAAGACGATCTGCACCACACATTAACGGAATGGTTGCTGTTAGTAATGCGAACAAAATTTGATACAATCACAATTCCCACAAGATAAGTGGGCATTAGATAAGTGCGGTTAAAGTGTGTCCATTTCATGTCATTTTCTACGTAGTCCTGCCAATGGACCTTTTGGCTCGGCCAATTTGACAATACATTGTATTTCTGATGATGCCTCACGGAGATCATGAAGTAAGCTTTTATCGCTGGGTCGTCCCAACATGGAAACATTCGTCTGGCTTTATTCGGTATGAGGTGTGTTGCGGCCAACCTGTGATTCATAGTACAAACTTACCACTCATAGCAAGAAGGATACGAGAAGTTAAGGAATACTAGTTTTTGTTTATATATTATATGTTTATTATATTGTATGTAATTATTATTTTGTTGAGAGTAGAAACAGAAATATTGTACTCTGCTGTCGTTTCATTTTGAGCCAAAGTGGATCCACTTTTTGCAAATACTTTATCGTAAATATACTTACATACTAGAAAACGGTTTTAATAATAAAATGGATACGCATTTTAAACTGTGTTTCGCCGTGGTTTATATATGTTGTAAGTCGATAACGATGAAAATAGTAAATAAAAAAAAGTAATAAGTAAAAGTAACAAATAAATAAGGTAATAACAATAGCATTTACGTATGTACGCGTTACAAAGTATATATTTTTAATATTTTTAATATTTGCTTACATCCTGTTATATTTTTTTTTCCTGCCTCGTCTGTGTACGGAATTTTCATAAAACCACCACTGCCAAAATCCATCTGAGAGAATTCACCAGCAAACTTCATGTTCAGGGTGTATCGGGAACCAGGATACAATTGCTTTTCGAAATGTAGCGATAATACATTCGTTTTATAGTCATAAGTATGTTTCCACGGTTTATATGTTAGATAGACTGTGTCGTTCATCAGTGTTGTCGCCGTTTCATCTATTTCTAATCCTTGCGAGTGTAAGCTTATGGTAAACGATTTGCGAACAATGGTGAGAGTGACTCTGGAAAAGTATTGCTTTTTTCGAGATCCGGAATAATCAGACTAATGTTATAATCAAATGGAAATGAATTGGTGGGTAAACGATTCATATATTCTGGATCATTAGCGATAGAAAAGTCCGTGACTGTGGCCAATATTAAACCGATATGTAATAACAATTTTGGGAATTCCATGTCAATACTCGTCTTAGGTTTCTGTAACTTTTCGTTAAAAAGAAAACAATTAAATAATAATACAATGCGGTACAAGTTATTGAAATTTAATATTAATTTTTATATAAAAATCAAAAGACCACAGGAGAAAAGAAAAGGAAAAACACAATTCCAACTTTTATCAAGGCGATTACATGTACGACCTACTTCGCGGAAAATTATGAATATTTTTTTATAGAATATTGGATGTATATCTTGATGTGCTCGCAATTAATTTATTCTGTCGTTCTTATATTTTCTTAGAATTAAGAGAAAATTATTTTATTCAGTTTTCGAGAAGGAATTTACGCATCTAACGCGACGTGTGTATATTTTTGATTTGGGCTATATAGAATATTTCATTGGAAGTAAAAAACGTAAATATTGTTATAATATGTAGAATTTGTATTATTTAGTTGTCGGTTATAGCAGTGTTGAATTCCTTTCGCTTATCATTTCTGTGCCTTGAATATACTTTAAGGAAAAAATATAGTAAATAATGTGAATTATTTCAAAGAACGAAAGTAATTAACATTTTTTATCGCATAACCGTTAATTCTATTTATTTGTTAATAACAATAATAATCTTGTCTTTTGTTTAACATTTTTTCTACGTTTGGAACGTTATGTGTATCAAGATCGTTTCGAAATTTATATTAAATTTTTCGCTTTCCAGTTTTCATTATGCAGAACGATAAGAAACAAAATATGTCGACTGATTAAAAAAATACATTATTTAAAAAGAAAATTTACTGCAATCTATGAGTATGTCGAAGAAATAAAGATAAATTTCATCGTGTATTTGTCTGTCGAAATTACTTAAATTACGTTTTATACATTTCTTTGTATCTTCAACGAAATATAATACCTAATTAATTATTTATTATTGCTCTTAATGACTTACCTTGTGTATTACACTTGTATGCTGATTAAGCTACAGTTCTTTGCAGCAATTAATTATGCGCTCTCGCCATGAAAGCCGTTAATATGAAGGATAGTTCAGCGTAACTGCCGTTCGACCCATTCGACCATCTCGAAAGAACACCGAATACTGACTAAAATATGAGAGCTTTCCAGCAAACGACACAAGTCGACATTAACGTCGTCCTATTTTGCTTTTTTGCAATGAGTAACGAACAAAACAACACTTGTGTCGCTTGCTGGATTGCACCCAATGTCAATCTTCGAAGTTTTGATAAATACATATATGTCATGTAAATACACAGTGCCTCACGCAACTGTTTGACTCGTACCGTTACACATTTTTTTAAATATTTGTGGACAAAGATATCTACAAGATCATAGATCATAAATAATATGTGTTTGTTTATATGTTAATTTTAAGAAGTCGTTTTCGTCAGTTGATGTGCCTCTTCGAATCAGTTAGATAATACTTGTATAATACATTTATCGTTAAATACTAGCTGTAAGATCATGTCGATATAGAAGATGTCTCTTATCAAATTTTGAACTAAAAATTTTTCGTTTTCGATAATAAACATCGAAACGCACAGAGTCCCTGAGTTATAAACGATTGGAAAGAAAAAGCTTATTGAGAATTAAGCTTATAATTATTACAGTTATAGTACATTTTTTGAAAAAATATATTTATATTGTATAAATTATAGCCATTTAATTTCAGAAATTCACACAAAGCTAATAAGAGAAATTGAATTTAGTCTAAGGTGTATATTATAATTGTACTACATAATTGTCAATTTTATAATAAATTTAACATATTCAGCTACAAAGTTATAAAAATATTTAAAGAAACACAGTAGGATAAAAATTATAAAGCACATGCATAATTTACTATCAATTACAGATATGGCAAAAAATTATATGTTATACATATTATGTCACAAGAATTTGAAATTGTGTTGATAACTGAAATTATTAATATAAACGTAATATGCTTGATCTGAAAGATTATTGCGCTATATTTTAACGCTAATGTATTTATTTAGATTTGTATTATAAAAGTAGTTTTAGCTAACTATAATAAATAAATGTAAAGTATATACAGAGAGAAATAAATGTAATAAAAATCTGATAAATAAATGGAATAAATATATATGTGGATAATAAATGGAATATAAGATATACCTTGTCAAGAGAGAGAGAGAGTTGCTTTTTAGTTTAAATATTACAAAATATCCATATCTCTTTATATTCCGAAAAATTAATAAATATATAAAATATGTATGGTAGACGAAATAATAATATATAAAGTAAACAAAAATATGCAATGTGTAAAATGATGAAAGTGAGGGTTATGAATAATGTTATAATTGATTATAATTATTATTAACATATATGTACGTAACGCTATTAGAAAATGATACTATCACATAATATCTACAAAATATTATATATTCAGTTGAAACAATTCATTCGCATAATCTCCTAAGCTGAGTAATAAATCAATGTTAGTGCGTTTATAAAAGATATTTTACGAAAAATATCAAACAACATCAAACCTAATAGTATATAAATTATTTGTTAATTATAAAACAGTAAAATTTCATAGATGATTTTATCGATAGCTTCCAGACTATTAATAAAATACTAAATATTATAAAAAATTAAAAGTATTAGAAATAATTAAAATTAATAAAAAATTATTTACAAAAACGTAATAATAAATAAAAATAATATTGTTTGAAAAATTTTGTAAGTAATTGTATGTCTTGCATCACATTTGATATTTTTGATTGATCAAATCAATTGGCTACTTAAGTTTGATTTCTTCCAAATCGCTTTGTAAAAATATTTACGGACTCTTTAAGATTATTTTTACGATTTTTTAACAGCTTTATAATGTTTATTGTTTGCCAAAGAGTTTGGATTATGATGAAAATAAGTTTCTGCGAATATTTTCACCTGAAACAGATTAGAATGTTAAGGATGTTTATCATTAATATGTAATATAAATTTATTTTTATGCAGCCATGAAAATATATCCAATAAATAAAATGATGAAAATGGGGGTTGTAAATAATATTAAACTTTGTAGAATGAACAGAAATTTTTTTTCTATACAGTAATAAATACTGTTTAAATAAAGTTTTTAGTACAATGCGACGTCATTATTTCATGTCTTTTATTCAAAGTCTAGCAACACGATTATAATTATAATAATAATTCAAATTTAAGTACAGTATTAGCAAATAATACTATTACATAATGTCTACAAAGTATTGTAAATTCAATTTAAAAAATTCATCCGCATGAGCTTTATATCAAATAAGTATATAATAAAACTAAAGTACGTTTATATAAGATATTTTACGAAAGATATCAAACAGCATCAAGTCTAATACTCTTATAAATTATTTTTTAATTACAGAACAGTAATATATCATATTATAACAGTATAACAATAATATGACATATAAATATATTTAATTACAGAACAGCATTGTCACAGAAAATTTTATCAATAGCTTCCAGACTATTAATAAAATACTAAGTATTATAAAAATATTAGAAATAATTAAAAATGATTAAAAAATTATTTACAAAGCAGTAATAATAAATAAACATAGTATTGTTTGAAAAATTATGCAGATAGGTCTTGATCCATCGTGATTGTAACAGACGCAACGTCTTGATTGATCAACCCACTATTGACGTCTTCTTCATCATAATCAAATTTTTGTTGTAATTGATCAATTAAAGTTTGACTTTTTCCAAATCGCTTTGCAAAAATATCTGACAACTCTTTAACATCACTTTTACGCTTTTCTATCAGATTTGCAAAATGTGACGAATGGTTTAGCTTAGGATGAAAATAAGTTTTTACGAATCTTTTTACCTGAAACAGATTAGAATGTTAAGGATGTTTATCATTAATATGTAGTATAAATTTATTTTTATGCAGCTATTTCTTAGAATATAATTTTTTATTTAACATAGACAATAACAATACATGATATGCATATAAATACATTTAATCCCTTGACTGTGGTAGTATATATACAAAATTGTCTTCTATTTGCAGAAAATATATACATTAACATCCACGAAAATCTATTATTAATTAAAGAAGGCATATACACACATACATATATGTACATGTATATTAATATTCAGTACTCAATTATCAATTCACAACACAGTAATATTCTTAGAATTAATTACCATATTATAAAAATTTAGTTTTAAACCACGCGCTAGTATTACTCAATTTCAACACAGCTTTATAAGATACAAATATATAACCCACAAATATGAACAAAATAAATTATAAATATTAATTTAATGAGGTAACGTTGCATTAATCTAGAATTCCAAACATGACGAACGTTTGATTTTAAGCGCGCTACAGTTAAAGGATTATCAATAGAAAAATATAAGTATGAATCTAGAATCATAAAATCTACCTTGGACCATTGTTCGTCAGAATAAACATTCTGAATGATATTTTGTATTGTTGGGTAGGTATCAAGTGATCTGTAAGAACAAAATGATACATTTGTATAATTAATGTATAAGATAAATTTATTTAAAAAAAAAAAATAGAATGTATATTTGTAAAGAGAAATGTATTACCTGGGTTTTATATTACTAAAATTTGCTAATATGTAGTCAAGGACCAAATCGTTGCGTGCATGGTTTTCAAGAATTAAATTGAAGATCAATGCATGTTCCTCATGGTTAAATAATGTAGTATTTGATGCTATAATATTCAAATAGTTGATAATTATATCAGGATCTTCAGCACAATTCAATGTTTTCCAAAGTTCCTTATCAGATGTTCGCTGATACAGTTCCATCATTTTATCCCAAGTAGTCCTATTAGCTACAGCCAAACCAAAGTAGTATGTCCAATCATGCCACCATTGTGGAACTCTAAAATACATATGGGTCTATGGAAATGAGGTACATGCATTTCATACGCATATCCGATGTTTTATTTTATCAAGTTTTGTATTTTTTTCCGTTCTGTTAGATAAATCTTATTTTGCAAAATTAAGTGTCTGTCGTGCGCTGTTCTGTCACTCTATATTTGCTACGTGACCATAAGACTACGTGTGAACACAGTGAATAAATAAATAAATGAAAGATGAATCCATCCATAACGTCTCTTGTTATTATATACATATATTTTTACTTGTTTCGCATATTTATTTTATGTATTAAAACAAGAATGGAAATTAAGAAAAAACAATAAAGAGACTGTCTGATTTCGATGACTCGAAGAAATAAAAGGAATCGATTACATCCATATGCATACGTGCGCGCGCATACGCAACACACACGCCCAAATATAAATTATGAGATAATCATGATCATAAAACGAGTTACTTGTAAGTATCAGGATCCGCGAAATGTTCGCTTAATTTAACGGCGGCCCTTCTCTTGCATTCCGCGTGACCGACGGTACATGCCCATTTCGTGGTATCTAACCTTAGCATCTTTGTGATATCGTCATCATCAGGATTTTCTTCGTATCCCACATGTTGAAGAACTCCATCAATAGTTTGTACCATGTATAACTAGAAATCATGAGATAATATTGAATTTTATATTGGTCTGTTGCTACATGCGAAGTGACGTGATTCATATATACAATGTATGTATGTGTATATATATATATATATATATATATATATATATATATATATATTTCGTTAGTGCCTTAATTGTTAAAACATTCACTAGAATTCACAAGAATTATTGGTGAGTTTGCGCCTAAGTTTCTTTAACGTCCATTCGTATTAATTGTTAATTAAAATGTTTCCTACGATTGTGTGATTATAAAACCGACCGCGACAGACTTTATGACAAAGCGGTGAATGTGTAAATGCAGAACTGGCCAAATTAAAGAGCCAAATATTTTTTTCATCTTTATAAAATCTGTTATTACATACCTTGAAACCTTTACTCTCTGGCAGTGAAAAGTACTTTTTATTCCGTTCTAATATTCGGAACATTATACGCCATGCCACATAATCTCTCTCTCGTCCGTAGTAAGTTATAAGATCTATGAATATATAGCTATCTAGTTGATCTTCGAGCAAAAAGGCATATGCATCATCGATAATTTGAGCACGATTGAGAACGTGTATTTTCGTGTATTCTTGAGAGTTCAAGTAATATATGATTTTTTCGTAAATTGCGGTATCGTAATAGACACGACAGTATGCTGTCAAATTATCCATTAAATTTATTATTAGATTTTGTTTGAAATTATCAAGGTATATTTTCAAATACTGACATTTTGATTATGGTAATAAACAAATTTTATGTAATTTGCACCTTACAATTGTTACAAAAAAAATGTACATTACTAATGTACTTTACCAATGAATTATCAATGCAATTCACCAATGTATCAAAAAATATTATAATTATATAAATTATTGAAATTTTGAAATTTTTTTAATAAAAAAATATATTAAGAACTTGAATATATTGTAAAACTTTTGTGTTAATAAAGCAAATAAGATAGATATAAAAAAGCGTAAAATTTATTGATTTATACCAGTTTGTTGTAGATTGACGATAATCCAACCACTTGTATTAATTTGCACTCTAAGCGTTTCGTCCGGTTTTAACCAATTATTGGGCATAGTATTGTTAAAATCCGGAAAGCTCTCGTCAGTGTAGGATATGGGTATCCACCATTTATTATTGAAATCTTCAGTTGCGCGGAAACATTTTTGTGTTATTGCTACTTCACCAGTTTTGTAATTCATCGTTACATTCAGCACAGGATAACGATTTTGGACTATCCACGTATCCATCACTTTTTTTATTCCGAAATTTTGATCTCGCATTCGAGGGACCCAAGAGGCTTCGTCTTTAGCACTTTGTATGACGCTCCAGAAATCATCGGGAGTGACCGCAATATATTGCCTAAAGAAAAATGATATTGTTATTAGCTATAGCACATACGTCGTATGTATTTAAATTTACTATTACATAATCAAACGTGAGTATTAATGTACAATTTAATTAATACACATGTGAAAAATAAAAATATAAATTAAAACTAGCTTAGTCAAATTATAACTAAGGAATAAAGTATGGTCTTTTCTAATCGTATAGCATTGGATATTGAATGCATAAGTTTATATTTCTGATATGGCGGCGTACTATATTTTTCAACGTAAATGCAAGAAACATTATACTTATGATATTTAATGTTGCTATATGTGATAACTATAATAGACTACATTGTACATACATACTTACTTTGTAGCAAAATACTTGGTGATACCCTTTCGAAATACCTCGTCGCCTACTGCATGATGTAACATCCGCAATATAGTTGGAGCTACGATACACAGCATAAAATACTGATTAATAATACATATAAAGTATATTTTATATACTTTTATACATCAAATTAAGACATATGTGTACGTATTGCGCAAAACGAGAATTTGTTGTCTATTCACTTTCTGTTCCACCTCTGTCTTCGTGCTGTCTACATTAAGCTAATCATGAACGATAGTTTCATTTTATTTACATAATTTTACCTTTTCCATAAACTTGATTAACAAAGAGTTGGCTAACCAAGGTATCGTTATCGTGAAGATTCAATGTAACAGAACCCAATAAGCCATTATCTAGATAAAGAGAATAGTGCATGGTTTCGGTAACGAAAAAATCCATTGACCGC
Organism: Temnothorax longispinosus; assembly: GCF_030848805.1. NCBI lineage: Eukaryota > Metazoa > Arthropoda > Insecta > Hymenoptera > Formicidae > Temnothorax > Temnothorax longispinosus. The sequence continues at coordinate 9,493,260 of NC_092358.1, forward strand.
CAGTCTTCAAATATCTATAACAGAAAACAATCCTTTGATATGGCTGAATATAAAAATTCGAAGAAAAGTTCGCATTTATAGGGATACAAACCTACCTGTCCGCCACTTTTAAAAACTTCGCAATTTTACTTTTACTGTAATTTATTTATGTCAAATGTTAACCGTTTCACGTATATAATTTCTTTTGAGAAGATCATATTTTAATTATTTTTTAAGATAATGGACATCACTGAATACAAAGATAAAATCAAGATATAAAAATTCTAAATGTTAAATTTTTTTGTTAAATATTTATTGTTATGGATGCAAAAAATAAAATACGTTTAAATTCTAATAAAACTATTACAATAATAATCATTGTATCGCCAAATATGAAAATAATGTTGAAATATAAGAGATTAAAAATAGTAAATTTTTAATATGAGCTTGGGAGGAGACAAGTGCTGAGAACATAATATTCTCGAATTTTAATAGAAATTAGTATTAAATGTTTTGTTCTAGTTATTCGCGGGAAGAACAGTGTTACAATTTTTTTTATAATTCTAAATTAAAGAATTGCCATTAGTTATTTAGCTTTGTCCTAATACATTTTATAAGAATATAGAAATATTTAATGGATGTTATTTTGATCTTAAAAAATGAAGTGTATTTCCAACTTTTCTATTTAATGACCAATTCGTTGCATTAGTAATATTAAACAACCTTGTCGAGGAAATACTCCTGGAAAAACACAGCAAATCCCACACTTAACCATATGTCAGTCCACCAAGATGGGGTGATGAAACTGCCGAACCACTGATATGCGATTTCATGTGCTACAAACGACGCTACTTTCCTTTTCTGAAGTATAAAATCCTTGCTATCATCGTAGACAACTTCTGATTCGCTAAAAGATATAACATAACATAATATTCAAAATGTGATTATACCTAGTTTTTTTTATCGTTAGCATGCAGTCTAATGTGTTTATATATATATATATATATCATGGAAAGAAAGAGTGACATTCACATCAATTAAATACGTTAATTTGTTTTAAAACAACCTAAGAATGAAAATATGTAAATGAAATTTAAATATCCATAAAATACACATGTGTTTTTTATCGTTTTTAATTATCAAATTTTGAATGCTAGAAGTTATTCGTCAGTTCTAATAGCTTCATATTAATTTCTTTTATTCATGTACATATTAGTAAATCTCTTTAGTTATGAATATTACTCGTAAATGATGATTCCGTGATCTCCCATGGAGGCCATGGAATAATATGGTATCATGACGTGATCTATTTTCGGTATCCTTTTGGTTCTGGTATCGGTATACTCCTCCAAGAGCGGCGTAACCTGTTCAGCAATACTTTGCACGAATCTTGCTGACGATGTCAAAGACGATCTGTACCACACATTAACGGATTGGTCCGTGTTATTAACGCGATCAAAATTTGATACAATCACAACTCCCACAAGATAAGTAGGCACTAGATTAGTGCGGTCAAAGTGTGTCCATTTCATGTCATTTTCTACGTTGTACTGCTCTCGGATCGGCCAATTTGACAATACTATGTATTTTTGATGATGCATCACCGAGATATAGAAGTAAGCACTTTTCGCTGGCTCGTCCCAACATGGAAACATTCGTCTGGCTTTATTCGGCATGAAGTGTGTTGCGGCCAACCTGTGATTTTAAACAATTTTTTAAATAAGGACAAAAATACCACTTATGGTACAAACTTAGCGAGTAGAACACAAGAAGTTAAGGAACACTGGTTATTGTTTATATATTGTATGTTTATTATATTATATGTAATTATTATTTTGTTGAGAGTAGAAACAGAAATGTGTTGTACTCTGCTATGTCGTTTCATTTTAAGCCAAAGTAAATATTCTTTTAAACATTACATGCACCTTTTGCAAATACTTTATTGTAAATATACCTACATACTAGAAAACGGTTTTAATAATACAATGGATACACATACTAAACTGTGTTTCGCCGTGCTTTATATATGTTGCAAATTGATAACGATAAAAGTAGTAAATAAAAAAAGGTAATAAATAAAAGTAACAAATAAATAAGGTAACAACAATAGCATTTACGTACGTTACAAAGTATATTTTTAATATTTGCTTACGTCCTGTTATATTTTTTGTTTCCTTCCTCGTCTGCGTACGGAATTTTTATAAAACCACCACTGCCAAAACCCATCTGAGAGAAATTACCAGCAAACTTCATGTTCAGGATGTAAGAACCGCGATACAATTTCTTTCCGAAATATAGCAATATTATATTCGATTTATGGTAATAAGTATGTTTCGTCGCTTTATATGTTATTGTGTCGTTCGTCAACGTTGTCGCCGTTTTATTTATTTCTAATCCTTGCGAGTGTATGCCTATTGTATACGAATCGCGAACAATGGTGACAGTGACTCTGGTTTCACCGTGAAAGGTATTGCTTTTTTCGAGATCCGGAATAATCAGACTAATGTTATAATCAAATGGAAATGAGTTGGTGGGTAAACGATGCATCTCTTTTATATCAACAGCGATACAAAGGTCCGTGACTGTGGCCAATATTAAACCGATATGTAATAACAATTTTGGAAAATCCATGTCAATACTCGTCTTAGGTTTCTGTAACTTTTCGTTAAAAAGAAAACAATTAAATAATAATACAATGCGGTACAAGTTATTAAAATTTAATATTAATTTTTATACAAAAATCGAAGGAACAGAGGAGAAAAGAAAAGGAAAAACACAATTCCAACTTTTATCAAGGCGATTATATGTACGACCTACTTCGCGGAAAATTATGAATATTTTTTTATAAAATATTGGATGTATATCTAGATAGGCTCGTAATTATTTTATTCTGTTATTCTTTTATTTTCTTAGAATTAAGAGAAAATTATTTTATTCAGTTTTCGAGAAGAATTTTACGCATCTATAGCGCAACGTGTGTATATTTTTAATTTGGCTATATAGAATATTTCATTGGAAGTAAACAACGTAAATATTGTTATAATATGTAGAATTTGAATTATTTATTTGTCGGTTGTAGCAGTGTTGAATTCCTTTTGCTTATCATTTCTGTGCCTTGAATATGCTTTAAGGAAAAAATATAGGAAATAATGTAAATTATTTCAAAGAACGAAAGTAATAACATTTTTTATCGCATAACCGTTAATTCTATTTATTTGTCAATAACAATCTCAATAATAATCTCGTCTTTTGTTTAACATTTTTTCTACGTTCGGAATGTAAGACGATCTTGAAGACTATGAATACCGGCCTATGTGTATCAAGATCGTTTCGAAATTTATATTAAATTTTTCGCTTTCCAGTTTTCATTATGCAGCAACGATAAGAAACAAAATATGTCAAATAATTAAAAAAATTTATTATTTAAAATAAAAATTTACTGCAATCTATGAGTATAAGTAATGTCGAGGAAATAAAGATAAATTTCATCGTGTATTGTCTGTCGAAATTATTTAAATTACGTTTTATACATTTCTTTGTATCTTCAACGAAATATAATACCTAATTAATTATTATTGTTCTTAATGACTTACCTTGTGTATTACACTTGTATGCTGATTAAGCTACAGTTCTTTGCAGCAATTAATTGTGCGCTGTCGTCACGAAAGCCGTTAATATGAAGGATAGTTCAGCGTAACTGCCGTTCGACCCGTCCGACCATCTCAAAAGAACACCGAATACTGACTAAAATATGAGAGCTTTCCAGCAAACGACACAAGTCGACACTAACGTCGTCCTATTTTTCTTTTTTGCAATGAGTAACGAACAAAACAACACTTGTGTCGCTTGCTGGATTGCACCCAATGTCAATCTTCGAAGTTTTGATAAATACATATATGTCATGTAAATACACAGTGCCTCACGCAACTGTTTGACTCGTACCGTTACACATTTTTTTAAATATTTGTGGACAAAGATATCTACAAGATCATAGATCATAAATAATATGTGTTTGTTTATATGTTAATTTTAAGAAGTCGTTTTCGTCAGTTGATGTGCCTCTTCGAATCAGTTAGATAATACTTGTATAATACATTTATCGTTAAATACTAGCTGTAAGATCATGTCGATATAGAAGATGTCTCTTATCAAATTTTGAACTAAAAATTTTTCGTTTTCGATAATAAACATCGAAACGCACAGAGTCCCTGAGTTATAAACGATTGGAAAGAAAAAGCTTATTGAGAATTAAGCTTATAATTATTACAGTTATAGTACATTTTTTGAAAAAATATATTTATATTGTATAAATTATAGCCATTTAATTTCAGAAATTCACACAAAGCTAATAAGAGAAATTGAATTTAGTCTAAGGTGTATATTATAATTGTACTACATAATTGTCAATTTTATAATAAATTTAACATATTCAGCTACAAAGTTATAAAAATATTTAAAGAAACACAGTAGGATAAAAATTATAAAGCACATGCATAATTTACTATCAATTACAGATATGGCAAAAAATTATATGTTATACATATTATGTCACAAGAATTTGAAATTGTGTTGATAACTGAAATTATTAATACAAACGTAATATGCTTGATCTGAAAGATTTTTGCGCTACATTTTAACGCTAATGTATTTATTTAGATTTGTATTATAAAAGTAGTTTTAGCTAACTATAATAAATAAATGTAAAGTATATACAGAGAGAAATAAATGTAATAAAAATCTGATAAATAAATGGAATTAATATATATGTGGATAATAAATGGAATATAAGATATACCTTGTCAAGAGAGAGAGAGAGTTGCTTTTTAGTTTAAATATTACAAAATATCTATATCTCTTTATATTCCGAAAAATTAATAAATATATAATATATGTATGGTAGACGAAATAATAATATATAAAGTAAACAAAAATATGCAATGTGTAAGATGATGAAAGTGAGGGTTATGAATAATGTTATAATTGATTATAATTATTATTAACATATATGTAAGTAACGCTATTAGAAAATGATACTATCACATAATATCTACAAAATATTATATATTCAGTTGAAACAATTCATTCGCATAATCTCCTATGCTGAGTAATAAATCAATGTTAGTGCGTTTATAAAAGATATTTTACGAAAAATATCAAACAACATCAAACCTAATAGTATATAAATTATTTGTTAATTATAAAACAGTAAAATTTCATAGATGATTTTATCGATAGCTTCCAGACTATTAATAAAATACTAAATATTATAAAAAATTAAAAGTATTAGAAATAATTAAAAATTAATAAAAAATTATTTACAAAAACGTAATAATAAATAAAAATAATATTGTTTGAAAAATTTTGTAAGTAATTGTATGTCTTGCATCACATTTGATATTTTTGATTGATCAAATCAATTGGCTACTTAAGTTTGATTTCTTCCAAATCGCTTTGTAAAAATATTTACGGACTCTTTAAGATTATTTTTACGATTTTCTAACAGCTTTACAATGTTTGCCAAAGAGTTTGGATTATGATAAAAATAAGTTTCTGCGAATCTTTTCACCTGAAACAGATTAAAATGTTAAGGATGTTTATCATTAATATATAATATAAATTTATTTTTATGCAGCCATAAAAATATATGCAATAAACAAAATGATGAAAATGGGGGTTGTAAATAATTTAAACTTTGAAAAATAAACAGAAATTTTTATTCTATACAGTAATAAATACTGTTTAAATAAAGTTTTTAGTACAATGCGACGTCATTATTTCATGTCTTTTATTCAAAGTCTAGCAACGATTATAATTATAATTATAATTATAATTTAAGTACATTATTAGCAAATAATACTATTACATAATGTCTACAAAGTATTGTAAATTCAATTTAAAACATTCATCCGCATGAGCTCTATATCAAATGTAATAAAACTAAAGTGCGTTTATAAAAGATATTTTACGAAGGATATCAAACAGCATCAAGTCTAATACTCTATAAATTATTTTTTAATTACAGAACAGTAATATGTCATATTATAACAGTATAACAATAATATGACATATAAATATATTTAATTACAGAACAGCATTGTCACAGAAAATTTTATCAATAGCTTCCAGACTATTAATAAAATACTAAGTATTACATAAATATTAGAAATAATTAAAAATGATTAAAAAATTATTTACAATACAGTAATAATAAATAAAAATAGTATTGTTTAAAAAATGATGCAGATAATTATAGGTCTTGGATCACATTTGATATTTTTAATTGATCAATTAAAGTATTATTTCGTTTTCATATTCATAAATTGATGGTTTTAATTGATCAATTAAAGTTTGACTTCTTCCAAATCGCTTTGTAAAAATATCTACAGACGCTTTAAGTATATTTCTACGCTTTTCTATCAGATATGTAATTCGTGCCAAAGCGTTTGGATCTCGATGGAAATAATTTTCCGCAAATGTGTTCACCTGAAACAGGTTAGTTGAGGATGTTTATCAATAATAAGTAGTAATTTATTCTTATACAGCGATCTTTTAAAGTATAATTTTTAATTTGACATAACACTAACAGTGCATGGTATGCATATAAATACATTTAATCCCTTAACTGTGGAAGTATATGTATATATATATATATATATATATATATATATATATATATATATATGTCGTAAAAAATTGTTTTCTATTTGCAGAAAATATATACATTAACATCCACGAAAATTTATTATTAATTAAGGCATACACACATATACTTATAAGTACATGTATATTAATATTCAGTACTCAATTATTATCATTCTTAGATTTAATTACCATATTATAAAAATTTAGTTTTAAACCACGCGCTAGTATTTCTCAATTTCAAACACAGTTTTATAAGATACAAATATATAGCCCAAAAATATGAACAAAATAAATTATAAATATTAATTTAATTATGTAAAGTTGCATTAATCTATAATTCCAAACACGATGAATGTTTGATTTTAAGCGCGCTACAGTTAAAGGATTATCAATAGAAAAATATAAGTATGAATCTAGAATCATAAAATCTACCTTGGACAATTGTTCGTTAGAATAAACATTCTAAAATATATTAAATATCGTTTGTGTTGCAGCAAGTAATCTGTAAGAACAAAATAATATATTTGTATAATTAATGTATAAGATAAATTTATTTAAAAAGAATAGAATATATATTTGTAAAGAGATATGTATTACCTAGGTTTTATATTATTAAAATTTGCTAATATGTAGTCAAGGACTAAATCGTTGCGTGCATGGTTTTCAAGAATTAAATTGAAGATCAATGCATGTTCCTCATGGTTAAATAATGTAGTATTTAATGCTATAACATTCAAGTAGTTGATAATGTTATCAGGATTTTCAGCACAATTCAATGTTTTCCAAAGTTTCTTATCAGATGTTCGCTGATATAGTTCCATCATTTTATTCCAAGTAGTCTTATTAGCTACCGCCAAACCAATGCAGTACGTCCAATCTTGCCACCATTGTGGAACTCTAAAATACATATGTGTCTATGGAAAAGAGGTACATGCACTTCATACGCATAGCCAACGTTTTATTTTATCAAGTTTGGTATTTTTTCCGTTCTGTTAGGTAAGTCTTATTTTGCAAAATTAAGTGTCTGTCGTGCGCTGTTCTGTCACTCTATATTTGCCACGTGACCATAAGAATACGTGTGAACACAGTGAATAAATAAATAAATGAAAGATGAATCCATCGATAACGTCTCTTGTTATTATATACATATATTTTTACTTGTTTCGCATATTTATTTTATGTATTTAAACAAGAATAAAAATTAAGAAAAAACAATAAAGAAACTGTTTGATTTCGACGACTCAAAGAAATAAAAGGAATCGATTACATCCATATGCATACGTGCGCGCGCATACGCAACACACACGTACAAATATAAATTATAAGTTAATCATGATCATAAAACGAGTTACTTGTGAGTATCAGGATTCGCGAAATGTTCGCTTAATTTAACGGCGGCACTTTCTCTTGCATTCCGCGTGACCGACGGTACATGTTCATTTCGTGGCATCTAGCCTCAGCATCTTTGTAATATCGTCATTATCGGGATTTTCTTCGTATCCCACATGTTGAAGAACCTTATCAAAGATTTCTACCATGTATAACTAGAAATCGTGAGATAATATTGAATTTTATATTGGTTTGTTGGGGTACATGCGAAGTGACGTGATTCATATATATAATGTATGTATGTGTGTGTATATATATGTATATATAATAAAGCGATATATGTTTTCAAGGAGGTGTGGCAGTTTTACTGTATTTGCAGTATTTAGCTATATTTGTTTGTATTACTCACTAATTGCGTAGCAATGTACGGACACCTTCTCGAAACACTTCATCGGTAATTTTGTTCTGCAGCATTCGCAAGACAATGATTACTATAATCATAGTAGTATATTATAATTGCATATTATAATTAAATTTAATGTTTTAAATAATTTAAATTACACGCTTTTTTACATTCATTTTTCAATGATATCTATTTTTACAAAAGCTGTCTGCAATTTTTTAATTATTCCTTGATTCTTACCTTTCATGTAATGAGGAGAACTAAAAATTGAATCAATTTCCGACAGGCTGTTATTTTCTGGAGGATTCATATCAAGATGAGGATCTAAATGAAGAGAATCGTATTGACTCTAAACTATGAATAAATTCATCATCTCAGAATTATTAAAGACCTAAAAGTAAAGTTTAGTAATTATATGAATACTGGATTGGACATGTTTACACTCTGGTTAAATGCTGTTATGCTTATTCGTCATAAAGGTTTTGTTATTTTCTAAATTAATAAAAAAAAGTAATAACAAATTAAATTATTAAAATAAATTATTACAAAATTAGAAGATTAGATATTGTCAAAATTATAGATAACAAAAATTTTTACCAGACTATTGATATTCCACGTTTAACGTACATAAACTTTTTAACTAAATTTTTTATTGTATTATAAATTTTTTCTAGAAGTTTTTAACATAATCCATCGTAATTCTGGAAACAACTTGGAAACTTTTAAATATATTTTTTATACAATATACATTTGTGCGATATTGGAAAATATAAAATTACCTTAGCGATAGCTTCTTCTCCGAATAATATAGCAAGACCATCGTGTAACCAAAAATCTGTCTACGAAGATGGGGTGATTGCATTACCAAGCCATTGATATGCTATTTTAGGTGCTATGGAATGTGCGATTTCTATTTTACGCATAACTGTGTTTAATCTTTCATCATAGATAAGATCTTCTTCCCTGATAATTATTATAAACGCTTTTGCTTACAAAATAATTTTTTTATTTAAAGTAAAGTGTTTTGTAATTTAATTTATACACGTCGATATCATTTGGTAAACTGTATAAAATATTTGAAAAAAGATTAATTTGCGTACAATTTTGAAATATTAAATTATGACTCTGAAAAGTCATTTTTATTTTTTGCATAAATATTTTGTTATTAAATGTGTAATATATCGCTAAATGTCTACTGTTTAAATTAATTTTTAAAATATAATAAAATTTGTATTCTAAGATTGTTAGAAGGCTTGTTTTTTAGAAGGTTTAAGATCAATTAATATTATATATATGATAATATTAATTACTTGGTTTAATTTTTTAAATTAATTTAAAGTTATGTATAAAATTCGTATACTTAGATATTGAAATTTTAAATAATATTAATAATTGTATTACTCAATTTGTTGTTTTATATCTAAAATCATGTATTACCTGTGAAAGATGAGTCCCCACTTCGATGTGCCATCGTGCGAAAAATTCGGAATTGCAATATGATCCATTTTCGGAATCTTTATTCCATTAAATTCAGATTTCAATTACAACGTGATATTTTTTATAACTTCTTCGGCGTATTTTAGTGGCTGCAATCTTGAGCAATTCTCGCACCATAACTTGATATTTTCGTTAATATGAATATGAGAAAAGTTTGTCACAACAACCGAAACTTGATAAATCGACATTGGAGGAGTAGTTTGAAAGTGTGTCCACATAAAGTCATCATCGTCCATATTTTTGCTTTTTATCGGCATGTTGGATAAGGCCGTAAGATTGCGATAATGCTTTACGGAAATTGCAAACGTGGTCTTGAAGTGTGGTTCATCCCAACAAGGAAACAATCGTCGGGTTCCATCCACTTGAATGTGTGGTGATAGCAAAAACCTTCCACAATTTAATACTTTTTATAATTGTCTTAAATAAAGTTATAGATATAATAATACATATATATATATATATATATATATATATATATATATATATATATAATTAAAGTATGAGATAAAGATTTAAATGGTATCATTATACACAAAAATTGAAAATATAGTTTTGTACAAATATCCTCAACGTGCAATTAATTAATTATTTTGAATATAGCGTATACAGAATTGATTATAAGTATTTCTGTATGTTAATAAAATGGAAATTATTATGTGTATAACAGTAAGGAATGATTACATTATAGATATTATATATAGATATATACAAGGTGTTATCAAATTCTCGTGCTCACTAATTACACAGCAATATTCTTTATAAAAAATTGAGTTGAAACGTACTAAGCCATTTTTTCTATATAATGCTTAGTAAAATAGTAATTATTGAGTAAAGTCAATCCAACCAGTACTGTCTTTTATAGCCGAGCGTATGTCAGTGAGCTGCGTCCCTTAGTGTGCGCTCATACTAGCTGGTGCGCTGCTCACTGACGTACGGCCGGTCATCGACATATACTACTGGACGGCGCATACCACGTGAAAATGATATCTATCTCTTTCCATCCAATATTGTAATATCTGTTGAAAAGAGTCAGAGATTGGGCCGCACATGCGCTCTATCCTTTTCTATGACGCGGACCATTGTTATATATGCAAACCAAGATTGATTATTATATACATTTGACAAGGATATTTAAGAACAAAGACACATAAGAGAATTATTATAAAATTTTATTATTAATTATAACATGCACTCTTTACGTTGTAGGAGTTTTGGAATATTAACGATTTTAATATAATATGAAATATACCAAATATATCAAATCATACAAGAACAATAGTAATATTAATAATATGAAACTAATAAAACTACTAATGAAACTAATAAAAAGAATATAAGTAACATTCACAAGTAATATCTAATTAAGAATAAACAAAAAAAATGTAGCAAAAATATTCAAAATTAAAAGAGATATTTGGCATCAATATATTAGCCGCATTATTGTTTTCAAATGATTTGAGATACTATACACCAAAATTTATACATATATAATTTTCAGTTTAGATTGATCAAACTAAAAATTGAAAATGATTTATTTGATCTTTAATTTCAGACGAACGTATTTGTATCTTGCGTTGAATTTCTGCAATTTGTTGTTCATCAGTTATGTATTTTTGTTGTTCCAAATGAATGAGTATCTGAAACAAAATTTATTTTTTACATTCATATTAAATAATTTACAATTATTTCACAATAAAAGTTAATTTTAACATATTATTGCACAAAAACGTTTTTAACGTAAATTACGTGCTATCGCGCACGTGCGTATGATATTTCTGCGAACATGCCATATGCACATTCATATATTTATACAAAAAAATAAAATTTCTTTCCCATCCACGCCTCTCTTCCTCTCACATACATACACACACGTACGTCTTAACACACTCATACGTACGCACGTTCTCTTCTTTATTCTTCTGATTGTGTGTGTGTATATGTGTGCGTACGTCGCATGCGTGTGGTATATATTTGGTTTTATTTTACTTACTTTATTAAGGTGTTTTTTAGAATATACATGGTTAATGATGTCCGTTAATGCTAAGATTATACTGATATTTCTGTAAGAGCAACAGAGATGTTTATAATTATATTAAAAATGTATCTATTAAAAAAAGCAGTGTTTATTTATAAAAAAATATAATTACTTGGGTTTTATTCGCTCAAGATTCACTAAAATCTTCGTAAGGATAGAATAGTTGTTAACATGCTTTGCAATAAATGTATGAAAAATATTTATATAAGAACGGATAATTGCAGTATCTTTATGTGTCGTAAGATTCCATTTATCGAACATATACGGAAGGTGTTCTAAAAGAATAGAAGAATATCGAGTACAAGTTAGGTATGGTAGAAGCTCATATCGTTTATCTCCCATCCATTTATGCGTTACGATGTTCCACACAGATATATTTGCTTCTAATAAACCTTTACAAAATATCCATTCTTTCCACTCTGGTGAATGTCTATTAATTTGAAAAAAGAAATAAAAACGTATATACAAAAATCTTGCTTGTTGTTTGTATTTCGGTGAGAAAATGTAACTAGCACGGTGTGAATTGCAAGAAATGTGCTCAATTAGCGATGAGTATACTGCAGATACTTACATGCTTAGAGGATTTTCGAAATGCGATAGTAACTTTCTTTTGGCCATTTCCAAGCACGGACCATGACGGAAAGTACATGCCCATTTTAGGATTTCTTGTCTTAAACATATAGTAAGGTCATTCTTCGGTATAAAGTTTTCAGATTTTAGTATTTCAAAAAGTCCATCCAACAATTCTTTCAAATTTTGCTAAAATAACATGAATTATAAGAAACGTACCTAATGTCTGTGCGCGCGTTTAATGTTTTTCAAATTTTTTATAAAATTAATATCCATGTACAAAAAATGTTTAATATACAATGTATAAAACAAGAAGTAAAAAATAATTTTGAAATTACACACGTCTATACAAAGACAATAGTTAATAAGTTATGTTTTTTATTAAATAATATATACGCTTTATATACCATAATGTTGAAACCAGTTGCGTTTGTATCAAATGGAATCACATTCGATACATATTCAAACATTTTGATCATAGGATACCATGCAACGTAATCTGTCTCTTGCCGTAAGTAAGTTGTCAGTTCCCAGAACATAGAAATATTGAGCTGGCGTGCAATCATGAAGTGAAACACGTCATCAATTATTTTAGCACGATTGATGACACTTATATGTTCATATTCTTCTGAATTCAAGTAATGTGCAATTTGGTGCAAGTTTTTATTTTCATAGCTAATGCGATAATATCCTGTTGTACAATAAGCAGATTTGTATTGATCTATATGCATGCGATTAAATTTAAGAAAATATTTCCCAATTATTTTCTTTCAGTTTTTTATATTACAAGAACGTCAAAGCAGTATACCTACTATGGAAATGATTACATATTATGCACATTTATCTTACTATTTTAGTGATTATTTTACTGATAATTTAAAAAACTTAATTGGAGATTTAAAGTGTAAATGTATAGCAATTTGTATTTTATTTACTTATTTTATTCTTTTGTATTATAAAAATAATTTTGAAACAGTACACAATATGTATACCATTTCAAATACATATAAAATAATATTTTATACAGAATTATATCATATACTACTATACCTCTCTTCATGCAACATGTGGAATATTTTTGATATTTATAAGTAAATAGCAATAAGTACTCAATACACGAAAGTATGATCACGTGAAATATTGAAATGTGTATGATAAGTTTTTTGATAAATATTTACCAGCTTGCTGAATGTCGACCATTACCCAATCATCTTGAAAATTGTAATCCAAATATGAAAACGTTTGTGGTTTTACTTGTATTCTGATATTGTTAGGCAAAACAGACTTTGTAATTATCCTTGTAGGTATCCACCATTTACCGTAATGTGTTTTATTAAGACATTGCTTCATCGTTCCGTAGGAAGAATTTTTTTGTGTCCAAGTCAAGATAGGATAATGCCTGTTGTTTATCCAAGCTGAGAAATCATATCTTGATATGTTAAACAGGTATTCATCAGCTAGGTCTTCTTGTATGGACCAAAATTGATAAGGAGCCAGTGAGCTATGCACGCTAAATTAAAAATTTTATTAACAGTGTTTGTTTATTGACAACTAATGATATTATCAATTGAATATAAAAATATATAAAAGTACAACTTAACTTCTACATTGTATATATTATACTCTGTAGTCTGTACTATAGTTACATATTACAAATACATATAACATGTTGTACAATATCTGTGTTAAACATTATAATTTATATTATAATTTGTAATAATTTGCAATTTAATATCTAATCAGTTTAACTTTTAAAAATAATAGTTTGTTAAAGAATATTGGAATTCGCGGAATGATATAAAAATTATAGAAATAGGAAGACGAGAGGAAGAAATTCAAATGTTACAAAATGTTAAAAAATTAAAAATAAAAAGAAGGATACAAAACAGTAGGATTAGATACAATTTACTTACAATCAAGAAAAAAGAAAGTGTTGGAATAACACTATAGAATATTCAGAGATGTAGCAAAAAATGCAACAAAAAATGAGAAACTTTTTTTGTGGAAATTTGGCAGCTATTATAGCTATTTCTGTTTTTATAATATGTAATTATTATAATATAGTTGTTACTCACTACTTATATAGATATGAACGAACACCACTTCGGAATACTTCAGTGGTCATTACATTTTGGAGCATCCGTAAAACAATAGGTGCTACAATGAAAGATATATAAAGTGTATTCAAATATATATAATAAAACTAAATTTCTTTTTTATATTCTTTCTTTTTATTCAACGACATTTATTTTTGCAAATTTGAATATAATTGTTTAATACATATATAATGTTACCTTTGATGTAACGAGGAAAATTGAAAAGTGAATTGGTCTCCGACAGATTATTCGTTAATGGGGGATTCATATTAAAGTAAAAATCCAAATGAAGAGACTCGTATTGATTCCGAACTATAAAGAAATCCATTATTCCAGAATTAATGAGGATCTAAAAACAAAGTTTTACAAGTGAATATACTTATATCAGTATTAGATCAAATGATATGTCCATATGGTCTAGTGCGTACTGCTGCACACTATATACGTCTTTGTTAAAAAGTTTTTTACTTTCTATAACTAAGTTTGGGAATAATAAGGAATTGTTAAAATATAATATAAATATAAAAAATATCAAAACAATTAATTAATAAACAAATTTTTTACAAGATATTTTTGTATTATTCTGTTTCAAATGTATTTATAAAATTTGCCTCAAATTTCTCTTAATACAGACTTTGTAAAAGTTTGAATGTCTATAATATCCACATCTAAGTTTGTAGAAGTAAAAACAAATAAAAAGTTTAAATTAATAGTCTTTAATATTTCTGCGATGATAAATGTAAAAACCTTATCGACAGCTTCTTCTGCGAATATAGTGGCAAGACCGTCATGTAGCCAAAAAAAAGACCATCGTGATGAACTAATTGCGTTACCGAACCATTGATATGCTATTTTAAGTGCTACACCACGTGCGACTTCTATTTTACGCATTACTGGATCTAATTGCTCATCATGGATAAGATCCATTTCCCTATATGTTATAATAATTTGTATAATTCATATTATATCAAGTTGTAAACGTGTATTATGGACTTTAATTGATACATTAATCGCAGGAAAGTAATGTATATGATTATTTCCGGAAATTTTGAATAATACAGATTAGTCATTTGATAGATTTCATTATGTCTTCTGAATTATATATTACCTGTGAAAAATGAGTCCGCACTTCGATGTGCCATCTTGTGGAAAGTTTGGAATTGCAACATGATCCATTTTTGGAATTTCTATTCCTTGAAATTCAGTTTCCAAGTGCGACGTGACGCTTTCAATAACTCGCTTTGCCAACTCAAAAAAGTGATCTTTAAGATATTTTCTGCACCACAAATAAATATTTTTATTAATGCGAATGGGGATATAATTCGTCACTGCAATCGCAACGTGATAAGTGGCTATTGGAGGAGTAGTTAAGAAGTGTGTCCACTTTAAACTGTGATCTGTATAATTTTGATCTGTATAATCTTGATCTGTATAATTCATTCTTATCGGCATATTGGATAAAGCTGTAAAATTACGATGATGCTTTACAGAGATGGCAAATGTGGTTCTTAATTGCGGATCGTCCCAACAGGGAAATAATCGTCGAGCTCCAGTCGCCTGAATGTGTGTTGCTACTATGTTCCTATCACATTTTATTAATTTTTATAATTCCTTTATATATATTATTGTGAAATAATTAACTTTTTAACTACAGTATGATTGGTATTAAAAACTGTTATAGGAGTAAACAAATTGATTTAAAGAGTCCTTAAATAATAATATTAATTATATTTTATAAGACATATATAGTTTAAATCTTTTTGTATCTTTGTTGCGGGAACAATTTGTAAAAAAATATAAGTAATAATTACATTGTAGATAACATTGCAATGTAATAATCTTTGTTTTAACACATCTACTTACTCTGTATCTCCATTTTTGTTTACGTGGGAAGATCTGAAGAAGCCTTCCGTGTCGTCGTCTGTCATTCGACCAACGTAATCCACTTTCATGCAGTAAAGCCCGGGAAATAATATTTCGTTAAAGTGAAACACTAAAATGTCCGGTTCAGAACCATATGTAAATTTACTCATTTCATACATTAAGCCATCTCCTTTAAACAACTTTATCGAAAGAGATATCAGCAGATTTAATCCATGTAATTTTATATATTGTGTAGATTGTAAGATATTTATAGTTATACTAGATTCGCCATCAAATAAAACATGGCCATGATTTATTATTATAATTGATGGCTTCGCCTTATTGGAATCGTGTATGTGGGTATTTGGAATTAGCTTTATGTTGTAGTGAATCGGTACCATGTAGTTCACAGATAAACGGATGGATTCGATTGGAATGCTGAAATTATTTTGCGACTTGCCACCGGTAAGAATGGTTGCCGCGATGATGAATATTAAAGTGCTGCGCATGTTTTCCAGATTCATGTTGCATCAACTTTTCATTCAAGAACTTGCAGAAACGTTTCTACTTCACAGAAAATTGACAATTAGTAATGAAGGTAGCATAGAGTTTTTGTCCAATCAATAAACAACCATTATGTAAAATAGTAACAAACATATGTTAATTATTTATTGTATAACCTTTCTACTATTCTAATAATTATATTAATGAAATATAATAGTTTAGATTCAGATTTGAAAATGGTGTTTATTGTTGTCTTGTTGTAATTTACCTTGATCTAAAATTCTGTATTTTACTAAACTCGCAAATGATTTCATGTATTCCTGATCATTTTCTCGCTACCTAAAACATGCAATATGACTACTGATGTTGATTGGAACATCGTAGACTTTGATAACTCTAAATGACAATTTTGAATAAGCAGAACTGTGTCTACATTCAGACAATTTATTCTTCAAAAGAATCTATGTGTAAGCCTTACAGTTTTAACAATTTACCTTATTTATTAAAGTTATTTTATTATATTAAGTTATATCATTTTTTGAAGCATAATTAATATTATTTTACCACTTACTGCGAAACGAGATAATGTCGAGATAATTTACTGAAATCGTGGTCTATAAGGCCGTGCGCGAGCTAAACAAACGACGGTCTAAGATTTACTGAAAATATACCTTTGACGATTACGATCTCACTCTTTTGCAAGGTCGTCGCAAACTAACAATGATAATAACAGATCTTATTATAAATACAAAATGTCATATTTAACAAACAACTTTTTGTCCTGGATATTCTGTAGATATAAACCTAATTGTTTTGCGCGGTTCAGTCGTGCGTTAGAATATTTACTGCAGATACATTTGTCGTTAATTATTTAAATATTTGACAGCTATCAAACTGCTAGCATGTTACTAACTCGTTATATACTAGAAAGACTTTTCGTATGTTCTTAAATTTTTAGATTAAATTGTATTAAATTTATTTAATTTTAAAACGTAGGTATCTCTTTAAATATTACATTATTTGTGATATATATGATGTGTATCTGTATGGCTACATTCGAGGAGCGCGCTATTATAGAGCTATTGAATCATTCTGTCTTTATCGCTCATCAGATGTAAAACAAGGATAGAATAAGCAAATAGCGCTAATAGCCGCGCTCCCCGAATACAGCCTATATATATATATATATATATATATATATATATATATATATACTTGTTTGTATTCTAACGGAATCATTTACGTATTTGTTTTCCGCGCGAGCTAAACAAAAAGTTTTCAAGAAGTGACTCAAATAAATTATTTTTATTCTATCATCAGAGATCTCAGAGATATCTCAGAAGATGAAGTAAATAAATGTATCAAATTAGACTGTAACATGAAGAAGAGACATGACAGCACAAAATAAGTTTGAAGCACACAAAAAAATTAGCATTATTAATTAGATTCACTTGTCCTTCAAGGCATTAGTTATATTGTAACCTATTCGTGATATCTTTTCTCACTTCTTTTGTTGCCGAGTATCAGTAAATTTTACACCAGTAGATTATAAGCTTAATGCAGATACAATTTGATTGAAATTTATCGAAATGTCTCATTAAATATGTTACTAAATTGCTAGCTTATTGCTAACACATTGCTTATTAAAAATATTAAACATACTCTTAAACTTTTTAAAGTATTTAAATTAGATATTGCACACTATAAGGCTGCGTTCCTTTTAAACGCTTTCCGCGCTGTAGCATCATTTTGTTTTCGTTGCACGTTGAATATCAAATAAAGATGGAGCGATGCTTTCAGCGCTGATTTACACATCCCCTTGTCCCTGCCTACCCGTATCCTTACTTACTTACCCGTATTCCAATCTATAATCCTACCTGTCCATTTTCCTACCTACCCGTGTTACAATTTAATATACAAATCTTTAATTAAGATCGCGATTTGTAACAGGCCTGATTTGCTGGTTAATCCAGCGGAATACCTGAAAGTGACACGATCACTTTAGATATGGGAAATGTGAAATTGGAAGTTTTAACACGCGCGCGATTAAAATTTAATTGGGGTTTTTTAATCTCGTATATATGCGACAAAATATAGAGAAAATACTCTAAATAGCCCTACTTTGGGCAAATAAATATATATGTATGTACATATTATATAAAATCAATTTATATGTTACCTTATGCACCATTGTGGTCAATATTGACCACTTACCTTATCGTATCCAATTTTCTTTTGTCGGGCCAGATCGGACTTACTTTTGTTACTCCTGGCCATATACAATCTGGTCGTATTTCGAAAATCAATAAAGGAGAAAAATTCCTTCCATTGTGACGATTATTATCATCGCTGACAGATATCATTACGTTCGATTCGAATTATATGTGAGCATTGATTGTATCAAAAAATGCACAACAAGAAGTTAATTTACAAAAGAATATTAATCTATAAAAATTGACTGTACAACATTGATCAAAAATATTTCTATCACGCACTAATGCCGTTATTTGCTTGAGAATACTAATGATTGACCGTTTCTTGTGGCTCGTTATTTTAATTTGAAATTGTAATCAAGTATAGAAAAAATTTTACTTCGCGTTATAAATATTAATCTCAATTATACTCCGCGAAAAATTGAAATTTATAATGTAAGCAAAATTAAAAAATTAATAAGAGAAAATTTCTCGATGTAAAAACTGACCGCGAAAACTGGTCGCGAAAATACAAAGATGCGTGATTGTGCATGTTATTCATGCGGCACGCATGTTGAAAATATATCAAATAAGATATACACTATATACAGAATAAATGACGTGAGATCCGAAAAAAAGTAACTTCCCGCACAATTGATATAATTGTATATTACAATTAATCAATAATCGCGTTCTTAATTGAATAATATATGCAAATCTTTATATAAACTTACATATTGATATAAATATATCTTATTATATTTTTCATTTTCTACCAAAATTATTTTTGATGTGTATATTCATATATATTACTGCAAAATTGAGTATATAATTGTACTATACAATCAATTCTAAAATAATTTAAAAGTGTTCAGCGTTTCTCAACAGAATAATTAGAATCTCACGTCATATATTACTTGATTGATACAAAGCCAATTTCTCAATCAAAAATAGATGAATAGGCTACAAAAAATTAAGGTAAAATCGGTGCTTTGTTAAAATAAATAGTAATTAATAACCATTATATCGCGTTTTCTATAAAATAAAGTGCATAATAAAACTAAAATATTTCTTATCTTTTTTATTATATATTGCTTCCTTGCATCGATTTTTATAATATTTAATCTTGGCTAAGTATATTAAAATAATTTTATAAAAGATCTAAATAAAAATTTTATATTTTTAAAATCATTACTTTAATTGTGATAGTGATAGTATTACTTTACTTCTTATTTCTTTGTATTTTTTTTTAAATTTATTACTCTAATTGTAAGTAGAATTAATCTACGTAAAAAAAATTTCGAAAATTTAACTTACTGTGTAATTTACTAACTTAAAAATTCGCGAAATAAAATTTTGATTCGATATAATATTTTATTTAGGATTTAAAATTTTATTTTAAAAAATATTTATATAGAACGCGAAGGTTTGTCAACGTAATTCAACGATAATGAGCTCTTTGCAAGCTATATGTGTGCGAGGATTTCCTCAAGCGAAATCGCACAATACATCAATAAACAAGTGACCAAGATTGAATATTTGCCATAATCAGTTTTAATCTATCCATTTTAAGGCAACGGATCTACGAGATGTGTAATATTTTCATACTATAATTTACTGTAATCCGACATGTATCAAGATATATTTTTGCTCTATATTTGATTATTCGTAGATTCGTTACCTCAATAAAAAAATGTCTCATTGACTCACCGATCCGATGCGCAACGGGCGGAGTTATGCAGCTCCGTAGCTACGATGATCCTATAATACTGTAACATACAAGCATAAGATTCAAGTTAAAGAAACGTTCAAAATGATCAATATTTCAAAAGATAATTCTTACGCGCCTCTAATTCGTCTTTCAATGAAATATTTAGCAATACGTACAATTATTATCTATTTACCGAAAAACATCTTTTATAAGAACATAATTTTAGATAGTTTTCCTCTTTTTCTAATTATTTTTAACTTATCAAAATAAAACAACAAATCTAAATAAATGGAAAAGAATTATTATGCAGATTATATTCACCTCAAGGTTGCTCTGCCGGGGCCCGATGTCTCTCCCAGACCTCCTCCTCCTCTCAGGACGTCAGGCCTCCTCCTCTCACTGCACAGGACACTCGCGAGAAATACTCGCGGATAATAAACTACAATCGCGCGCGGACTAATTTCAGTAAAAGTCTTTCTCGCGCGATACTGTACAGCACTCGCGTTTAAAAAAGTTCTTTAGTCCGATTATTTGAACGTCACTCCCGAAGCAAACGCGACGAACCCCGGCTGCGGTTCGTTCATTCAATATTAAATCGGCGGACAAGGGTACGTTAGCTTCCCCGTCTTTGAATTTTTATCCAAGCAGAACAAGAGTTTTGCTTGGGTAAAATCCTCGTACTGAGTACTGGGCTTTCCCACCTCGCCAAGGTCGTACCCATGGGAAGGAAGTACTTTACTCTGTAATATATAACAGGTAACATAGATTTTTCGCGCAAATTTGAAGGAGTCGCGACGCCGATTGCCCCGATTCGTTCCGCGTTTTATCATTGCGTTGCAGTCGCGTTAATGGCGATGAAATGTTGGAAGATCTTGACGCGAGATATTATACGCGAATCAAGTGGACGGTTAGTAAAGATACGCAGTTGATTAAACAAAACCACAATTAAGATTAAATATTGTACGCACATTTTACGGAATCGAGCACGTAAATCTCGCGAATGTAAGTATAGTGTAAGTACTATTAATATGCATGCTTTGCATAACGAGAAGT
The DNA here is from genome assembly GCF_030848805.1 of Temnothorax longispinosus. NCBI lineage: Eukaryota > Metazoa > Arthropoda > Insecta > Hymenoptera > Formicidae > Temnothorax > Temnothorax longispinosus. Next base: position 9,515,134 of record NC_092358.1, read on the forward strand.
CGCGATTACGCGGCACGAAATACACGAAAATAAGAAATATTCATGAACGAGCGTTGTATGTTGTATCACAGTGTGCCATTACTTGAATCACTTACTTGAATCACGATACAATTTCACGTTTTTACTTCTTTCCGCTCTTCAAAAAGAATCGGGGATAATCGCACGACAATTTCGGCACAGCACGTTCAAAACACGACATGATTCGAGGTAATGAATGCCATGCACATTCGATAATCCAAACGTACGGCGGCCCGGAGCGGGTCGAGTGATTTATCACCCGCGAATATCACGACGAAACTGCAAATCACTCACAACTCACAAATTGCCGTACCAGGTACCTTCGCCTCGACATCTCCGCCTCGAGCGAGCGATTCGATTCGCGCGACACATTCATTCACGACACTTGATACAGTTGATACACTTGATGCATTGAGCGCGTCGTTGATTATTCCCGCGAAACGAGAAGCAGGAATGCCAATCGCGTGAACGAGCGCGCGTTCCGAATAACAGCACCCACGGCAAACACTTCACACCTGTCTTGAAATTCATCGGGAGAATAAATTGAGTAACATATCCGCGGGTAACGGTATTCCGAGCGTCGACGAAAACAAGTAGCAAGGCCGTCTCGCCGATGGAAATAATCGTCCGCGCGCCGACTTTATTTGAACGTACGCGTACGCTGCTCCGAAATCGGCGGATTCATTCTACGGTCGCGGCATCGCGCCTGCCGAGTGCTGCGTGCCGCGTCGGGGCGCGTCGGCGGCCGGCGCGGCGGCGAGAGTGGCCGAAAGCCGAACGTGATTCGGCCGGATTCGGGCTTCCGGCTCGACTCGCCGCGCGGCGCGCGCGCGCAAGTTAATACGACTCGTTGAACGTCGGTATGTCGCGGCGAGTCGTTGTCGCTCGTGTAAAGTATTTCTCGCGAACAAAAAGAAATCCTCCGGTTACAGAGTGCGTGTGTTGCAAGCTGAATGTACGCTGAATATTCTGTTTCTTCTCGTGTCGACTACGAGTGGGATGGCCGAAATGAACGCCGAGTGCCGTGCTGGACGCCCGTACGTATATCACCCTCCCGCTCCTCCCAGCTGTGATTTGACGGGTCTCCTGCAATGTGCCGTGATCGCCGATCGGTAAGTGAATTGTGCATGAGAGACAAATGATTCGAAGCGCGATACATCCGAATCTTTAATAGAATCGTTGGCCCGCGTGTCGCAGCGAGACGATAACCTCGGAATTCGTGTCGTGTCTCTTGCCTCCGTTTCGATTTCTACTTCGAATGAGTGAATCGCGTGGAAAGACGCTTCGGTGAATAGCTCGAACCTCTCATTAAGCACGGGAATTAATAATCTATTGAGTTAATTAAAGAGAATGATCGCGCGTTTGGCGTTCTCACTTTGCTTGTCGCGATCGCGAACGATCGCGAACGAACGAGGGAGCAATGAGCTTGCTCCAAAATGCGTACGAACGTCGAAAGTGCGAATTATACAAGCTCAAACGTGTGTGTATGCGAATACAATTCCGTTTTTCGTTCAAAAACAGACACGTAATTTGCTCGTTCACGTAATTCGTTACGTTTACAAATGTTTCAAACTTGGTTTCAAATTTATACGTGCTTCTAATCTAATTTTGTAGAAAATTAACATTAAATTGTATCGTTTGTAAAAATTTCGTCGCGATCGTTCTTGCAGCGCGGTAATCGCGCATACCATGAAAAACGATAAACCGTCGGTCGTCAAGATACTTAAAAATTATAAATGTTCTCTATTGCTTGTTCCTCAAATTATTCGTTTTACTTACAAAATTTTTCTTAAAGGCTTATTGTCTTGTATTCGGATTTTTAAATTGATAGGAGATATATATTTTTTATTTGAAATAACTCAGACAGCATGTATAAAAGCGGGACATAGACGTCTAAAAGACATTTTTTAGACATTTTTTTAGATGTCTTACGAAAAAATGGCTAAAAGACATATGTCCCGATTTTGGACATTGTGCTGTATGAAAAGTGTGAAAATGAAAGAAGAGAGAAAGTGAGGGAGGGAGAGAGGGCTATTATATATTTAACATATAATATAAATAGGTACCTATATAAAATAAGTTAATATTTATCGATACATGTAAGACATTGTAAGATATAAATATTAAACTGATACTAAATCAATTACAATCGAGAATATTTATATCTTACATGTATCCATAAATATTAACTTATTTTGTATATTAATATATTTATCTATATTTTATATATACACTGAGAGAAATCTAAATAGTTGTGGCAACTATTTTTTTGGCAACTCTGCAGTTTAATTACTTGTAACTAGTTTTCCAAAGTAATAGGAACTAAATAGTACTGAATACTATAAAAGTATGGTCACAGAAACAATATTTGTCAACTATTAGTTGATAGTTAAATATCGCCTCAACTATAATTATTATAGTTATATAGACTCCATAAAACAAGATATGACAATAACATTTTTCAAGTTTAGACAACTCCTTGACTTATTGTTTAGACAAATATTTTTTTGTTGTGTAGCATACTTCCAGAAGCTGGTGCGGGCGGCAGCGCGGACTCGCGCGGCGAGAGAGTTCGGCTCGCGCCCGCTACGCGGTGCATCGCCAGTATACTTTTGCGTGTTTAAAATTCAACATCGATTCCTATAACTAGGGTCGCTCAGCAGGGTTTTTCCAGCGATCCTTCTAAGGTTCGCTAGTCAGGGTGTGTTCACCCATATATATATTAATCAATTTTGGATTATAAATAGATTGCATCGACGCCGCTAGGCGTCGCATCGCCCGTACATTCTCTCGAGTTCAAAATTCCGCACCGACCTGTATATAAGGAGACCCCCTACGGGACCAAAGCAGATATTTTCAGGCGCTAGTCGCCTAGGTATATTAATTATAAATCTTTTAGTTTAACAAATAAGAAATTATTCTTTATTAGACAACTCTAAAAATTATGTTGATATCACTACAATGAATAATTATTCATGTTACTACAACATACTTTTGGCATACACAATATATTTTTCGTTAATGCCACTACTTTCTTGTAGTTTAAATAATTTATTTATTGTTGTTATTACAACTATATTATACATAGTTGAGGCGCTATTTATCCACAAATTTCTAGTCGGTTTAACTAAAAAAATTCTAGTTGCTGGTACAAATTTTTTCTCTGAGTGTATATAAATATCTAATAGGAGTGATAGCCCTTTCTCCCTCTCTCTTTTTTTTTCTTTTCGACAATGCCGATAAAACATCATTTTGGTGCGCGTCCGTGGTACATCTGCAAACTGTAAATGTATAATATACATCATATATAATATATTACATTTGCAGATGTAGCACGGACGCGCACCAAAATGATGTTTTATCGATAATGTTGGAAAATGAACGTGGCTATGTAGTACCAATTTCGAAAATGGATGTACTGGCGGTAGTGTACAGGGGCTTTCGACAGTCCCACGAAAAAGGCCGAGATGGCCTCTCCCCGACTTCTCTCTGGTAAAGTGGACGTCTGTGTGTGTTGAAGCGATATTTGATATGGTGAAAAAAGGATCTTGACGATTGATGTAAATGGCTTTTTAAGATTTAATACTCTTATAGACCTTCCGTAACTTATAGTACTTATCTTTTATCTCTTTTCTTTTTCTAGCCAGAGTAGCGATGGCAATCAGTGACAACGCAGGCGATGCAACGACTGCTGAGTGAATTTATAATTATTACATGATTAATCATAAGCGTGTAGACGAAAGTTAATTATACGTATTAGTGGTGGATTTGCTACTTCGAAATCTCCAAATGTGATAGAAAATCTGATGTGGAATTCATTAGATATGGTATATTGCAATAGTGCGATGGTTCCGTCAAGTGAGAGCTTCGTGCGATCGTATTATTTTTTTTTATGGAATCTTTATAAACCGATTACGTATATGAATTAATCGAATTATGCGATAGTAACTAACAATATTCGCGATGATTTTCTGCCGCAGTCGCGGTCACTACCTATATTTATTTTTCTGATTAAAACCGTGACTGCAATTAATTATAATGCAGTGTATAATACAATATATCTACGTTATGAAAATCATTTGTCTCGTCGTATTCGGATCATGATTTTAGATTACTTGCAAGAAAATTGGCGTGTAGCATCGAGAAGGTAGAAAAAAATATTGGTGATTGTCGTATTGCTGCACCAGGAGATTTTCATACAATTGGGACTCATGCACAATGAGAGGAATAAGAAATAAGGAATGAAACATAGAGAGAATTCATAGTAGCATCTTATTTCAAGACACAGTTTTGAGCTCTTATTCTCATTTATGAACTGCCCAGTAGTATTCTCAGTTATTTGGGAGACTGAGAGAGTGCCCAGGTAGAACAGAAAGTCACAATAAAATCAAACTAATGTTAAAATGATGGCAAAATGACGATTTTTGTTTATACCATCATTTGGATGTCATTTTGACTTCATTGTGACTTTCTGTTCTATCTGGGTACTCTCTCAGTCTCCCAAATAACTGAGAATACTATTGTAGCAATAACACTAACTTTAAAGAACGTATAACAATGCAAGAAAATAATACATTTAAAACATCTAAAAATTTATGATGCATATAAGTTTTTATTTTCAATAACAACAATCTTATAATAAAATACGCTGACTTTGTTTATTGACATATATATAATAGAGAAATCGGTTTTTAACATGCGCATAGCATAAAGCTATATCCATAAACAAGGGATTTATAGTTTGATTTAAGTTACAAAAATACATTTATAATTATTTATTTGTATTATTTATATTCGGGGGAATTTTCAATGAGATGAAAGATTAATAGTTGCTGTGAATGTGTTAAGAAATAGCGAGGAACGATATTATTTCTTATGACTAGTTTCAAAATAATATATTTTTCTATTTAACATCTTAAATATATAAAATCGCGGTTTAAAGTTAGAGAAAAATGTCATTGTTTACGATTATCGGTTTTTCTCTAAATAATCTATTTATCACAGACAATGACATTTCTTCAGTATCGGTCAAAGATTATAAAAGATCTTGCAAAATTCGCTGTTTTCTAATTTCCGTCATTGACCTCGACGTTGGAAACGTTAGTATCGCTCTTTTCCGAGTGCCAGGAATTTATGTGTCTCTCTAAGTCTCTCCTTCTGACCAAGACTTTGTCGCATATATTGCACTTATAGGGGCTGTCGTTTGTCGCGTGTAATCTCACGTGCTTGTTGAGATTACTGGGATCCCCGAATCTGTGCTGGCAAAAGTCGCATTTCAGAGGCTTGTAACCCGTATGCGTCCTAATGTGGATCCGCAGTCCGTACTTTCTTGAGTATATTTTATCACAAAAAATGCATCTATAGCCAGCACCGCATTTGCCCATGTCGCTGGCAAGTGTCTCCACTTCCGCGGGATCCTTCTTCTTGGATTCCGCTTGCATGTTAGAATGCATGTCGTAGGGTATGAAACTACTCCTGTAGACATCTCGATGCATCAAGGCTTCGTAGGGCCTCAATGCCAAGTAGCGATTTCTCTCCATATTCTTGATGGACGATTCGTAGGTCGATGTGCTCGGTAAGATCTCTGCCGGCGGGGATTTTACCGAGGAATACGGGGGTACCGGTGAGGGACCATTCGAGGACACGGACGATAATTGATTCGACGAGCACGGCGAATCGTTCCTCAACGAACGGGTGGTAGTGTCAATTGTTTGCACTGGGTACGCTGGAATACCGATCGGCAATGCTATTGGCCTGGAAACGGGCAAGGGTTTCAGCTCAAATGTGAAGCTTCTGCCTGCCTGACCGAAGGATAAATCCGTTCTCGGGGAATTAAGAATTTTATTCGCCAAAAGTATCCAAATGTAACTGTTGTCCATTCGGTTGCAATCCAACGCCAAATGCAGCTTCAGAGGATTTGGATAATTGAAACAGCTGTTGCAGTTATGGCACATGTAAACCTGACCTGCAATAATTAAATCAATCGTCTATTAATAAATGGTTCATTAATATTCAATTTTTTAATAATGCGTTTATTAATTTACATTATTATCGTACATTAATGCAGTTTAGAATTATGTAAGTTATAATTATTGGAGTTTACTTTTTTTGCGAATGTTATCATTAAATTTAATCATTAAAGTTGATCATTTTTGAGTACCGTACCGTGAGACCATTAAAATCTGTTTTGAATGAAAATTGAATTGAATTAGCCATAGTGCCTAGCCATGAGATAGTAAGACTATGGACTTAGATTATTATTGTTTAATTCTGTTTGCTAGAGATAGTCTTGTAACTTAATTTTTTAATAAAAATTAATGGTGAGATCTATGATAAATACAAGTTTAAATTAAAGAAGTGCCATCACTAATTTACATTGATAGATTGATTATATGATATAGACTATACAAAATTTTTATTGAAAAACATTTTTTTATTTTTTATTAACTAATTTAAAAATACTAAATAGTAGCGAAATGGCTCATTAATATTCAATTTTTTAATAATGTGTTATGAAATGATTAGATTCTTGAAACAATATAGTAAGAAATTTGCTAATAAAGAAATCTTGTAATTAACTTTGCATTTTATGATATTTAATGGTCGCCAGAAAACTAGCGAAGGATTATAACCAGTGACATGCGGAAAAATTAGACCAGGAAAATTCTCTTCCAAGACTCTTACCTTGAATGTTGCAATTTATCGGTGTTAAAAATGGAATGTTTAACATTGTCGAAATACAATCGTCAAACCACATTAATAACGGTTCTCCTGATGATATGTCTTTTATTGCTTTTAACACGAGTCCGCCATTGCTAATCGTGAGCAGAACGTTGTAATTTTGGAAATCTGTCGCCAAGGTGATGATTTTCAGCCAACAAGATGGGCTTATAGATCCATTGAGACAGTGAAGACGACCGCCAATGTCGATAATTTCAATGACACTCTAGAACATTAATATTTAATAGATTTTAAGTTAAAACTAAAATTCTGTGAGATATTCTATACTCTAACGTGCGCATTAAAATCACTTTATTACAAACGTCAACAATATTTTTTTTAAATAGAAACTCAAGACAGAAAAATTTAGTTCTTTAAATAAAATAATATAGAATTTGTACAAAAGTTTTTACACCACATACATGTTGAATGACTGATGTGTTTCCTTCGGGCAACGTATTGACGGGGATAATTTCCGTCGTGGAGTTTCCTTTAAGAAGTCCAGCGGCTCGAACGAACGGTCTGCTCATGAGGAAGTTGGGTCTTCCAATCATGGATAAATTGACATATCCTTGCGCTAAGTATTTTTGTACTTGGTATCTTTGAGATAAACTAGTTCTTTCTGGTTCTTCGCTTCTTCTTCTTGTTATCGCCTCGTATTCCGATACTATGGGATACATCGTTACTTGCGCGTTCTTTAAAAGTTTCTGTAGGGCAGTTTTTTTTTGAAATTTCGATAGGTACTGGACACTTTGAAATTCTCCTCACAAACTCTAGTTCTTCATCGATCAGTTCTCTTTGTAAACTATGTTTTCAGAAAACGCGTTAGAACGTGGTGATATTTTTCTGATTACAATAAATATATTCGATGAAATTGAAGTTGCACTATAACATTTCACAAAGTATTGCAGAACATTTGCGGATGTTGATTGTCACACAGTGCCAAGTCTTTTCAAGGCGTACCTTGAATCGTTGTACGCCGATCCGCATAGTCGCGAGTTAAGATATCAACTAAGATAGAGGTATATTTCATACATGCTTTAAATCTGTACTGGAGGTGGTGCCTGATTTTGGTCATTGGTTTAGCTGCATGTATTCTCCCCTCTACCCTTCTCCGTACGAGTAGATACGTATACGTAATTGTATTTAGGGCCGGTAGTAGACAGGCCCTTCGGTCGCTTGCGAATCGTGTCGTTGGTGCAACCGCGTGGAATGGGAGGAGCTAGCTGGTCGTAGGTTCGCTTTCGGGGATTTTCTGCCTGCTGTAGCAGGTGCTACTTTCTCGTCACGTGGTATTACGGACGCCTTGTACGTTGCTAATAAAGGAGCAACAATTAAAAATTGAGATATATATATGCATACGTATATGTATATTTATTTATTAATAAAATTAATCTAAATACAGATTGCATTACATCTAGGTAAAATTTTTGTAAAAATAATAACCAACGTATTGCGCGTCTTAATTTTAATTGCGTCGTGATTTTTCGTATTATCGTAAAGTGTAGTGCAAAATATTGTTGTGATTTTGATGAAGACGCGTGCAATTCGCGGATCGGTAGGGTAGGACCAGGAGCAGACAGACCTTCCGTACTCTCGATAGGGCTATAAAAGCTTCATGTGAAAAGACATTGTTTGGCTCAGCTGCGGCCCACTACGCGTCTCCGTATTACCAATGCGAGGGATCGACCGAAAGGTGCATCTGAATCAACGGTTGATTAGGAAATTAAGTGGCTTATTCTTCCCGGTGGTCCATGCCATTGATCGCGTAGGCGCGATATCGTTCGGATTTGTCTAATCGTCCGTCGATCTCGATGCACCCAGTACATTTTGGCGCTATCTTGCCAATGCGTGTCTCTCTCTCTTTTTTTATGTACGCAATAGATGATCTCGTAAAACGCTTTTCGCTGGACACGACGGTACTTATCGTTTTAACGACAAGATTAATCGTCTATGTGATGAATTAGCTATGCACATCAATTGAATATTGATATATACAAATGCTAAAGCAATACATTTTGCATGACGTATATTTTTATTTCGAAAATGGTTAAAAACGGATTTCACATATACACATATTTGACTTTGTATTTAATTGCTTTAATGTTTTGTGAACCGCTATCGACTTTAAATATGATCTCTCGCGAATACGATATTTCACGAATTCTTATAAGATATATTTTCGAAGCTATACACGTAGCTCACCAGTCTGATTCGGGACCAGAAAAGGGGCATGGTTCCTTCAGGCCGCGAATCTCTTTCAATGAATGACGTGATTCATCCGCGTGTGTGGATGTCGGAGCAGGGAATGACACGAGTGTTCACAAGCCGCACCATCCCCTGCACCAACCCCTCTTCGAATCGCTGGAAACTCGAGCACGAGTGTTTCACCATTCTATCGCGCCCTAAAATGTACGCGGCAAGTGTTTCAGTCCCTTGCACGATTCGTGAGTAGGAAGCAGAAGTATGAGAGATTCGGGGAACTTGTAAAGGCCCTATTAAAGGTGTAGCTATTTAAGAAAATACGCGGCGGGGAAGGGATACGTAACGGGGAAGTACGCAAAATTTACCTAATTTTCTGACTATGATATTTATCTGCCGAGATCTTCTCATTAAACAATATAATAATCAATATGGATATAAAATAATTTAGTAAATTAATTATAATTAGCTCTGCATGCAATAATTTTTTAAACAAATTATCGTACAGAATATTAACAATATTACACCTACTCACCTTTCTCGCAGTTTGCTGATAAATTTTGTTTGTTGCTCGCACTGCGGCGGAGGGTCGTTCCCTCTAGTCGTCTCTTTCTAAAATCAGGGTGCAATTCAGACAACCGCGGAGCCAGCAAGCGAGCAAGTGTTCCGCCGTGACCAATGGGTCCCTTGCACGCATGTGTGCGCTTCCCAATGCGATATTAATATCGCGATTATCATCTACGTATTATCGCCGCACCCTCCTGGGTGGGATGTTCAAAATAAGCCTATGCGGAAGCACCCCTCCGCGATCTTGTATTCGCGCACCAAGCCGTGCACCAAGCACCCGGTGTGACGATGCACGAGGAGACGCAAGTGCATTTCAGTCTTGCACAGGATATACCGTTCAGTTCTAACTAGGAAATTCTTTCTTATATATTAAAAATAGAAAAGCTTTATAGTGAAAGGAGAAACAATACCTATTAATTTTTAAAAGTAATAATTTATAAACATGATATTTCGTACAGATAAGATATTTTTAATAATACATTAATGTCATACAATGTACAAATTCCTTGCATGTTATATTATTCGATATGTACGCATTGTTATGTTTTTTCTTTCGTGAACAAGTGGGATTTAAAAAAAGATATTTTATAATATCGGTATGTATGATACGTTGATATAGCCGTGCACCATATATATTATGAACTTTCTATATTATATCATCATTAACGATAAGTATATTTTGCATACATTTAAAAGTGCGTATAGAGACACATGCATGCGAATCGTCGGTGACGAAAGATGCGCGTAGACTTGGAACCTTTTGCCACGGGGAGACGGAACCAATCTCATTGTTCTGTGTCCCTTTACTGAAATCCTGAGTTATGGTCGCCTTTGCGGGGAGGCAGTCATAAAGGTGATTCGTCTCGGTTCTGCAAGTGTCAAAAGTCTAACGCTGCCTCGAACGAGACGGTGGCTTATGTATTATTAATATTCGCTGCAAATTGCGCTGGCCAGACTGGTTTAGCTGGCGAGTTTTGTCGGATAAACTACAGCTATCTAAAGATTGCCAATAATTATCTTCTGGAATTTTTTAATTTAATTTTATATTATTTTTTGTTTGTTATATCTATCGTATTGCGAAAATATGTTGGAACAATTATTATTATAATAATTGTAATATTGCTAACAATTATTACAACTGTAATTATTATTAATAATTAAATAATAAATTGTTGATAATTTTTGTACAAAATTTTACATATAAAGAAAATTTTTTATTATATTTCAATAATCTAATCTAGATTAATTTAATCGATGTGCTTTGCAAATTTTTCTGCATTGCATTTTATGCCAGAAAAGTCAAAGTGCACTTCCGCTGTCCACGTGCCACGTCGACATATTGCTCGCGTCCCGCAGAAACGAGTGCCATGTAACACGACACGTGACCACCGAATACCCCACAGATATTCTCCATTCCAACCGCGCGCCCCGCGTGGCAGTATTTAACCATTAGGAACTGTTTACTTGATTTTAAGAGTCAATCCAATTCACATGATTGTCCACGGGTAAATATTAAAATACGATAGTGTTTCGTTTTCACTCAAGCCAACAGCCCCAGAGCGGGAAGATATTTTTATAAAATATAAAATTACATAATATAATAAATTTTAAAAATTTTTTATCGCAAATAATTATTGTAAGAGCCGTAAAGTTAAATTTAAAAAAAAGTAAAATGTGTCTCTCAAGAACTACGTTGATTTGTATTTTTACAATAGTTCTTAAATTTGCACGTGTCGCATTCGCAACGAGAAAAAATCACGTGAAGATGCAGGTGACATGGGTCACATGGCAAAATAATGTCGGGGCGCTCGTGGCATACCAGTCCCGGTGCATTGGACATCTTTACCCCTCTTCGTTCAGCGTGCGGTAGACCACCCCTTCTCCCTCTCCTCCAAAAACACGACTCACTTGGCACACAATTTTTGTGCATATAATGCACGGTACGAGAAAGCAGTTCCCCTTGCTTAATTTAATCCAATACAATATGTCCCTTTGTCTCACTCCGCTTCCACCCTTCACCCGCGAGGGCTTAGTTAAAGAGGGTGGGTGGCTTTTTAAAACTGTGCCGATCTCAATTCAGCGTGAAACCTCATCCCATTACGATCGGTCTAATCCTGATTGGAGCGGACAGGTTTTTTACTTTGGCGGTGTATCGGTGGCCTATGATCGTGTCTAGGGGGTGAATTTCAGAAATAATCTCTGTTCAATATTTGTCGTACCTTAGATAAATACAAAAATGCACTAATATTAATGATAAACACGTTTTAATAAATGTTATATTTTGCGACTAAATATACGAGAAATACAAAATGTGCAATGTGTATTAATAGGTTTACACATACACATTTTTTCTTCCTGGAATAAATGCTTAATATATGTTAATTTTGTTAACGTTTTAGCAAATTCTATTAGAAAATTTTATTAATTGTTCTTATCGATGTAATTTATGTGCATATGACATTATTTCAAATAACAAAGACTTCGATCAATACGAACGTTTCATATTGAAATCTCAGTTAGTTGAAATAATAGACTAATTTTTCCTTTTCTTTCTTCCTCTGGAATTAGGCTTGAATCCTTTTTCCGACTTTATGGCGTTTCTTGCGATGTTCATGTCCATCTGTCTTTCCAGCGTTTTAATGAATTTCTGCCTGGTGGTCTTTTGAACTGTAGCTTTCCGTCCCTTGCCTTTACAATTCTATTGTTGTTCTATTCTTGATACATGCTCATTCCAGGCTTCTCTTCTTTGTCTTATCTACCTGACGATGTCCTGAATATCACAGATTTTTCCTCATTTGTACAATACGGACTATGCTTTTAATTTTGTATAAGCTCTAGTTCCGCTGCATAAGTCAATTCCATTAGTCATTATTAGTCAAACACAGGTTTTGTATATTCTGATCTTGGTTTCTTGTTTTATGTAGTTGTTTTGCTATATAAGGTCTTTTAAACATCCCGACATTCTTACCGTTTTGTTGTCTAACTTTGGACCTCAGTTTTCTTGCTTTTCACTATGTTATTGTACATAGCCGTCAGGTAGAATTGATGTAGTAATCTTTGTAGCTCGTCCTCATTTTCGGATACTATTACAGTGTTATACTTAACATAAGATTGGTGTTTTCCTTTCATGTGTTCTGAATGGCCTGCGTTCTTCATTTCTGCTATTTTTGCTATTATTTGTGCATATGAGATTGAAGAGGTAAAACGAGCTTAAAGAGTCTTTGTCTTATTTCCATCGGTATCAATATTTGTTCTGTCAGTATATTATTGACAAATATACGAGTCGTGTTAGAGTTCAAAGCTTCAATTACTTTGATATCCATAGGCATGTTTGCTCCTTTTAGTTTGTCAGCGATATCATAAAACCTAATTCGATCGAATGTTTCGGTCAGGTCTATGAGGTACATAAATGGTTTGTCGAATCTATTGATTCTCTATTGATTTATCTATTATATTATATCTGTCAGGCAACGAATATAGTGTCTATTTTTTTGGAAATCCTGTTGTTCTCACTCATGTATATTAGCTCCGAAAGAATGATTCTAATGATTCTGATGAGCAGTTTTATTACTGAGAAGAGTTATTCCTCTATAGTTTTCTAGCCGCTTTTTATCTTCTTTTTTGAATGTCTATAATGTTCTTTTAGTCATTTGGGATAGTTTCGTTGTTTAGTATTTTCTGGAACAGCTTCGTCAATTGCGATTATAGTTCTTTCCCTTCATACTTCATCAGTTCGTTTTGTAGTTCATTAATCTCAGGTATCTTTTTATACTTTAAGGCTTTCGCAAGTTCTCTTACGAGGCTTGGATTGATCCGAGTAGTTGGCTCTGTGGGCGGTGTTGCTTTAGCGTGCTTTTAGCCTGACTAACGAGTGTAAAAACACATCCTGTTTTAGTGACATTGCATTTGTTATTTTCGACGTAGGAGAAATATTCTCAGCTGTGTTAGCTCTTCAATGTGGGTTAGGACGACAATCCACGACAGTCTGATTAATTGAGAATGGAAGCGAATTTTAAAACAACTGATTTGAGAGGGAGGGAGACAAATCTTATCTTAAGATCGTGAATTATTATTAAAAAATAAAAATATCTTAATTTGGTAAACAGGAGTAATTTCTAATGTAAGAAATATTCGTTGTGCGTATGGAATGAATTTTTTTATATTTTTGTTTATTTCATATGTACTTAAATTTTTAGATCTCTGGAATTACAAATTACTTTTTAGAATATAATCAGCTTTTTATTCTCATTCTTGAAAGCGTTGTGCAGCGTTTCCATGTTAATCTAAACTGCAAACAAATAAATGACGAATTATTATATGTATTACAAATAATACATTAATATTGTATAAGAAAAATATCTGTCTTCTACAAATGTCATAATACGTGTTACGTCACAATACATATTAAGACCTCAGCAAAAGAAAAATCTTGTATAGTTTAGAACGATTTTGATTTAAGATAAATTGATTTGGATAAAGCTTATCTTTAGCTCTTGCATTTTTTCTATGACAGCGAGAGCGATTATACCGCGTTGATTTCGAGAATCGATAATTAATTTCTGATGGGCCTTTCTCGTTCTTTCGGCGGTTACTGTTTGCGATAGGGATTGCGAGCGCTGCGGTGACCTGTCAGAGGGTGCAAGCGAAGGAGATGGATTTGTTGCACAGCTGTGTATACTGCTTAATGTAGAAGGTACCGGGTTCGGATATTGCTTTGTGCTGGTTAAAGTAAATCCTGTTATCTAAAAGTTAACTATGGTTTGCCCATTTTCCGGCATCATTAATGTCTTTTAAATTGCACGACAGTGATGTAGTTAGCGATAACAAAAATTACATGTTATAAAAAAATTGCTACCGAACCATTACTAAATATTTATGATCTAATAATAATACGCATTTTCTACATCTTCGTTCACTCTTTCAGATTTTACTTTTATTTTCATTTTAATTTAATAGTTAAATAAAATTTTGCTGAGATTTTAATTTCGCAACTTGCCTGGTAAAATAAATTTTTAAATCTTTATGTCGCAAATATATACAGGATATCGTACCAAATTATTTATCACGCTAAACTGCGTGATGACTTTCCATCGCGGGTGATTCGTAGTTCACAAAATCGCTATCAGTTTCACCTCCTTCCAAATTGTATACGTTTGCTAGTCTCTTGTTTCTTGAAATGTCATATTCTTCACCAAGCTGCCTGTACGTCTGCGCGCGGTTTTCCAAGATTTCTCTAATAATTTCTGTGAAATGATTGTTATACATTTGTATATGTCTATTTCCTACATCAGAAAGCTCTATTAGATAAATCTCTTTTCTATTTCATATTTGGTCTTTTAAAAATAAAATTTGAGAAAGTACAGTTACGAATGCCTTCTAAAGATTTTTTACTTTAAGCTCAGCCTTACCCATTAACAATTCTCTGCTTTCAATCATATTACCCATTTCTTTTTTTACTTCTTTCATTAACCACGGCATGAAACCTTCTTCGACGTCTGGAAATATATGCGCGATACATTATCGTCCAAATAAATAGCAAGATAATTAAGAGGGAGGGAGGAAATAAACACAAATTCAATAGAAATAGAATCGATAAATATAGATAGAAATTAAAGAGCCTTTACAATTATTAAATTTGAGAAAAATTGTGTTTTTTGCGAGCTCACGAACCAGCCTTGATCTCGTCCAGTAAGTAGCCAGACATCTTCAGACCCTCCAGAACCGCGGGCAAAAGTTCGGCGATGTATCCTGTTAACAATACCGCAGCCGCGACTCGTTCCTCGGTCTCCTGCTGAGCCTTCACCGCCTCTTCGTGTTGTTTCAGGCGTTGATCCTGCGGGTTGAAAACGAATTTACTTTATTTTACACACTTTCTTGCTCTCTATTTATGATAATGTAAAGAAAGTAAATGAAGGATTTGAAGGATTAGAGTGCCGAAATATTAAAAGATCAAAATAGAAAGTCGATATACCTTCTCTTCTCTACGTCTCCTCTCCTCTTCCGCCAGTCGTTGCTCTTCAGCTTTTTCAGCCATGCGCAATTCGAGGAATCTTCTCTGCTGCTCCTTAAGAGCAGCGATTTCCTCCTCTTCCAGAACCTCGATTAGAGCTTGTTCGATAGTCTTGCCTACCAACACCTCCAAAATCGGTTGGACTTCCGTGTCGTAATCGAAGAGCTGGAAATATCGCGATGCAAAAAATTTGCTCTACAGATCGATCTGACTATAATAAAACACCACTATTGTAATAAAATATTAAGAGCACGTACTTCCCCGGGTTCGATTTGAGTGCACACATCCCGACCAACTTTGCCTGGATAATAGCTCGGCAGTACTGGTTTTTCCAAGAAATAATCGGTTTGTGTGGCTACCTCGGATTCATCCGGTTTCTCTGTTAGCTTGAATATACATTTAAAAATTTGATATATGCTTTAGCTTGCCTTAATGCAAAGTAACAATTTATTAATAAAGAAATATATAAATGAAGACTTCAATTAACCTCCTCGAGAAAAATCTCAGTTTGCACCGGTTCGTGTTTTCTTCCAGGAACCGGAGGAGGCGAACCCGTCCTGCAGACGGCTCTGCAAGCTTGCACTTGAGCACGTTTTCTCGCCAAATGTCTTCGTCTCGCTTCCGCTTGCCTCGCTGCTATCGATTGTTCTCCATCGATCTATAGATAAATACGAATTTCACGAAAAAAATACGGATCTTTTGTTTCGAAAAATTAGTGAGGTACTTACGAGAGTAGGAACGGAAGCGATCGTGCTTCCGCGAGCCACTCGGCGATCAAACATAATATTCCCGAAAGGAACCGATTGATCACTGCAAAATAACGTTGTGTTTGTAGTAAAACTCAATTCTTAATGGTAACATTAAACAAATTTAAAAAAAGTTCAGCTGAACATGCTGAGAAATAATTATTATGAAACGGCCATTTCTCTCTTAGGCAAGCATCGACAAACTTTTTACAAAATAATGATTTTTTAAAAATTGTATATGTCACAGTAAAAGCGTGAAATCAATAAATGTATACACTTACTAGTCAATGTATGAATTTACTAGTCAATGTACACATTTACTAAAAGTTTCATATTTTAAATTTATATTTTAATGATATTGCTTTAATAAGCAATATCATTATCACACTGATACAAATTGGGTTGGGTTAAATTAGTTTTTTGGGGTGTAGGAGCGTAGCTCCTAATTTTAATTTAATTACGTAAGAAAATCTTAAACTAACTCATCGACTATTATCGAAAAATATATATATATACTCTCTAAATCTGAATCAGTGAATAGTCACTGATATCAGACTATTCACTGATTCAGCAGTATTAATATTATATGATATATATTAAAATAGAGATTATACGTGTCGCTACGCAGCAAATTATAATATAGAAAAGAAATAATTTAAATAATCCATTATTAAAGATTATATTCGAGATATATCTATCTACTAGCACTTAATGAAGCATGCGTTTCAATCGCATAGTAACAAAACATCACGATGATGGTGTCTACGACCCTGCTGCACGCTAATGGTTTCGATAACAATCACGACAGTCTCTATCGTGAACGCAATAAAACGTTTACAACATATTTTTATGTGCTGAACTCATTTACCCATATTCAAAGAAGATTTTTGAAGATTCAAGATTGAATTTTTATATTTGATTAGAAGAAAATAATAAAATTACTAAAGAGTAGAATAGCCTTGTATTTTATCCGATTATATTTTATTAATGCAGAGTAGTTGGTTATGAAAACCATTTAATAATAGAAGAAAAATAAAAATTAACCCTTTGTCTACTTGTTTAGCTACCTATTTTTTTATACTGGTCTTTTCGAGGGTCTTTTTAATTTTTTTTTATTCACTCGCACAGTAAGCAACTGGAGAAACAAAATGACTAGTCTCATAGTAGAATGAAGAGCTAAGATTCACACAACAGTTTCAATTACATAATTTAAAATATATGCGTGAAGTTTGAGTCTAGTGGACCCCAATGTGAGGTTCTAGGGTTAATATTATTGGTTGAGAACAGTTGTTTCACGTCGTACGCGATTTTCGTTCAAGAATGTGGTGCACCAGAAGCGACGACAGAGAGAAACTCGAACGTGACCACAAGCGCACGAGAATAAATCGTCGGGCCGACGAGAAGAAAAAAAAGCGGGGAAAAAGCAGCTGCTATCAACTAAAAGACCAGTGATAAGTGTGGTATCACTTGTAAGGTTATTTTTGTTACCCGCGGAGGCTCGGCAGCATATTCATCATGCCCTCGATCGGTTCCAACTTTTTTGGTAAAGCTCGCGGCGTCTGCGGGAATCTGCTAGAAAAACAATTCCCGCTCTTCTTACACACCCTTTTTCTCTACTTTCGGAATGCCTCTCATATTATCTTTATTCATGCGCTTCAGTTGAATTCATTATCTTCATTCACGCGCTTTAATTGAATTCATAATCGCATTTTGCCTTTTGGGACAGAGACACCTTTCACGCTTTTAAATTTGAGACGCATGCCGGCGATAAGCTCGATAAGCGAGCCTCTTTTAGTAGACCGATTGATTACATTCCTGCAATATCTATCTCATTTCGTAAATATTTAATTTTTGATGAGAACGATGCAAAATTAAAGTAAGATACGTATATTGCAATTTGCACGAAAATGGTTTTTGGGAAAATTTGTATCGTCACTCTGAATGAAAGAAATAGAAACAGGAGCGGATTACTTTTTGTGATTTGAGATAAATAATTTTTAAATGCTCTTTAAGAATATAATTAAGTTAGAAGATATTAAAAAGGTAATGTTCCTGTTTTATGTAATACAACTTTTAAAACATCGACAAATGTTCTTGCACACAAATAAAAGTGTTTTGCGCTTTTCTGAAACATCGTGGCAGCTCTCTCTCTCTTTTTCTCTCTCTATAAATCCGCTCCTGATTTTAAGACAACAATCACGACACCGACATGCCAATTAAACGGTGTTTACGAAGGCAGCTATATACTAAGTCACCTCAGCGTCACTTACGCTGGCTCGCTCCTCTTGAACCTCCTCGCCTGCTCGTTCAAGGTCGAGGCGGTGGCGATGGTAGTGGCGTTCATCATACCGAGGGAAAAGTCTACGGTAGCCTTTAGGGCGGCTGGACATCGGGCATTGTGGCTATTGTGACGTACCTCCGGCCTCTTGCCTCCGACTAGCGATATCAGTGGTTTGAATCTGCTCTTCAGAGGACATCCGTCCGCCGCCTCCTCCTCATTTTTGCTGGGCGCGATGCCGAGCAAGGCCGCCACTTCCGGCGGCGGCATTAGAAATTCCCCCGTCTTCACGGTCGTGATGAACGGCTTCTTCTGGATCGATTTCTTGGGCGACTTGCGGCCTTGCTCCGCCTCGGCTTGCTCTTGGATCTTTTTCAGTTTCGCGTTCAGCACCTCATTGAAATCCTCCGTTGATAAGACGATGCTGGGCTTAGCCGTAAACGGTCTCTCCTCAGCTAACAACTCTAAGCTATCTTGACTTTTACTCTGATGCTTTTTCTTCAGAGGATTAACTTGATGCGATTGTAGACTAGCCAAGACCAGATGTTCATTGGACTTGCTGATGCGTCTGCGATTACAGAGATTATTTTTCATCGCGTTCTTCATGTTCCTCAAGTTGGTGAGTTGCGACGCATTTATCTCATCGTCCTCGTTGACGTGTAAGAGCGGCAGACTCGAGTCCAGGCCATCCTTCTGTAAGATCGTGAAGGCCGGCGGGTCCTTCGTCTCATAATCGAAAGACTCCGCATCCGTTGACGGTGCCAGAGTCGAAATACCGGCCGGCATCCTTTCGATTCTTTCAGACGCCCGATTTTGCGGCGGACATGGTGAATCGATCGAAGAGGATTAAAATCGTGCGTCGTGTTTAACTTTTCAAGCGCTCCCCTTCAAAAGTTTGAAGATTACATTTTCATTATGCGTTTATATTGTGTAGAGGAAGGTAATTGTGCCTCGAAAATCTCAGAAGCTATTATCTCAGAGCTCAGAGTCTATTGATCGCTCATTGTTTGTCTGTACTTTCGCGAAGTGAGAACATGATACATAGTTGCTGAAACGTGATCGTGGCGCTCGCAATTATTTCTTTAATTATTCACCGATGAAGTCACGAGAGGTGTAGCTATAAGCAAGTTTATCTAATTGAACAGCAATTTGCGAGAGTTAACGGTGAGAACTCATGGTAAGAAGAAATATTTTTATTAATCTTGATAAAAATAATAAGATATGAAGATTATTGCAAATTTTGTGAAAAACGTAATAAGATCTGGTGAGTTATTTGCATACATGTATATTATTTAGATAACAACTCGTTTGAAAACATTTTTATTATTATCAGGCCAATTTTGGGACGCATATTATTTTAAAGTTTTGAAGTTACAACCAAGAAAATATCATAATCGCGTTTTCGTGCTACATAAACGCAGAAATTGTGTTCGCGTGTTTATAATATCGAAGTTAGAGCTCTTTGAAATTATATCGACTTCAATCCCTCTTACAATCGCTTCACATCAATACGTACTGTGCAAAACTGACGCCAAACCGGCGGTTTTGCTGACCGCGGAAGATCGAGGAAAAACGTCGTGATCGTTCGCCGAGTGTAGCCGCGGCATTACTGACTGGCTCGGGGGAGTTCAGAGACTGGACAATGTCCTTAGAATCGACCGATATAGACCGCATAGGCCAAGTTGCACGTATATCTTCACCCCGCGACCGGCCACTCAATAACGCTGACCACTGCGAACGTTGCGCATGCTTAAGTCCACCGACAAAGGGTGGAATATTGTCGGGGTTTTACCTGTCTAGGGAACCTACCCGGGAACTTCCAACCCTGGCAACACTTCAAGGTGAAACCGCACTTTTGATCACGTCGCGTCGCGTCGGCCTGTCGCGAAAACACGACACTCATGTTCCAGATACAGACATGCGACATTCTTTATATATTCCTTCGTTCTTCTTTTTTTTAATAAAATAAAAATATATATATGTATGTTTTTTTACTGCATCTAAAAGATTGCAGTTGCTCGGGTAACCTTGGCGTCGAGGTTTCTTATTCTTCGAGAAGGTATATTGCTAGTTGCTTTGGTTTGTAGGGGTAGCTATTTACTAATGCAAGTGTGTACATGTGTGCGCGTGATAGACGTAGGTAGGAAAATGAATTATGAGATGAGTAAGGCATTTTGTTGCCACACGACTTATGCAAATAACGTACATAAAAATTTAGATTCAGAATATAATCAGACATAATATGAATATGAAACATATATTCTGTAATAAACGTGTGTAATAACACTTTTTACAATAATATATTTTAAATTATAGTAAATTACAACTTTGTCATATATTGTATTACTTTCAGTTTTTTTGAAGAATTTTAATTAAACAACTCCATTGTATTTCTTATATCATAAGTATCGCAATCGCATTTATCGCTGCGATAAGCAGTATGGTTTCGTGCTGCTCGAAAATATATTCCATCCGACGTTTACCTATTACGCTTATTAATCTAACTGTAAAATCTCAGCGAACGAAGCGGGCTGAAGTAGCTTATTCTTCAAAAAGATTCTATAAAAATTGTTTGTATGAATTCTGCACGAGTGAATTCGTGTAATCGCCTGATTGGTCAACCCGAATAATACCGGAAATAGTGACCTACATGAGTGAATTCGTGTAGAATTCGTACAAACAATTTTAGACATAATTCTTGCACAATCACAGATTGCATAATGCCAATACATTCTACAGATTCTATCATAAAATATAACAGATAATACAGAGATTTGCGGTATATTAATATATACTATTATTAACAAAGTTTTTGACATATCTCAAGAAAGTATTGATCTAAATTGAAATTTAAAAATAACAAGTGACATTTAACATGTAGAAATTTATGTCCAAGTTCATTCGAAGTTCGTAGAAGGTGTTATAATGGGATAGTCTTTCTCGTCCTTGCATGAGCGCGTAATCGTCTGATTGGTCAACCTATACTCGAATAATATCGGAAATAGTGACCTACGGCTGTTTACGATCGTCGGTAGTAGCTTACGGTACTAAAACGTTATCTCGTTCCATCAATTTCTTAGATAGAACCACCAGTCTATTTTTCATATAATTCTGACAAGAAAGATTTATTCCGTGCTGACTGTGTCAGGTAAATACAAAATTTGTTTGTTAATCTATTTAGAAGAAGTTAAATTGTAGTTCGATGAAAGCTGTAATTTTTTTTTGTATTTTGTATTAATGTTAATACGCTGCAGAAATCCTTGAAGAAGTTTCTCTTTGGTTTCTCGCGTTTTGCGTGAAACGTCGCGTGCGATTATGTGTTTAGGGCGCCGATATTCGTCATTAGAAAATCAATAAAATAAGTAGGACACTCATGTACATATATGAATTTATACGGTTTTTTTTTTAATTTCTTTAATCCATCCGAATACATTAGGAAAATAATTTTATTTAATATTACAATTTCTTTAATAACACATGGTATATGATATATGTATGTATGTATGTATGTATGTGTACATATATATATATATATATATAGATATATACCTTATTTATCTTTTAATTATTTTATAAAGAGAATTGACATTCTCTCGTTCAAGACAGCTTTATGTAAGAGATTATTATTATTAATTCATGATTGAATGTCTCGTCTGTATATAAAGCATGCGTTTCTTTATCCTAATCAATATGACTTGCTGGATATTTATTATGCAACATGCAAATGGCTTTATGCTAAATATAGTGCGCAATAAGCAACCAGAAAAACGTTATTTCAGATAATACTATTGCACTTTTATTTTACAGAACGGTACAAATGGGTTGCTTTTGAGTTCTTTATGACGAACATATTTAACGATATCTTAATTTGTTATATTGAATTATGCTAGAATAATAGTCGTGTAATTTTGTTTAATTTAATATTTTTTCAGTTGATAGTGATATTATTTAATAACAAATTAGTTGATAATTAATTATATTTAGGATTAAATGCACATGATAAATCTTAATTCCGAAAGTTTTACGAAATTTAAAATTTTTCACAAAAGCAAATCTTATCCTGGCTTTCATTAAAAATTTTTGTTGAATTTGTTAATAAGAAAAGTTATTTTAAGTTCTCAATCTGTCACGAAAGAGGCGTTTCTATTTCTAAGCTGTACACTCTGTACAGCATAAATATTTTCTTTTGATAGAAGTAGAAATCGCGTGAAGCGAATACATAGCATCACACATTTTGTATTCTTCCGTGTACGATAGTCAACGATAAAATCAACCGCCGCGGTCATTCCCTTTGTCGTCTATAAGCATAATCTATAGACTAAATGGCTGCTGCATTATCTATGTGCTAGGCTTTTCCAGTTATTGATATATTCTCTTTTTCTAGTTCTAAATCTAAATCCTAATAATTTTCTCGAAATATGTAAGTTAATGAAAAAAAAAAAAGTGTTTTCTATAAGTTGTCTATAAGTTTTTATTCGAGAAATTAATAAAATATATATTACTATCGATATATAATGATGGTCTTTTTTAGTTTAACGAGATTGTTTTAAATGAGTTTATTGAGAATTGTAAGGTAGAAAAATTTCAGAAGATGGATTTTTCTTGGTACATTGATATTTGAGAAATATTGAGAAATAGTGAAAAAAAGCTATAAATAAACAACTTGCGAGAAGTAGAATAAGATTTTGACGTCAATATGTGTGTACGTCTTTTGTAAAGTTGAAAGTTCACACTTTCGCGTAAGCTTAGCATAGTGTTAAATATGTAGAGCTTGCTTTACCGCCACGGTTACGTAGAGAAGCGAATATAATCTGTGTTTTCTGTCACTTACAATGTTCGGAATCATTAATTCAGAGAATGTTTAGGGCATACATTTGCACAAGATCGTAAACGGATAAAATGGTTTACAAGTATATGTATATTGTACACTTGTTGCGTCGACAACAACATGACAATTTTATGTGCAACTATAAATATAAAAAAATATTCTTTATTAATCGCGTAAAGTGACTACCAATTATTACTATCGTGAAATTACGATCTTTATGTCACTTTATTACGTTAAAGAAACAAATTAAGCTGCCTAGAAACGAAATCACAAAAAGTCTTAATGTTTAAACAAGGACGACAATAAAGTCTTAATTATGCATATTTCCTTAATTCTTCTTTATAGACAAATTGTTTTATTTAGCACTTTAGAAAATTATTCGAGATTTACAAGTTTGCCGATGTTTGCCAAGCAATTTTTCGAGTTTCAGAAGAGTCTCTCTTCAAATAACGTTATGTCATTATTATGTCATAACATTATTATCTGCTATCAAAAGTGATTGATTGTACTTACATTGGAGGATTTCTGTACTTCTTTTGAATGTGTAATATCGCCCTTGGACTCTTCACGAAAGTGTAGGTGTCCTTCCTCTCGTGTGTATCGAAGGGTATATTGTAAGACTGCAATCCCCGATTGCACATTCGGCATTGCTCCGTCGTTCTTGTAATCATTGTTAATTTTTTTCGCACAATTTAATTGCGCAGAAATTTTTCTTTGAAATTGTGATATCGTTCCCCGCGTTTCTAGCCTCTTGTAAGAAGGTTTCTCAGGACTATTCTTGTTCGCTACTGGACTCTTTGTGTCCGTCGTTATGGAAACGGATCAACTCTGAAATTCCCTTTATTGACTTGCTACTTTTCGTATCCAAGATACGTAATCTGCATTTCATGATTCTCAATTATTATGTATGCAAATTTAAAGTTTGATTTATTATTTATGAAAGGGGAAAGGATATTATCTTTTACTTTATTACTCAAAATTAAAGAATTAAAATTAAATTCAAATTTTAAAATTATTAAAATTATATATATTTTTAAATAATTTAACTATGATTTAATATGATTCAATAATTTAATATATAAATATATGTATATATGTAGAATCTTGTTTTGTTGTTCTTTAATGTAACCGTGGCGTAATCTGGCGGAGTAACTTTAATTAAATTAATGCTGAAAATAGTTTTTAATGCATGTAATATTTTTTAAAGTTGTTAATTTTGTTTAATTATGTCGTCGTATATTAAATTATCTATATAACTTAAAAAAATTATTTTCTTTATTTTATCAAAGTTGCTCTATGACTATGAAAGGTTGATTTCTACCTTGAGTCAAGTCGATAAGTTTACCTATACTGGGTAAGACCAAATCGATACTTATATACCGGGTGTTAACCACTACTTTTCTACTTTACCGAGTTAGGCATCAGGTTGCGTCTACTGCCGATAGCAGCGCATCAAAGTTAAGCGGTAAATATTACTTTGAAAATATTTTGATATACGAAGTGGACTCAGAAACCACAAAAGTGATCTGAAGCATTTGTATATCAAAGGAGATAAAAAATGACATCCTGAGAAAAAATTTGTTATATCTATATAATTATATATAAAGTATGTTTGTATAAGTTTTTTTTTTTGTATAATCTCTGTTTATACATACAAGAAAAATAATAATAAGAAGAATTAAAAATAATTAAAAGAATAATTTTTACATTGGTTTTTTTTTACAAACAAGTAAAGTTTAAAGAAATGAGACAAATTGCCTATATTTAATCATATATAAATGTAATAATAATGTATATAAAATGTGATTATACAAATACTAATGTATAATCTTATCGTAATTTTACTTTTTATAAAAAAATAAGGCAAACGTTATTTTTATAATTATTTTTTAAATTATTTTTTTTATACATATATACGAAAACGTATATAGACATATTTTATATAGGTATAATTATATATAAAAAAATTTTTTCTGGGATATCAACTGCTCAATATAATCCTTTCTGAGGTGCCAGGGGAAAATTAATGATTAGATGTCAAAGAAAATAAAATTCTTTTGTCGGTACCAAGTCACCGACAAAACCATTATGAACGCCCAGTAGTAACTAACAGAAGCTATTGTTTCCCGCAAAACTGTTTAAAGTCAAAGATCAAAAGAAAATCGCGGTAATCTTCTGTCTGAATGATATTTCTTTTTAACAATTACTGTATCAGACAATATTATACAATTTCACTGCACGTGTCATCAGAATGTTTATGATGTCAGGTACAAATGGCTTGAAAGCAGAAAAAATCTTTTTTTTCTATCATGTTATTCAATCATTGATTTCCCGCTGACATAGATGCATTGAATTCAGAAAGAGTTACATTGAATAGTTGACACGTAGTTTTTCATTTTCTTTAATATATAGATGTTTCAGGTTACTTTTCAGGTTACTTTTGCAATTTTTATTTGACTTTATGTTTGACTGACTGTAAGATAAATATTCGTCATAAAACAGACTCAGATTAATATTTTGGCATACAAACTTAAGAATAACAAAACTTGTATGTGCAATGATAGATGCTAAATCGAAATTGGTAATAATATTATACATAAATTGAATAGGTATTTTATAAAAATTATAATTTAGCTTTGAAATTTCCGGGACGTGTCGAATTCTAAATTAATGCAAGAATATTAATGTAGAATAATAGCTCTATATTGATATTACGATATTCAATTTATCAAAAGTCAAGTGACAGTATCAAGGATACTGTTCGCGCGAAGAAGGTAACGACGACTTATCTCAACGGCGGAGATGAGCTCGTCGAGGAGGCGCAGCTCGCCGAAGAAGTAATAGAAGAGAAGAAGGAAGTCTGTGGGTGTAGGTGGTGGTTTGATTTGGGTGAGGAGGAGGAAGAGGGCAGAGATTTTGGCACCCTGCTGCGCTTCCTAATTGCCTCGCCTTCCTTGCCTCGGCAACATCCACATCCAGCACGCCCTTGAACCCTCTCGTGGGTCCACGTAAGGACCCTAAAAACCTACCGAGTCTTGATTCTCTTTCTCCTTGTACTTCTTTTCCTTCACGTATCCCACTGCCGCCTCCGTCTCCTCCCAATCTCTTCTTCCTCTTCACCCAGGACGCTGAATAAGCAACATCATCTATCACACTGCGCGAAACGATATATTTGTTTTGTCGGACCTCCTTAATTATTTACAACCAGCCCACGAGCGGAATCTTCCGGGACCTATCCCGAGAAATTTTCGCTGTTTTCGGGGCGTTCAGGAATTTTTGGGAAAATTGAGATCGCGCGTCAACTAACGATTAAGTTTTCATCACCGGTCTGATTTGTATCGTACGGTTGATCAGCTGTTTTATACAAGAAAGAAGTGTACAAATGTATAATATTGTAGAAGTGTATAACAATATTAAATTATTATGGGTAAGTTTGTTTTCTTGCTGTTATTTTTTACTAAAATTATTTGAAAATTTTTGAATTCTTATGTTTATATTTTATATCGACATTTATAATTTTTCGTATATTCTAATTTCGCAATTATTTGCAATGCTTTACAATATTATTAAAAAATGGTTCATTTTGATGGCTTACATCGATCGAGTAAACGTTAATGGCGAACTATTTAAACGATGCTATTTAAAGTATAATTCTGTGAAATGTAATGCACATTGTGCACCGATTATAAAAAAATCGAGATTCCACGGGAAAAGACTTTGCACATATGAGCGAAGGATGAGTGTGATTATCTCTGTGGAATGTCAGTGTCGGGATTCCTGATGAAATTCGATCTCGGTATTGGAACCACCAGATAATGACTAGGAAGTCTGGAGGCGTGGTAATGAGGGTTGGCCCGGGGCCCTGAGGGGCCCTAAGAGAGTGCAGCGCAGCACGGAGCGCGGTCCCCTTTTTCGTGTCTCTTCTCTTTCTCTATTTTCCGTTCGCGTTCTTCTCCTTTCGTGGGCCCGTGTGGCGGGGCCCGTCGATTTTCTAGCTGGTCTAGCTGGGTGATAAATTACGGTTGAGATATCGGCACCTCCTCCTGTCCATTCGTCAGGGGGTATGTAACGTTGCTCCGTTTAAAAGACAACTACACCACCCCCTTTCCCCGAAGCCGCCCGAAGCACGTTTGCCATCCTTTAGCTTTCTCATTCTTCTTCCTAACCCACTTCGTCTTCTTTGGCAGTCTCATCTCGTCGGGACTGACTCGAGATAAGACATCAATCTTGCGCGTTGCGAATTAGCACCAGCCGCGATTATCACGTTTAGTACCATTCGTAGACAGAACCATAATCGATTTACTCGAAAATATACTCTTAAGGATGTGCATTATAAAAGCATATTAATAATATAAAATTTAAATACCTATTTTTTTTTGCAATTATTAATATGAAAGTTAAATAATCTTTTTTTCTTGGTGGTGATTAAAGTATAATGGAAATTAATCGAAGGAAAATGTATTAGATATTTTTTTTAAATTTTATGTCATTGATGACAGTTTAGGTAAGTGATCAGAACGTTAATATTTAAAATCTTGAGCAAAAACTTCATCTTTACAATATCTTTTCATTTTTATGATCCCTTCTGACTTATGCCACCTTTGTATCACCATAAAGTCACAATATTTTCAGATCCCCGTTGCGTTAGGGTTAATTATGGGGATCAGGGGACGACACCTCGACGAATCGGTCTGTTCTCGCATTTGCATTGACGCGTGAAATATTTTCACGCGGTATGAAAATGAACTTGTTTGTTTTACCGCGGCGAAAGTAAACACACAAACCGACCAGGTAATAGATGAGACGGAAGCGTGTTCTACTCGTGGCACAACCCTCGTCTTCGCCATGGTGGTGTTCGCTATTCGTACGATCTCGTTTACATGAGTTCCACGAGCCTGTTGTCCTCTACCTTTGTCTTGCTCTCATCCCACTCTCCTACCCCGCTTTCTTCTTTCTCGTTCATGTTCTTTTTCTCGGTCGTACGGCCCTTCGAGGGCAAGCCGTTGCATTCCTCGAAAGCGGGTAGGTCGCGCACACACGACTCCACCTCGAATTTGGAACAAGGACAACCTAATGCTGTGGACAATGTTAACTGATGAGCAGGGAGCTGAGAATCCGTTGTAAGGACAATGCCGGGTAGGGAAACGATGGGGAAAAAACAATAGGCGCCCATTAGCATCTACCTGGAGCTTTGGGGATTCTATCGTTGCTGTTTATTCTACTTCATCTTTTTCTTTCCTTTTTTCCCCTTTCCTTTTGTTTTTCTATTTGTCTTTTGGTCCTTTATTGCCGAAACTACGTTGTAAGAAAGACTTGTCCTAACGTATCATTACTCGTCATATAGGTTTCGTTCTTTCTCAGACAGTTTGACGCATGAAAAGTGCATGAAATTTATTCTCGCTTTCTTTACGATGAACAGCCACGTTATATAAAACATTTGCGTAACTCGTTAAATCTACACTATTTTTGTGAAACAATTTTAATTTATGCAAAATTGTGTTGTATTAATTATGAGGAATAAAAAAATTATATGTAGAAAACTGTTGGTCTTTTTAGAATCAAAGTATGATTGTATTTGCTACAGAAAATTTTACTGTGGTCTACGTGATTTTGATAATCTCAGGGTCTCTAAATGAGGCGAGCGGGAAAATTTATGAGAAAATTGATGCGACGCAGCTATTGTTTAGGGGCTAAAAAGATCTTCGGTCTTACGTTCCGAATGAAATCTCGGCTTAAGATATTACTCAATAACAGAACGGAATTATTACTAAGAAAACCGTGCGGTATCGATTAGTGTAAAAGTGATACTCCGATATCTATAAAATCAAATTTTTTTATTAACCGAAACTTGTACAGCTTTAAGAGCATTAATATTGTTGCAAAACAGTGCCTAACATTCTTAACATAATATTTTTGTGCTTTGTACAAATACATATTCAGTGTATTTTTAAAAGTCTCTTTCTTATCAATTAATTGATTCTATTTATGCGCTGTTTTTGTCAAAATGTATGTTTAGTAATCGGTTTCTTGAATATTTAACTTGAGTTAGTTATTTGCATAAAACGAAAATTTGTATTCTGTGTGTACGTAATTTTTTTAATCATCAAGGAAAGGAGAGGTAACATTGCATATAAAAATGCTTTTGACAAATTTTAGCGGGTATTTAAAATGAGTAACAGATATGCTTCTCTATTGTACATTATTCTATAATATTTATTTACATAAACATTTATCTACATTAGTTTAATTATATTTGATTACGCTTACAATGCTAATAGCTTCGTAAATATGACATAATTATCCTCTTTTTACGCTTATTTAAAGTAATTCCGTAAAAAAATATGGTTAGTCGCTTTTCTTCTCGAAGTCTTAAAAGGCAGTTACAATTAGTGACGCTGATGAAGTATCGTTCAGCCGCAGGTAGAGTCTTGTGGAAACAGTCAATTGATTTTAAAACTTTTAACCTGATCTTCATGTGTCTTTAAGGGTATCGAAAAAAGGAGCCCTAGGATTGTAAAGATTGGCTTTATTTGCTTTCGAGACATATTTTCCAGTATTTTATGCATATAATACAATAACATTCTGAAAAGAAAGAGAATATTTCGCATTGAAGGCGAAAAAAGGCGGAAGACTCAACTTGCGACTATGCAGGGTCGCGTCGTACTGAAATAGACTAGGTAGATAATGTCCGACAGATAACGGTCGTTAGATAAAACCGTGACTGACGTACGATGTACGTGCGCTTAGCGAAAAATTGATAATCCTCGAAAAGTGAGCTTAAACATTTTTCATCGCTCGACTGCACCCGTGCGTTCATCATTATGTATATGCGACTAGTTCCCAACTGGCTTGTTTCTGATTAATACGTACATAATAATTTATAAGAATTGATACATATGTATGGCTAAAATATCTTTTAGTAGGAAGTTTCTGTCTTTTGGAGCGAATAGTTTCCGAAACTGATAATAACTATTTTTAACATCGAGATAGCAATATTCGATCTATTTATTTCATTTCAAACGTGACTGCAGTCGTTCTTTTAAAAGCAACATTGTTTCCTTAACCATAATCGCGCGATTGTAGAATACGAGATTACTAATCGTTAGCAGTCTCATCGAGAAATTACTTTGCTGCCGGGAAAACTGAAAATCTCGCGTGAACAGGAAAACGTGAAATGCCCACGGATAATGCGAATAAGAAACACGTTGAATTCTGTGGCAGATACAGAATAGCTCGCCTCGGATAAGTGACCCCGCGGAATTCGACGAACGTCCGATCCCGTTGGGCTTAATTTCGCTTCGTGGATTTCCTTTCCACGCTTACCCACGTCCTCCGTCGCGATTTCTCACGATCCCACCGTGATCGACCTGACCCATGAAGAAGATTAGATAGCTTTGTCGTAGCTCCGAATTCTGCAGCGTAACGGACAATCTACTTTGTCATTGCATCAATTTCACCTCCGGCAGTCGGCGCATCGCGACGGTTTTCCACGATCTGTATCGTATCGGTGGTTGTCATTTAAGTGTCTCGTGGCGGTACGAAACGTGCCCGTTTTAAAGGCACGTTTGAGCAATCTTGTTCCAAAATGCATTTAATTGCCAGTTGTCCTTTTCCAAGTACACGTTTCACATTATTTTATTTTATTAACGGCATCGAGGACGCGGCGGGATTGACATGACCGCTACTTACTTTATTCTGATATATTATATATGACGTTCAAGATTGCTTTTTAAAAAATGCTTTTGTGGCGATGTTGGTTCAAAGAAATGCAAAAGATGCAATTGAGAAACACTTTCATTAATAAATAAAACATAATAATCTGTACTTTTTATTTTCAATATTTGTATTAATATAATTAAAAACTAGATATAAAAATAGAGGGGAAGGGATAGAAGAAACGAGGAGAGAGAAGAGTTAGATAAAAATAAGCCGAATTATTAATTATTAGTTAAAAATTTTCCGTCAGCCATTCATCAGCCATAAAACATGACGGATAATATAATTTCCCGTAAAACTAGATCTATTATCAGAGATAATTTTAATTTGTACTGCAACCACTATGGTCGGTCACTAAACATATCTTAAATGGGTTGCATCCGCTAATGGGACGAAGAAAGCGTTTATCACGGGCCTTATCACATCTCTGACGGGCGCGCTTGTCGTCCCTGTGGTAGGTGCGATTTCCGACGCACCTGTACGGATCGTTTTTCTCTCTGCGGGGTGCAACAACGTGGGTTGAACTTTTCCGGCTTTACGCATCACGCCGTGACGCTGCTTTATCCGTGAAGGAAAGCACCCAGGATAACCTGTCGTGCTGGCGGTGCTGGCGGTGCTGATATGCGACGTCGCACCCTCGGAGCGCTAAGACTGTCGGACAGGTATCGTCGTGAAGCGTGTTATTAAAATTAATCGAGTCTCACCGCTCTCTGACAGATCATTAAAATATTAAACGTTCGCGAACTGCTTAAACGTAACGCATTCATATATCGAACGTTATCCATTCTTATAATTATTGATATTCTGATGTCACCTTTCGTGTTTAATTATTATACATCGCTTAAAAATCTATTATGTGTGTCCCGCCGCTTTTCTTATATAAGTTGACATTTAAAACATTAATTAACTTTAAATTAATTAAATAATTATTTACATTTTAGGGAAAAAAAAAGAGTTTTCTCAAATATTACGAGAAAGATTTCTCGTTTTTCTTTTTCGTACAAAGTACTGTTAAAGACAAGCAACCTCGACAATAACGAGTGTTTTTGTTTCTATCGGAGCAATTAACATGGTGGTTCTTGTAGAACAACGGATTGTATGCGAGCGGAACATCCATTATATCTGTCACCAGCTTGCGACTCCGACATGACATGTCGGACAAGGTACGATCTCGGCAAGATGGTAGCCGTGGTCCCGAGGGATAGAAGAGATTTCTCTCTCTCGGAACCAACGAGTAAGTATCCTCGATCGGCAGAGGATAACGACAGCGGCGCGGCGCGTAGATCATGTACCATAACCACGATGGTGGCCGGATAGGGCCACTTGCGTTTTGTTCTTTCGGCGATGAGAGCAAAGATCAGATAATCCTATCCGGGGGTAGCGAGAATCGGAGGAAAACAGGGGAAAGAAAAAAAAAAGGAACCCGACTTCGTTGCGCACCCGACGATTCCCGATATACCGGAAAGCGAGAACGGCACGTTCTTCGCGGTCAACCTGCCCGGTTTTGTCTCTCGCCTATTCTCCGTCAGAATCAGATAAAACGCGCGCCATATCCTAACGCGATCTCGGTGAAAAATGGATTTTTGCCATGATCAAGACGGCCGTACGTGATGCCGTGAACAGTTACGGTCAGTTGTGATACGAATGTATTCGTTCTTAATTCTATCTTATCTGTGAATCTTGCCACAAAATTAATTTTCAACGTCTTTTTTTTATATCTAAAAAACCTAATCCTCTTGAGATTTTTTATCTCTTTTTTTTTCAAGCTTGATATTTTGAGATGCCAGTACGGAACTTGCGTTGCAAATGACGTTGGACTGATCTTTATCGAAGTGACTACTTGTGTGATGATCTCGCGCATGGACGGTACTCTGAATTTTCCCGAGATCGATCGCCCAAAACGATCCGTCCTCTCCTCCGCGTGTACCACGTATCATGATACGCAATGTAGATTCGTGTTGACCTGGTATCCTGCGCCGTAAAACGAGCCTTCGTGAATACATCTTGAGCGATCGATGCCGCGCGGTTTCTCGACGCAGTTCGTAAACGCGATCGCACGTCGCACTGCCAACGGGAAAAAAATCGAGGTGCGAGACAGAGCCAATGATGTCGGTCAGGGGAACGAAGAGAGAGGAGAGAGCAGGGTCGCAGTTTCTGTGACACCTATATATTAATATTTCTCGAACTTATTTTGATCGAACTTATATTTTGCAGCAGTTACAATATTTATGTTGCATATTTATTTTTATATATTTCTATAAGTTTGCATATTTATTTTTATATATTATATATAGAAAGTTATAATCACACACATAATCTTAATTAATCAACCATGATCAAAACGATCTCGACTTATCATTGAATCACAATTCTATTACGCGTGCGACGAGGAAAGAGGATTCGTTAAATCACGATTAATATAAAATGACATTTGTGCCATGCAAGTTTTTTTTTATAATGCCACCGTGACTAGCTGGATGTCTTTAACTGATGCCTCGTAAGTCTTGTTTGTCGCCCGAAGCGGTCCTGGGTGAGACGTACGTTCCTGCTGAAGCGTAGTAGAATGGAGGCGAGCATCGATGGATCACAATCACGCGAGATACATAAATGCATTTACGACTTCTTTTCCTTGTCCTTTGTCTTCCTTTTCTCTTCCTCTTCTTTTCCTTCTCGACTTTCCTTCTCTTTTGTTTGCCGCGCCTTGCGCTTCGCCGCCTCCGATCTTTTTTCTATTTCGCGGCTTATCTTCGCGGTAGCCCGGGACATCAGGCTGCTGTCCGATTCTGTCGTTCCTTATCGCGCTATATATCCCGCGTCGATGGCGAACGGTCGCCACGTAGATAACGACGAGCTATATACATTATTCACGCGAGTACGCCGCGCTCGCGCATATTACGTATCGCCGCGACAATGCGTGGCCCGAAGTCTTATCAGCGTCGCCGTATCGCTTCTTTGGTACCTTTACGTAAGGGCCCGTCAACGCGGCGAACGTCGCTTGCTGTTGTTGTCGCCGCGCTCTTGCGATTACTTCGTGAAAACGAGATACGGCAGCGATTGCACATTGCACCGCAATCGGATGACACGCAATCTGTTTTTACGCAGTTTAGCGACGTTTCTCTAAAATAACAGCTGTCTGTCACTTTATGTATGAAGGTAAATTGGTATTGACTCTTAATCCGTGAATGTGGTTCTATAGGCATTTTCTCGCAAGTTGCATTGTTGACATTATAAACAAAAAGTATATAACAATATCTTCGATTATTTGTATGTACATCAATATTCTTTCGCAATAGCAACTTAATATGATTCTATTTTACAGAATTCTTCCAAAAACGTTGTAATTTTTACTTAAAATTTTCTAAAAATATTCCACCTTTCAGTGAGAAAAAATCCATAAAACTGGTTCCTGTTTTGAAATTTAACTTTGACAATATTCGCCGTTACCAAACGCCGATTAATCCGCTTTAATGACTGCAATAATATTTTAATTTTACGACGCCTACTTGGCAATACCAATCGCGACGTGCTTGCCCCCGGACGATCTTCTGTATAATTTTGACGCAATGCGCGCTTACGCATCTGCGGTTGTAAAATTACACCTCGGAGCGACGCATTAAAGTCTAAACATGTTCGCGTTCGCGATTTCCTTTCAGCAAATAAAGCACGCCGAGATGCAAAGACCCCGTCACCCCGCGCTCCGTTTCCTGCCGTCTCGCGCACACCGTCATAACATATTAATCGATTAATTGGCAGGACATGATATAAAGATGCGCATGATGCGTTCAACGAGGTCGATGCAACAAGCACTTAAGCGGCCGAAAGTTATGAATCCGAACGTAGCTTCCGCGGTCAAGTTGACACAATCTGCGCCGCAAATCTCGACAGTTTTATTTCGCTGCGGTCGCGGAGGATCCCTTCGTTCGTTAGCTCGTTGATCTATCGACGCGTCCATCTAAAGTGCGTTTCTCATTTCTCTCTTTTCGAGAAGAAACGGATGAAGAGCGAAGGGGCAAGAGAAAGAAAGGATACGTGTGCATGGCGCTTCTTGTCGCAGAAACAACGATCTTCCTCATCTTGTTTATCGCGCCACGAGAATCGACATGTATCGCCCGGAAAATCTACCGTAGAAAACGGGAAAATAACGAACGTAGAGAGTAGGTAGATCAGGTGCCCAGAAACGCCCACACATGCATTTCTGGCATATTCGGAACTTGGGCGTTTGTGTGTAGACATCATGATGATTTTTCGAGAGAAAATAGCATCATCACTAAACAGCTGTGATCTGTCAACTTGACAATTTCATACGCGACTTAACATCTACGTTTACACTTACGCTTTAGTCTACTAACTTAAGGGAGGTTTCTACCTTGTTGGGTCAAAAAAATGCATTTTTTTACGAATTTTTTTTAAGAAAACTATTGAATATAGCAAGTTGAAATTATGTGTGCTGCTTAAGTAGCTTTTATTAAATAAGTACAAATTTTTTCAATGAGCCACATGCGAAGGAGGAGAGGGGGGGACACGATGACGGCGGCACGGTGGCGAGGCTTACGGAAGTACTGCTGCCGGAACAAGTGACATGAAACAAAAAAATGAAACATATTCTTACTCTATATAACACTGGGTATGGCATGAACCAAAATCAAGAAAAAAAAATAAAAAATGACAAAATGGCGAGACACATTGAAACTTATAGGTGTCGATTTTCTCAATTTTTTTTTGCAAATAATTGGTTATAAAAAAAAACTTTTCAATATTTTTAAATAATTGTGGTTCATGCCATAGACACACGTGTTGTAAACGTGTCTGCAAAATTTCAATTCGATTGGTTAATTAGAGCGTCCTGGAGGACTTCCGTAAACTTGAAAAATGTAGTTTCGAGAAAAACGCGTTTAAAGTTTTACCATAGTTTATTTTGGGTATAAAATGAAAATTTTAATACTTACATCTAATCTGCTAATCTTCTTAAAGGATGGATCTGTCCGATAATTTAAAAAAATAAAAATGCATTTTTTGACCCAACAAGGTAGAAACCTCCCTTAAGTTATTTTATGCCAAATATTTATACGTTCGAAATATACACTCCTTTAACTCTTCGAACCCTCGCATACTCACATTTTTATTAATATTAAAGTTAACTAAAAATTAAAACAGAAATTTTCTACCGGGTATTTTTTACATGTTATGTTTTCGGTACTTGAAAGCCACACATCGAGATAGAATTCGATGCACTTAAAAAATGCGCAGTAGCGCGTAATTGCGCGACAGATATTTGCATGTCCAAGGAAATATTATCTCTATTCGCTCTTTGACCGCGCTTTGTGTAGCTTTGTTGTAGCTCGAGGATCCATATTGTCATTGCTATCACTGTGGATAGCACCTTTGTAAGGTTGTGAAGAATAAACAAACGAGAAAGAGAGAGAGAGAGAGTCCCAAACCCTCGATCGCGTCGCTAGGAAAGTGTGTCCAAATGATAAAAGAATATCTGCCGTTATAAAGGGAACGTGTCAAATTTCATTGCATTCGAGGGGAGTCGCAGGGCGCTCCTCGTCGATGAAAGAGGACGAAAGGGGGTAGGATAGGGAGGGAGACAGAGAGGACGAGGAAGCGTTTCACGTTCGTAGAGAGAATTCAAAGGCGTGGGATTTCACCTGCATAAGCGCATCGCTCTTGGCGAAAAAAAAGGGAGGAGGAGAGGAGAGGAGAGGAGGATCCTGCCACTGTCCTGCCGGGGTGACGTCTCTCCTCCCTAGGTGGCAGACCCATAAATAGTCCGGTTTTAGGTATTTAAGCGATAGATCATGTTTTAAACAAAAGTCGCGCTGATCCGCGCTGCAGGATGCATCAGAGAGGGTGCAGGGGGTGTAAACGAAAAGAGAGGCCATTGAGAGGAAAGAGATGACGCGAGAGAAAGAGGGAGAAAGAGAGAGAGGGGGGGGACGGCGGAGGCACGCCCTCGCTTTTGCGTTGACTCGATATACCGAACCGACCCCATAAATCCTTCATCCAGCACCGACCGCTTCCATCCACGCGGCTGTTTTCTAATATTTTGATTTATGCCGCTTTCGCTGGGCTAATTTAGCGGCTTTTATCCTTTATTTGCGCGTTTAGGGGTGAAATTTGTCCCTCTGACGTGTTGCTCCGGGGGTTACCGCACGAGAGGGCGAAGAGCGGGAGGGAAAGTTGTTCCTAGAATGCGATCACAATACCCGAAAATCGAGGACCGCTTTCCAACGCGCCATTGTGTTTACGCGGCGTACATTTTTGTCCGCCGGCGACGCGTCGCGGAGGTAACCATTGGAAGAGATAGAGAAGGTAGTTGCGAAACCACCACGTCAAACGTGGGACTGAAATATTTTCTAGTCTCCGACCGCGATCTCGAAGCCGGGATCCTCTAAAGGCAGGGATGGGATGCATCGAGCGCCTCGAACGTCTTCACGGTCCAGCGCTGCCTCTGAATGCACTCCTATTTCGGTTAGCGCTGGACATGATGATCGCGCACATACAATTTCGAATCGTGCGAACGCGAGGGCGCTGAATACCAAGATACTAAATAAAATTAGAAAGTTGTGGTCGAAGTCGAAGTCAAGAAGTGCGGAGAATGCATTGAATTTTTCCTTAGTGATAATTTTATTGAACAGAAATGATTTTTACACGTTATCTTTGGAAGTGTTAATCATTAATCTTAATATTTAAGAAACTAATAATAATAAAATTTTTTTATTTTTAAATATTTGCTTCTAAAAATACCATTTCTTGAAAGTCTTTGAGTTTAACTGAAGCAATGGATTTATTTATTCTCGATTTATTTGATTAACAAGAAGATTCTTTGATTTCTTTTCTGATAAATTAATTGTATTAAAGAAAATACACGTTGTCTTCTATCGTGATATTGAATGAGCTTTTTGTCAGCTAAAAAGCCGGGAACGTATCCGGCGCGGGGGACTGGAGCACATCAGGACGGAATAACAAATCGTAAATTATTCCCGGTAATGTCCGGGATCCGCTTTCGTTCCGGGATCTCGGATACTTAGATTTAGATATCACGTGTATGCATTGTAGGAGGAAAAAAAGGAAAGCGGGGTGAGCGGAGAATTCTGTCTTTCTCTCCGGCGCGTTTCGCAATCTCCGCCGCGCTAAACTTCCTGAGGGTCCACGTGGCCGTGCCATTGTGTCGCGATGGCACTAATGATTCGTTCTGATCCGGTGTGACCCCTCTCTCGGAGACCGTTTCCGCAACATCGCCGTCGGAGTCCCGTGACGTTTTGTTAGGCCGGATTGTCACCAGCTAGGGTGACTCTCTGGCGAGGTGGCAGCAATTTTTAAAGTACTGTCTGTAGAAATTATCTTTGTGCTTTTAACTAACATTAAAGATATTGTATATTATGAATAAATTTAGATTAGAAGTGATGCAAATCAAATTCTGAAGATATACACACATTTTATAGTTTATTATTTCTAAGAAGGAGACATGTTATATTATTTTATTACATAGACGCAGCGGAGCACACACGAAATATAACATGCTTCTTTTTAGTGGATTTTCAAGATTTATTGTATGGTATTCCTAAGAAAAAAAGTCTAAGTTCTAAGTTTATTAAAATATTTTTAGCTAAAGAAAAATTGATTCCAGATTTATGAATAAATTTCTCTTATCTCCCCTTTGCTTCTGAAAAATTAGAAAAAAATCTCATAACTAACATATCTCAGATATCGATTGATAAATTTTGATGATATAAACTTATCAATGAATTGAGTGTGCGTTTATTCTCGTGCGATCTTTTGAAGGGTGACTTCTTTAGTAACTCGGGATGGGTGACTGTGGGTCGTCCACGAGGAAGTAATGGCTCGGTAATATGACGGGGGAGAAACACGCGCCGACCGGAAACGATTCAATCCAGGAACGGGGTCTCCTTTCACTGTTACTGTTAATTTATCGTTCGATAAATGACGCAGCTTATACTACTGTAGCGAATAGGAGTATACTGACAAGTCGTCTAGGGATACATATATTGCTAAATCGTGACAAACTGCTCCATTATTCTTATTAATAGCAAATATTGTGTGATTTTTTTATACCATATTTATCACATACTTAAAGTGAAAAGATACATTTAAAAATACATAGAGATTTTAATGCCAAATTCTAATCACAATTCTAAAACTTTATTCTAGACTCTAAATTTTAATTTTAAAGTTATTGGCTTGGATATAAAAAAATACTAAATAATTAATATTGCAGTAATTGGTAGTGAGTTTTCGTGAGATAAATATCTCCTTCTGTAATTATTGTGAGAGTTTATTCTATAGAGCCTTCGCTTGCGGTTGCTTTTCGTTTGCAAACAATTCGGACAGACGACATCTGCCTAAAGATCGTTATGCCACTTTCTGTCACATTGCTATAGGCAATGTTCCTAAGCCGGGATTATACGAAGATTGGCATGACAAGATCAGGTCCACATGTACGTCGCATCTGTCTGTCGAAACTGAAGAGAGGATTTAAGGACAATTTAGAGTAAAGGGCTAAGAATAACAGCCATCGCGCATCGTATTAACCGAATCTTTTTTCTCATTTATATAGTATTTGTTTGTTCAACTCTTGTTTACAATATTTTTTGATTAGAAATGTCCTTGTTCATAAGGTTTTTTGATTAGAGATATTCTTGTTTATATAATATTGTTTTATTAGAAACTTTTGACTAGAAATTAATCAAAAGTTGCGTCAACAAAAGGATTTTGTTTTGAGTGAAAGCGATAGTTATAAATAACGTTTGACACTGTTCAAGCTTCTCGTACTAAATTGACTTCCACAATGTGCTTGATATATTTGAACAATTTTTTATGCCGGTTTTTTACCGGACATATCGATTCTCGGCGTTAAAGCGCGCGCGTTGTCCGAGGAGGATTAATTCCACGGGCTGATGATCTTTTATCCCTTAAACGGTGATACGACCCGCCGACTGCCAACGTCGAGGAAAGAGAAAATCCTATTTGGAGTCGGGGGAGAGAGAGCGTTCCGTGGGCCCGCCACGGTCCGCAGAAGAATGGACCGTCGTTTATCAGCCGGGCGTGGGCGCGCGGGTGTAATAAATTATTTAATTAGTACGATATTTAATCAACGCTCTTCGCGCGCCCTCCGTAAATATCGGACAGGCCCCTCGTGGGTCACAGAAGAATGGTGGAGGTCAATGATTGGTTGGCACCGGCGGGGCCAGTTTGGTCCATTCTATTCCAGTGAGGCGCTAGCAGGTACGATGAGCTTCTATCGTCTCATTACAATAAGTAATCGCTGTAATCACTTTGTAACTTGATTTTAACGAGTGTAGTTCTTTGTACATACATGTTTCGATGCCACGGCGGATTAGAATGAATCGATTCATTATGTTTAACGTCAAAGAAGCATAATTACCTCGAGAAATTGTTAAATATCTTTTTTGTTGCATTTGCTTCTTCTTAAACTTATTTCTCTTTTATTGCTTGGATATGTCTTTATTTCGTTACGAAGTAAAATGCATATTCATGCTTGTCATATCGATATCTATTATAACCAATTAATTCGTGGCAGTGTATAATCACAAATTAACAATGCGCTGTGAGAATGATCGGCATATCGATTATCTCGCACACTTTTTTGAACGAGCTGTTTGATCGAAAGATAGAAGAATTATAAGATGGGGGAGGGTCGGGGAGGCGAGAAAGGGGGTATGGGCGCCGCCGCCGCGCGAGTTACGAATCCAGCGCTGATGCAGGAATATCGGAATATAATGCATTGGGGTCCAGACAGGCCTTGTTTATAATGGGTTGAACAAGGGTGCTAGAAGCCAGTGGGGGCTCCGGCCCCCCTAAGGCGCGGGTCTTATGGGCCCCCATAGGGACCGGCGGTGTTAACCGGCGGGCAGTCTCACTGCGGTCGCTGTTTGCTCATGAGCCGCGCATGGTATTTAGGGATAACAAGAGGGCCACTTCATCATCCGCAAGAACGACGATCCTACAATCCTTCGCTCTCTCTCTCTCTCTCTCTCTCTCTCTCTCTCTCTCTCTCTCTCTCTCTCTCTCTCTCTCTCTCTTTCTCTCTTTTTCTTTTCTTCCTTCTTCTTTACTCCTCTTCTTTCACGATCGTTTGTCTCACGCTCGCTATCGTCCTCGTCATATCCTTCGAATCGACTTGCTTCTCTCTTTATTCCTCGGGCCATCAGCTTTTGTCTTTCATGACTGGAACATCAATGATCGCTAAATTTTATATGAAGGAATAAGAAACACAGAAAGAATAAGATACACGGCAAAAGAATTACAATTTATTCATTATTGTATACAAATCAAATTAACCAAGATATTTTTAATGATCATGAAAGGTATGCTTGTGATAAAAATATCAATCACGCCGATCGTTTTATAACATTTTACATAATCTCAGAAGATATCCGTGTAAGTTTGGACAGGTTTGAACATCGTTTATACGATCCATTAACCATCATCCAGGTCGCCGAGAGCCAAGCTTGGCAGCTTGACCGGTCCGGCCCGGCCGAAAAAATGGATCGCTCCGGGAATAAATCCCGCTTATGGTAATCCCGTGTTTATGCGTTGACAGTCGTTCGAGCTTCCGAAGCGCGGGGAAAGTATGCAAATCCAGCGTAGTCAAAGATTGAATTTAATTTCATGCCTACCGGCGGCGCACCGAGAAAGAAAGGGTCGAGAAGCAGCAGGCACGAGAGGGAGGGGGGAATTTCTCGGCCGCCACTTCGTGGCGTTTGACACATCCGCGTCTGCAAGATAACCTTTCGTCACCCCGGCGAAATGCTGAGTGACCTTTCGACGTCGCCGGCTTCCTGCTTCCATATGCATTAAGCTTGGACGTCGTCGGCGCGGCGCGCGGCGGCGTTGGACGACGGGCCTTTTGATACCGCGCCACGTCTCGCATCGGTGCGGTGCGGCACGGCCGTTTTTAATCGGCTGCGACAAATCTCTCAGTCGGAACCGTAGATATTAGAATAATACCTCGCCGACGACGCTGGAACAAGATTCGATCTGTTTTTTTTTTAAATAATGAATAAGATTTTACTCTGCCAAAATCTCATGATTTTACCCGTTTCTGTGCTATGTTACATTTCATTTTTTACTTTTACCTTTTTTAATAGTAGTTGTAGTAGTTAAAGTAGTTGTTGTTGTAGTAGTTATATTTACACACATATACACATGATCTTTAGACTTTTTAACTCGTTGTCTCTAAAAAAGACCAGGAAATTAAATTTAAGATTGCAAATGTAATACGTATCAAAATAATCTATCTGATAACTGTGTATGCAATGTTACGTACTGCTCTTATGATTTGAATAAAAGTAAGATCTGCTTCACTGTTTGACCGCTTTCAATGCATAAATGCAAGAATGAACTTATTTGACCTATAGCTGGTTGCTTTATCAGCAATGATATCAGCTTTTCCGGCTTAGATCAGTCTAAAATCCGCAAAGAGCCGTTTATGCCCTCTGACATTCTGGAACTACATTCGCCGGACGCTGTAATTCGTCCTAATCTACTTCTAATTTGCATTCGATAACATGAGATCGCACGATTATCCGTAATCTCACCTCAAATCATCCTAATGTATATTCGAAATAAGACAAAAATGGCAGAATGTATATTCTCTTTCCAATAAATTAGAGAATTCTCAGATCAATATTCAAGTAAAATAGATCGACACTTTTTTTTACTATTTTTATCGCATTTCGTTTATTTACAATTCTACATGATAAATGGCACATTGTTTCGCCGCGTGATTATAGAGTTCAGTGAAGATTTTAGTTGAACACAATATTTAAAAATTACAAGATTAATGGTATTCTAATTGACACATTACGCTTTATTACAGTCGTACGATTGCTTCATCGT
The DNA here is from genome assembly GCF_030848805.1 of Temnothorax longispinosus. NCBI lineage: Eukaryota > Metazoa > Arthropoda > Insecta > Hymenoptera > Formicidae > Temnothorax > Temnothorax longispinosus. Next base: position 9,558,105 of record NC_092358.1, read on the forward strand.
ACTAATGCGTCGTGCGATTGCGTCGAAATAATGGTCACCCGTAAAGCGCGGGGGGCGTGCGACCTATATTTATCCCAAATCGGATCGGGCCTGAGAATTACACCGGTATTACGTAAATTTCCGTGCGCGGACTAATGTCGGATGCGATGCGATGCGACGCGGCGACACTCGCGCGCGTCTCTCGATCGTGCGATCGAGATCTTCGCGGTGGTTCATGAATTTCAAGAGTCGTGGTAAAGGAAGCGCGGTCGAGTAGAAAGGGAGACTGGAACGAATTTCGACGGGGCATAATTTTTCCATTTAGCTGTTGCACGAGTCCGATCGTGAGATCGTCGATTTCTGTGTGTGTCGGCCCGGGACTGACATACGTAATGTAAACAAACGTGTACTAATGCGAACTAATGTGCCACCGGTTGTAAACTAATGACCCGCTTAAAATGTCACCACCCGTTCGAGAGGGTACGAGCCCTCTCTAGTAGCCGTCGGCTTCGATCCTTCGATTGTCACCGACTCTCAGCGGCTTTCTCCTTTTGCATTCCTCTTGTAGATCATGTCAGCGATCTGTCACTCGTCAACGTTCTTACAGCCCTAGATATCGGTGATATCGTTTACGAATGGTCCGTTTCATCTCGATCGCGAGTCCTTTCCCATAGAAGGGCCGACTCGTTAATATCTCCAGATCGATGGATCTCTCTCATGGTATTGCGCGCAAAGCTCGCTAGATCTTAAGATGCAGATGATAATTTATCTGTGGTTCTCAGAAGTGAGAGCATTTGAAGGAGTGAAGGAAAAGTCATCGAGATGCATTTTGGGAAAGAATGTTTTCAAAGTCCTCCGGTGACAGAAACACGAACATTGACAAAGCTTGTAGTTTCGTTCTTCGTTGTATATGCGTTCAAAAAATGCATTTTGTTATTTCGATCTTTTCTGTATAATAGAACTGCGATATAGAACTGCGTATAATAGAAACGCGAAAAAAGACATCGCGTATCTATTATAAATTACAATTATACTAATTTATTTTTATAAACGACCCGTTATAAAAATACACCCATTTATTTGAATAACTATTAATTTAATGAAACATTAGTATATTCCTGCGTTTTATTATATTATTTATCTTATAATAGCTAATTTTTGTTATTGAAGACGACGCGACGAATTGTTTCTCGTATTGAAATTAATACAATATAATTGAACAAGATTTCTCATCAACCCTTCTTGAATCAAGAATAATATTGTTTTCGTTGACGCGTTTCCAATCTACTACGTGCGGCGATAAAATCGATATAGATGAGAGATCTATCTCGCATACCTGTTCACGTTTCACCGATCGTACAACCCCATATTGACGATCTCGCCAACCCTTCGAACAACATCGACATCTTCGATCGCTGTGTGCGTGCGTGTCGAAAAAAATGGTCGGTGAGACCGATTTCAGATATTGCGCAAGCTATTTCTCACCGTTTTTATTAATACTCCGAGCGCGTTCCCGGGCCCTCGGGAGGAACGCTGCTCCGGCAAATTAGGGGCGAAGCGTCGTTCTACTCGTGAATCTCTTCGACCCTTCGCCCGAAAGAGAAGATGACTATCGTTTTGTTCTCGAAGAACTGAAGGACTACCGTTGCTACTGGCGTGTCTCGCCGACGAAAACTCATGAATTCGCCGCTAATTTATTATCGTCGAGACCGCGGCACTTTCCGATTTTTTTCGAACCCCAGCGCACCCCTCCTCTATTCCGGATGACTCTTCCCGATCTTGCAGTTCGGAGATTCGCGATATTATATCGACGGTGTGTCTAAACACTTTTCAATAACGATAACTGTACCTACGAATAATCTATTATATGCGCAGATCTATTACGTGTGGGAGAGATGTGCATTGTTACACTTTACATTTTTATTTTAATTTCGAGATCCGTTTAACTGTCTTTCTCAGAGGATCTTAAATAGCAGATGATTCTCGCAAAAGCAGGACCGAGCGAACAAGAAGGAGAGAAACTATAGACGAAGAAGAAGAAGAAGAAGAAGCGGCGCGGCGCTCCGTGACGTGCTCGTGATTCCCTTTAGGCTCGAGCTACAGAGCATTCGCGATCCGGCGCAGCATCACCGATATACACACAGATACACACGTACACGAAGGGGGATAATAACCAATTATTTTCGAGTATATAATTAGAAAATTACGGAGTGAGCTCCGACACAACGCAAGGGACCCGGTCGAGCCTCATCGCTTCTCCTCCCCCACCCTCCCGCGCAACCACCTCTTTTCCCTCCCTATATCCTTTCCCTCTGGTTTCCTCCTTGGCTCCCTTCGTTCTATCTCTCTTCGTCCTGTGTGTGCCACCTTCGTATGTTACGCCGTCAGAATTGAGATACAGATACCACGACGCAAAGTATAGACCGTGTAAGCTCTCGAGAGTCGCATGTGGCCGATCCCTTCGTTTTCCTTCCTTCTCTTTTCTTCTCTTTCCTTCCCCGCTAGTTTCGCTGCCTTCTTGTTCTCTTCTTCGTCTGCTACCAATCGTTGCTCTTCCTTCTCCTCCTTCACCTCTTGAGCGCGTGTATAGGTGAGGGAGTAGAGGAGGTCCGACCTTATGGCCCTGGGCTACCGGGCTTCGTACCTACGCTGCTTCACGTATACGGGGTGTCCCGTATTGAAAAATGTGAGCACGCGCGCAGATATTTTTTCCAGACATTTAATTATCACGAAATCACGATAATGGCGTTTCCTATTAACCCTTCACGTTATCTAACCTGTATTAGTTTCTTGTACGTATAGATTATTGATTCAAAATGGAATTAAGGTATCTGATAAGTGAAATATTATATGTAATTTTTAATTCACAACATTTATTGTTTACCGCATTTCATTGTTTAACGCAACTTCATTTTACGAATGAATTGAAACGATTGCAGCATAGTTCCAAGATTGATTTTATTATCAATCGTCTGATCAATGAATATTGATTTTTATTCTAAAAGATATGGTGTTATTAACAATAAAGATTTTTTTTAACGTCTTGTATACCTGCAACTATTCGCTAGGCACATCTCACGATTAGCTAAATTATTAATTCTAAATTCTTCAACCGCCATAACTCTCGCCGAGCGAGTTCGAATTAGTTTTCTTATTAGACGGAGGTCGATCGGATTAATTCTCGGATGGTCTTACGTTCACTCGGATGCACTTGTAATTTAGAATCGAGTTGTCGTCGTCAGTGATCCCAGCACGACTGATCGTGAGTGGCAAAACGGGTTATTAGTCGTGTTTCGTAACGAGGAATCATCGCCGTGATGCGATTAGAGAAAAAGCTGCTTGTTACCGGGAGATAATCAACCGATATTCAGCCGAGTCGGTTACGTCCTATCGCCTTACTCCCGATTTCTCGGGTACAAATTATGCCGACCTCCTCGTAACCCACGATTTGTCCGAAATTGATTGCGCAATGATCGATGAAACCCCGCCGACGCAGTCGTCGACCTGTCGCGAAATCTCTCGCCGAGAAAATTCTTAAACCAGTTCCATAGACGCGAGTTAAATCTCGGGAAATTCGAGGGATTGGAGTGAACATAGTTTAGCAGTACGTTTGTCAGTGAAACTGGGATAATGAAATATATTATTTACTAATTTTTTTTTTTAATAATTCGCTGTGTAACATTTTTCGTGAGTTATTTAAACCAGAGTGAATCTTTCGATATTTTTGATATATTTTCCGAAAGTTTATGGTGCAATTTATTCCACGATGGGTTACACACCCGGTACAGAAGCTTCACCACCCACTCGACTAGCAGGAACAGCCCTGGTGGATCGTGATACCCCGCGGACTAATGCCGATAATTGCATTTTGCAGTTTGTGAATTCCTTCTTTTCTTCCTCGTCTGTTCTGTTCCTGCCCTCGCTGCACCCAACTCCATTGCTCACTCCGATGCTCAGATCCTTCGGAGAAAAACTGGCTACCGACTGCTATCAGTTTCGCGGTACTCTTCTTTATGTAAGGTCAAGAAACACTAAAGAAACATAAATCTAGTCAAAAAATGACAAATTTTTTACAAAACTTTTAATTATGGCACATTTTTTGACAATCTTACTAACAATAAGACTTGTCTTGAAATTTTTTTGCAATTGAAAGTTGTAGTTAAGTTCGATTTGTTTTTAACGCAGTTTGATTTATTAAAGAAGGTTTGTCTCCACCGCACTCAAATTAGTATTATATTCCTTTTGATAATTCCTGCTTGCATGCCTTTTCTAGTCACAAATTTTTTATCAAAGTCAGCGATCTCGGCTAATTCTCTGTAATTTACTCTACGCGAATACAGACGACACATTTTCACAAATTTTTACATTCTGCTGCCGATTCTGCTGACCAGTCGACTCGTTTCGACGACATTATTAATCATTTCCGCAGAAAGTGCTGTAAATAAATTGTGTATGAATGAGCACGAGTAAAAAGCGACGATTTCACGCTAACGAGCTTTGACAAGCCATGCGACAGCAGGACATCCAGATTAAAATCCTCCCGAGGTTTTATTTGAATCATCGTGATATATATATAATGACCTTAATATTCGCACTATGAATAGTTATCTTTTCGCGTATCGGTTATATGAATCATCGTTTCTAATTATAACTCCTTTTATTTCTAATATATTCTAAAATACATAAATATATTAATTAATTAATTAAAGATATTAATAAAATTAACAAGTAACAAGGAAAAAGTGGGCTTTGAGAGTCAAACGCGGTTAATTGTGCGAGTAATTAACCTTATGTAACATTTAATTAACAATTCGACAAAAGTTATAAATCATACGTTTTAGCTCTACTTTGAACTATCTTCAGCGACGCGATGATCGATAAATTAAATAATCTCACACTCTCCGATAAAAATTAACTAAATTTTGTTAATATTTTCTCTTGAAAATTATACTATCTTTGTCCATCCAATCTTGAGATTATACCCAACTAATTTTTAACAAAAAATATTAAATCAATTACAGTAATTCATAAGTCATGAATTGAAGTTACGAGAATTAAATATATCGTTGAGAAAGGTATCTTTTCAATGTGACTTTGGAATCTTATCATTTCTTATCAAGTAATCAATTCGATATCAGATCTTCATAAAATAAATTGAATAGTCGCACCGTTCCCGCGGGCACACCGAACGTTAAGAAGAATCGGTGTCTTCAAGTTGTCGGGGAATCCGACTTGTAATAACCTGCTACGTTTGTTTGAATTTATCGGCGCCTGTTTACCAATTAATTATCGCGATCGGGGTAGCGTCTTATCGATGCGCTACCTATGAGGACAAGAGTAATCGCGAATAATGATAACCGCCGATAATAGCGATATGCAGGATCGAAGAACTAAAAGGACGCAACCCGCAGTTAAGCGCAAGAGAACGGATCCTTCAGATTATACTAGTCACATCTAAGATATTGCAATCCGATAATGTATAATAGCTTTTTATATTGCAAACTTACATATTTTGAAAATCTATAAGCTACGAGAAATAGGCATTTAGAGACATATATACGAATTTTTTTACTAACAATAATTACTATTTCTTGAAATATTGATTTTTCTTTTGGAGAGATACTATAAAAAATAAGAAATGGACGTAAACAAAATTATTTATACGGAGCATTTCACAGTAAATTTAAGTTTTATTAGTTTTAGACTCTGGCTGGCCCCGGCGGCTTTGGGAGGGATTCGCGGTCCCAATTTTTTAATCCAGGATACATAGCGTTCAATGGGGATGAAGACGGAGACGAAAAGAGCAAAATAGAGGGCGGGAGGGAGAGAATAGATAGAAAGAGAGTACGCGCTCCTTCGTGTACGTGCGTGACGTCAATATGTCGAGGGTAATAAGATGGCCGGCGATAAAGTGGTGGGTGTAGATACAAGATAACAATCAGCTGCAGTAGCTCCTGGCAATCTCATGATTACAGGCTTAGCCTCCAGTCTCTCCTTCTTTGGTCTCTCTCTCTCTCTCTCTCTCTCTCTCTCTCTCTCTCTCTTTCTCTCTCTTATTCTCTTTTCTGCTTGTTTCGTCTCGAAGCTGCTACCTTCCTGACCGTGCCTTCTTGAACGGCGTCCCTCAACCCGCCAACCCCCTCCTCCTTACCTTCGCGAAACTTTACGATATATTTCATAAGCGGTATAGATCGCCTGCCCATGAGGGCACGCCGATATTCTCCCTTTCTTCTCCTCCTCCTTCTGTTCGACGATCCTCGAGTTCTATTCATTCTCCTTTTCTCTTGCAATCTCTCTCCCTTTCCATCCTCCTTCTCCTCTCTCGGCTTTCCGATTTTCGCACATCGAATATTATAGGCTGATGGTGCAAAAGGAGCAGAAGCCAGGTTTCGGTACGCCGGCGTCGACGGCGATGCAAGGGGTACCGAAGGGCTCCGTTCCTCGGGCTCTCTCTCGACCACAGGTACCTCTTAATAATAATTTCGATCGGTAAATTGGCGTGGTGCATATTTCAGGGCTTCGATCGTTATCTCTCGCGAGACTGTCGGCTGCCTGTGCTCTCGCCGCGGTTCCGTTTTCGTGGGGGATGGTAGGACGACGCAGCCTCGGGGCTGCGCACGGACGAAGGACGAATCGTTCTCGCAATTCCTGCCGCAGTTAGAACCGAGAATCGAAACGCTGTTACGTTACGGTAATTTTCGACGCGCCGCAGACACGAAAAAATGCATCGCGTATCAGTTTTACATTTTTTTTACATATGGAAAACGATAATTGATTAACGTTCTTGTTACAATTTAATTAGTAATTTAGTACTCTTTGTACTGTTATTATTTGTACCATTAAAAAACTATAATTTTATTAAAATAATATTTTTTATCGATATTTTTTACTAATTATACGTCATTTTGCTACTATTATTTTTTGAGATTACCTATTACTTGTGAGATTGTCAAGATTTCATATTCATGCTATTTTCGCTATTATTTTTAATAAATATAAGAAATAAAGAATATAACAGGTCGTAGCAAATTACCCCAATATCATGGTTACATCGTTTGATCAAGGAAATAGCATCGGAGGAGCGAACGCGCGCTAACTTTCAGCGGTAACGTCGCGAACTGCTGGCTCGCTGCATTAGGCAAGAGCTCGAGCGCGGCGCTTATCGTCTCCTTAATCAACTATACCCAGAGCGTCGAAGTTTCCGCCGCAGTTAGCGGGTCCTTAGAGTGCAAGGATCAAATAGTCCGCGCCTGAGAGAGCGTAGAGCGTCGAGCGTCGAGCGACGAAGAGGATCCCCACCTCTTCTCGATTTCAAACGCAAATTCGCGTACGGCGTGAGGTCTACCAGACCAGCGAATCCCGTGTGAGTTTCGTTCGCTTCTGCCAAGGATCCGCGGTCGACGAAGTTAGTTGAGACCGATTCGATCCGCCGGCGATTATAATCGAATCCAAGACGCCTAATCTATTCCACGGCCCACTCCTCTCTTCCTCGACCCCTCATGACGCTTTAACGAACAGCTCGGCACCTTTCTGCCGTCCGTCGGGAATTTCCATCCGTTTGCCCGGCTGGACACTGGCGGTGTAGTTCAGCATTCGCTTATGACGACCACGAATTATCTGTTAATTCGAAGCATCACGGCTGGTGGACTGCGATTGCTACGAATGTCCGATGCGCGTGTAACGAAGGGACGAATATTAATTTATAGCCGACTTATTTAACTTATAACTATTGACGGCGGATTTAACTATTAACTTGTGGAACGTTATTAAACTGTCTACTCTTCCATGAGTGTTTAGGAAACAATAGCCAGCATTTTGCAAATGGCGATATCTCATCCTATTCGAGATTTTTGTACCCTATACTTATATAGGGTGTTAGTGATCTGGAGCAAATGCGGATGCCCGCGTGCGACGCTGCGTATCAGACCCTCGCGGTGACGTCATCGCGGGAATGACTCGCGCCCGTGAGTTCGGCGGCCGTGATCGTAAAAATTCAGACCACGGACCGACGGTAGTAAATAAAACCATCGCCCGCTTTTCCTCTCTTTCGTCCGCTGACATATTTCTTCGCGCTCTTTACATCCTTGCACGCGCGAACTATCGATTCTCCTTCCGAGCGGCCTAACGGTTGCGCTGTGCGGCAGATCGAACTTTTTAAAGTAGAAATTCACGGCGAGGGAGGAAGCTTACGACCGATTCTTCGCCACGACCGAGATCTTGACACGCGGCTTAAAAAATTGTTCTAATCACGTAGTGATAGGTTACTGAACTTTTGAGAGATCAAAAAGAAAAGAACAGAAAAGACAGAAATGGATAGGGCAGGAAAATTGGAGACAAAGATATGGTTTTGATTTTTTTTGCTGAAAAGTATTGAAACTGTAAACACGAATACTTATATCCTAATTTGTATCACTAATTTACATTATTGAATAGGTATATAGATGTAATCAATAAAGATAAAGGTCTTTATTATTGCAATATTGTTTAATCATTTCATAAACCGCATTTTTTTTTTATAATGTAACAATTTTTTTTACTGTTTATATTGGAAGGAGAGATTATATATATAGTTCGTCAGATATCGTTGCGAATGTAACGCAATAATTAAAATTATCAGTATAGACATAGGTATTATCTTCGAAGCTTCAGTCTTCCTTTCCGAACTCTCTGTCTCTGAAACTCTCGATTTGTTTCATAGATGTCACCATATATTCATCAACGCATCCCTCTCTCCAGCAACCCCTTCGAAGGGGTGTCCTGCGAGGTTTTCCTCCGTTTGCGATGGCATAGCCGCGCGCTGCTGCCATCTCGTTGCAATTCTGTTCACTATACAACAATCCCCCCCTTTCCTGTTCCCTTGAACGGCACTCGCCGCACCCCCTCCTTCTGTCTTCTCGAACCCCACTATTCGTATCGCTACCTCCCTCCTTTCCGAGCACGCCAAATCTCGTTGCTTTCTCTCCACGCGCGCGTTACCCTTTTTCCCCCCTTTCCTTACCTTCACGAGGGCAGATACTCATAGGGAAAAGCTATAGCGCACCATAAAATTCCTCATAGCGTATTTCGTATTAAAATATTAAAATATTCATTTCGGGCATAAAAGCGACCAAATTACGCCGGTTAACGTCCTCCATTCACGTACGAGTGACGTGGCATTCCCACCCGGTTTTCTTTTTTTTTTTTTACGGCCGCCGCGACCTACGACACGTTCTAAATATTCGCTTTTGCACATAGACTCCTCGGCGAGGAGCGCGTGCTGTTTCGTGGAGATCGTCACGCGTTTTTTATTTCGACGATCGTTAAAACGTGGATACCATATATGCGTGTACGTGTGTGTATAAGCGTGTAATCGAGTCACAACGATGGTCCAACATTGTCACATGTCGCACTCTGCTTTAACAGATGATCAAATTCGCGCGAATTTGACGCGTGCACTCGCGCAGTATTTTCGGGGTTCGCGCATATTTCGGAAAATGAACGGAACGAAATTTTGACAGGTTTTTGGATCGTCGATGGAAGCCGGAAAAAATTTGCGCGTCGTGTTCTACGTTTCTGATGACCGATGAATCGTGTTTGCTTAACGAAGATCCCGGTGTAACACCGGGCTCGTATCTGCAGGCAGTGCAATTGCGTCCGTTTTTACGGACTTTTAAAACCTACAATACGTTCCAAAGTACCTGGATTGAACGTTTCTGGGGTGAGCAGCTAGTCGTTAAAGATCATAAAAAATACCCGTCTCGTCGATTATCTTATAGTCTAATTTTTCGGTTTGTCGTTGTGACGTGGAGTCTCGACGTGACACATTGACGATGAGTAGTAATGATTGTAATTTCAAATGTACCCGAAAAAGTTGACCCAGCTAGCCTTGTGTGCACGCCCTATTATCGTGGCCTTCCGTAGGCGACAATCACGAGCTCGTTGTGTGCGCACGAGTATCGTGTATATCTCTCTTCGGGTCTACAGACGGATTTCGTATGTAAATACGTTTTCTTGGCCATTGTGAGGAAAAAACGATTATTTGGGATTCGACAATACTTTCTCAAAGAGTCGCAGCACTCGCAGCTAATTTTGGGTGCCCGCCCGACGCTACGTCAGCGAGCGAATGTATACATATTGAAATTAAGAGGACAAAGTTCAAGGATATGTTTCGTTGCTCCGTGTAATGTATAAACTTATTTAGCCTGCGTATGAAGTGTTGCTAAAAACTTTATGTTGATTAACATAAGTGTTGCTGATACTTTATGTCGATTCAATTCAAATAATTTTATACAATAATTTCTATTAATTATTTAAAAGTAATTTGTGTATTATAAAATTACGATGTAATTACAATTGATGAAATTACGTAATGCGCACGAATGTGAAATGCTATAAGACATTCAAGTAAGATCAGAACATGAAAAGAAGAAAAGGTGGGGCGTGAAAATTGTCATTTAACGCCCAATTGGACAGAATCGATTTCGTATTGTTTTGCACAAATGTTTTCGCACTTCCGTGGAGCCTCGATCATGAAGATAAGGTGCAACCGGCTCGCTCGGACCCCTTAGGGTTGGGTCCCGAAAGAACCGCTTAAATTATGCAAGCAAATGTCAGGTAGCAAAACATTTTCATGTTGCCAGGAGTAGGCCGTTAGTTCGTTGTTCTCTGCGTTTTCCTGCATTCCTTTCTTTCTCACCCTCGTCAGCTCTCATCTCTCTCTCTGTTCTTCCTACCTAAATTTATCCCGTGTCGTACGTGAAGTAGAAAGTTAGAGCTACCTGTCGGATCCTAAACAAATATTTTACGGCAGCATTCAATCCAATTTGACACAATAGGGATACACGAAATCGAATTAAGGGTGCATTATGATGCCGCGACCCACTCGATCGATCGAGACGATCCAAAAAGGAAATTTCGCGAGAGCGGCTACCTATGTTATGCAGATAATAGTTGAAAAAACTGAATAGTATATTGCAGTAAATTAAATAAATGAAGCAATTAAGGACATTTCTTTTTTTTAAAGACGATTTGCGATTTTTTACATCAATATATTTTTATATTTACCACATTTTTTGCGATATGTTTGAAAATTAAACATTGTTAGCAGAATCGACACTTATAATTACACTCATTGTCTATCAATCTATTTTTTATAATCAAATAAGTTCGATCATTCGTTTTTCTTTATTTCGGTACGTCCTAAGACAACATCTTTTGTAAATATCTAGGACAAGGAAAATAACGGACAAGTGTATTTTGCTCCTTTATTTTTTAAATCCCTTTATTTAGTAGATTTAGCTGGTGACTGTCAATAATAGTTTCATCTTTACCACATTGTTCGCGAACAATGAACTTTGTATATTCTTTTTATGTCAGAATATAATGATTTAAAAATAAAACACCAAACTTTCGAATCCTTTTTCGACTTGTCGTGCCGAAAGTATAGAATCTTTAAGAATCTTACTTTTCGTACGTGTCAGTGCCCTTTCCTGCTCGCCCTTCTAATCCTCTCCGAAGCCTCTTCCGCTCTTAGCCGGTATTACGCTTTCTGTTATGCCTAAACACAAGGATGCGTGCGCGCGTGTCACGTTAAAATTTGTTACGTGCGTTATATGCGTATTAATATTATATCGGTCGAACGAGCACTCCAACGAGATACGTCTTCGGCATTTTAAGCAGCGTCATTCATAATTTGTCAGTTCAGCGATAGGTATGTAAAGGTGATCCTATTATTGTTCCTCGTCCTCACCCTCCTCGATCCGCCTGTGTCCTATGACAAGCGGTGGCACTTGTCGCAGCGAGCCACCGTGATCCGCGTAACGAACGCGAATTTATACGCCTCGCGTGAGTCTTTTATCGACCGCTCGTAGATCACCGTTGTGTGCCAGTACCGTCGCGAAAAGTTGGCGAAAGATAAAAAGCGCGAAAAGGGGAAGAAAAGACGGATGACTGGTCTTTCGTTATGTCTGGCTGGCCAACCAGAATTAGTTGCGATAACGTGCTAATATGATACACAAGGATCTTATATAAATAATCTATGAGAAAAGTTTCACAGCGTCATAAAAAATAAAAATTTAATTAATCCATTCTAGTTTATTCACACGTATATATGTAGCATATTTAACAATATATTTATGCAACGTGTTTTTTTTTTATAAGCAATCAATAGCACATTTCGGATTTCGGATGCTTCGCTCGAGAACTTTGGAGGCAAGCCGCGCGTACTCTTGAATATTTGCGGCAACGGAATGGAGAAAGGGGACGAGGCGAGTGAAATTCCGGAGGCCGTTCGCGGGCAACATACACCCGCGTACACGCGGAATGCATAATTTCTTTCTTAGCGACAGAGCTTCGCAGAGTTGCTGGCGGCGTGCCGTGGCGGTGATAAAAAAAGGACGCGCAACAAAAGCCGTCGAAATGTGACGTCTCGCGGATCTCGCGGAAATCGATGGGTCGTTAGCGATGGACGACCAGGCTAGCGAAACATCGCGATATTTTGAGCATAACGGGCATCCACCGACACGCGCTAAGAGTTTCTCCGGCGCGCTAAGAGGGCCTCAGTATTACCGTGTCGACCTAGAAACGCCACGGCCAACTGTTGCACTTTGTAGAAAATTATTTGGAGAATGCCTCGTAGGAATTCTTTCGAACTGCGAGATTCTTGCTGGTGCCCGTGTGCAAAGTCGTGAAATGTTTTAACATAGCTATTCTAATGCAACTATAATATTGGTATCTTTTACGATTAAAAAGTAAGAAATTGGTGTCATATTTAAATTAATTTTTATACAAATAATTATCATGACGTTGTTATAAAAATAAGATAATATTCTACTATATTTTAAAATCTAATATTGATTAAATAGCAATAAAAAAGTTGAAATAGCTGTAAATCTAACGTATATTATTTACTTATTACGATCGGACGGCATATTACGGGTAATTATCGCTCTTTTAATTTTCTCACTCTGCATCGCTGGAATCACACAAGGCGAGGAAGACTCAAGTATCGCGCGCGCATCTGTGTTTCCACAATTTTTTTTTTTTATCGCAACGCTTGAAGCGCAGAACTCGCGTACGTCTCGTACGGGCGATAATTAGTTGCGCTTCCTCGCACGCGCGAGTAATAAAGAACAAGAAAACGAAGGAAGTTAGCGGCAACAATAACACGAATGGCCACAGGTGCGGAGGCGCGCAAAGCCAGTCGTGTAGTTGAAACAGACTACGACACAGGAGGATCCCGTGGCACACGATGATCTAACTCACCCCTCCTGAGGGGTAGCTGGCACGTACTGCATAATGCTGCTACCTGTGGCTCTCATTTAAATGTACTAAACCTCGCTCACTCGCGCGTTCGTTCTCGACTCCTTTCCCCCCTCTCTTCTTCCCTCTTCTCAATACACTTACACGCTTTCGCTCGTTTCTTGTGTTCGGCTCGTTCTTATTGATACCACCCCCTTCCCGCCCCTCCCTCACGGGCGAGATCGGGGCAGCCTTTCTCCATAATTAATCATCCCCAATGAGTACCTGTTGCTGTTGCGTAATCGGCAATTGATCGATCTACCTTCGTTCGGATTCCTCTTGAAAGTTTTACGTCTGCAAATTTGGATTATTTTTGCGAATATAGTAAAATATCTTTTAAAAAATATTTAAGTAAAGTAAAGGAAAGCATACATGGATCCGTGCCATATCCTGCTTTCTGGTCTGTTAAAGAATTTCGTATATTGAAAACATTTTCGGTGTATAGTTATCATAATTTTTTTTATGTTTTTGGAGAATTTTGCTAGAGTTGTAAATTGGAGTTTTGTGGCGCGTCTCGGATTATTCTTTTTATCTCTTTTTGTCGCTTATTTGCTCACGAGACGCGACGACGATGCGGGGTGCAGAATATTGATAACGAAGGCGTGCGTAATCAGTGAACGAGCCGAAACCAACGGTTATCCGTGCACCTGTTGCACCGCGAGCTACGCGAAAAGGAAATGAAACTGTCGACGGGCAGGATTGTACCGCGACAATGCCTGAAAAATTGATCTTTCGTTTGCGTACGTGACGAGTATGCTATCGTCGTTCTCGTGGAGGGAATCGCAGGACGCGGCAGAATGAACTCTCATATTTAGACTTGTGTTGTTCCAAAAGCTCAACGGAAACAATGAGCCTCTTATGATTTGTGTCCCGAGGGTACTGTGTACTGTGTGCTTTAGTTATTTTATATCCTTTATGATTACTTGAATTAATAATGCCTCATGTGCGCGATTCCCATATACGATTTTCTCATAGCCCCGGATATTCCCACAAGATATACTTTATCCCGAAGACGCGGGACTATTCGTGGCGTCGCGACGTCTACCGTGCCTAGTCGCACATACAATTATTCGTTATTAAATCAGTACCTGTTGCGTGCGCGCGTGCGCGTGCCGTGAGAAATCGCGACAACGATCGCTGACCGTGATCGTGAAAAATTTCTGAAGGGATCCGTCGTTTGAAAAACGACGAGATACTCGGTGAGATGTAGTACATGAACAAGGAGGGACATAGAGATGAGGTATTGAGTGCACCTGAGAAGCGAAGTCGCGGGGAGCTGTGTCACATGGCGAACGTGGATGAGCGCTGGACGAGCCGCGTGTCGAGTCGGCTCGAGTCGCGCCTCTCCTAATCGCGACGGCAGGAACGGAGCAAAACGGAGCAACGGAACGGTTGTGCGGTTGTGGCACAGCGCAGCAACACGGCGCGATGTGACACGGTACGGTGTGGCGATGGTGGCGCGGCACGGTGTGGCAGTGTTGGCGCGGCGCGGCAGCAGCAACGTCGGCGCTGACGGTGGTGGCGATGGAGGTGGTGGTGGTGATGGTGGTGGTGGTGGTGCTGGTGGTGGTGGTGGTAGTGGTGGTGGTGGTGGTGGCGGCGACGGCGGCGGCGGCGACGGCGACGGCGGCGGCGGTGGCAGCGTCAGCGAACGAGCATTGTTAGCCAGGCGAGAACGTAGTCAAGTGACGGCAAGGGGGGGTCGAGAAGGACTGGCGCCTAGGGTGCCTCGCCTGCCTTCGTAGGCGCGGTCACAGGAGGTTCCGCCTGATGCTGACGTACATCGACGGCCACCTTGCCAGCCCGTCCAATTGCGAGCTGCGCAGCGTGCGACGGTGGGGATGTGCACGGCGGTGACGCGCATGACGAACTTCCACCACAAGCGGCTCCGGGAGCCTCGGGAACCTCGGGCGAGCTGCGAGGCGAGGCAGTCAGTCGCTCTCAGCTACGACATGCATAACGCATGAGAGCCCGAGCGAGATCTTTCTAACCCGTCTCTCCTCCGTCGCCATACACACATACACATACACATACACACTTACATACATACACTCTCTCTCTCTCCTTCTCTCTCTCTCTCTCTCTCTCTCTCGCTCTCTCTCTCTTTCTCTCTCTCTCTTTTTCCTTATATTCTCTCACCCACACGCTCTTTCCACGCATACACGTATACCGTATGTATACGCACACGTACACTCACGTAAAGAGAGGGACATCTACCACCAGAAGGAACATACACGCACGACATCATATACCTATTCTACTCCCGCCGAGTCGAGTCTCTTCCGTTTCGCGATTACCGTCGTACGTCCCTTTACGCCGAGCCGGTCGGTCGGTCGCTCGCTGCTCGGTCGTCGGTCTGCGGTGGCAACCCCTGAGTGCAGTCGCGTCGTGCATCGTTGTCGTCGGTACGTGTCCACCACGTCGGGGCTACAGACACGACGCCAGTGCGGAGTAATCCTCGCATCGCCGTAGACATCGCCGTCGTCGTCGCCGTCATCGAGACAAGATTAGTGATTACTCGACAAGTTCGAATCCCCACCAGGGATGTGTGACCTCGGCTGAATCGATATCCTCGTCGCGAGTGACTTCCCGACTCGACTCGAGGGTTGGCCAGTACATAGCCAGGAGGCGAGCTTCCGTTTCACGTGTGATTTTCGTGTGAGAACGAGAGTAGCCGCGACACCCAGGGCTGACGACAGAGAGAGAGCGCGAGAGAAAGAAGCAAAATTCCGGAGCGCCACGACAGAGCGGTGCTCCGATCTGGAAACGCGCTTTTCCTCCGCGGGGACCCACCCCGTCGGAGCGAACGAGAGAGAAACGGGATATCGACAATCCTCTCTCGCTACGGATTCGTCGATGTTGCCGTACTGTTGCATACATGACACTCTTGAGAAACTATGGACGGACTTTGTCGAGAACGACGACCAGCTTCGTCTGGTCCTCGGTGTGTCGACGTGAATTGTGGATTGTGCAACGAGTGATCAGTGATTACTAAGAGATTTGCTCTTCGAGGATCATTGGATTGTGAGGTGACTAGACAATCGACGAAAGCTGCATCTAAGGTCCTGCGAGGAGATTCTACCGACAATCTTTCGATTCGTTCTCGTGGAATTTTCACCGAGTTATAAAATCTTCGTATACTTTCCATCTCTATATATATATATATATATATTAACAGAAATCGGAAAGTTCAGAGGACTGTTTGCGAAAGGGGTGCGAGCGAGAAACGTACCCCGTGGACGTGTCCACGGTGGGGAACCACACTGAGAGGGTTTCGCGAAACCTCTCGACGAGGGGGAAGTAGATGGCCGCTACCACGTACATGCCGGTTAGTAGCGCAGTGTCTACCGACCTGGATGGTGGTTCAGGTACAATCGGGATGAACATCGCCGTGGGTGGCTATTCCTCGGGCTCGCCCCGTAGCGCCGCCGACGCTGGCGAGATGAAGTACATGCCGGCGCCGCAGCATCATCACCACCATCATCATCACCATCAGGTGACAGGCTCGCCGTCACCGAACGGACTTTCCCATCCGGCGAGTCTCTCGTCGGCGAATCCCTGGGTGAGCCTACAGCCCGGTAGCGATCCCTGGGCGGCCTCGATGGGCATGCACCATACTAGCCATCATCCCCATCATCACCCCCATCAAGCGAACTCGAGCCTCGATGTGAAACCGTTGACCGCGGCCGCGGCAACCGCGACGGACCAGGGTATGCACCATCGGGGCCCGCACCAGTCCCCGGGTATGGCCTCACCGCACTCCTGGCACGCACCGGTTGTCCCGTCGGCGCACTACAATCCGAGCGGTGGCGCGGCCTCGCCTACCACCCTCCAACAGTATCACGCAGCGATGAACGGCATGCTGCATCAGCATCCGCATCAACATCCACATCAGCTACACAACCATCAGACTGGTCTACCTCACCACTTGAGGGACGCGCACAATCACAGTCCACCGTCGGGGCATCCTCTGCACGCGGGTCATCCTCTCGACAGGGATCACAGCGCTGGCGAGGAGGACACGCCGACGTCGGACGACCTCGAGGCCTTCGCCAAGCAGTTTAAACAACGACGCATCAAGCTCGGCTTCACCCAGGCGGACGTCGGTCTCGCGCTCGGTACTCTCTACGGCAACGTCTTCTCGCAGACGACAATATGTAGGTTCGAGGCTCTACAGTTGAGCTTTAAAAATATGTGCAAGCTGAAGCCGCTGCTGCAGAAGTGGCTCGAGGAGGCGGACTCGACGACCGGCTCGCCGACGAGCATCGACAAGATCGCCGCCCAGGGTAGAAAACGGAAGAAGAGGACGTCGATCGAGGTGTCGGTGAAGGGTGCGCTCGAGCAGCATTTCCACAAGCAGCCAAAACCGTCGGCCCAGGAGATCACCTCCCTCGCGGACTCGTTGCAACTCGAAAAGGAAGTGGTCAGGGTGTGGTTCTGCAATCGGCGGCAAAAGGAAAAGAGAATGACGCCGCCCAATACACTTGGCGACGGCATGATGGAGGGTATGCCGCCGGGTCACCAGAGCCAGGGCGGCCTCCATCAGGGTTATCATCCGCAGGATCATCTGCACGGCTCGCCCATGGGTCACAGTCACAGTCCACCAATGCTCAGCCCTCAGGCCCTCACGGCCCACTCGCTCGCGGCTCACTAGCGTTCGCCGGGGCCTCCCCCGTTGGGCCTCGCGGTAACCTCGCAGAACTCGGCGAACGTGTCGTCGACGGCAGAGACGACGACCCTGCCGCCATTCTATCATCACTACCTTCAGGCACGCACCGGCAGTTATACGACCTCGTAGCTGACCGACTCGCGGCGCCCTTTCTACCTATCAGACGGCGGCGCTCGTTATCGAGACGAAGGTACGGAATGGTGGCTCGTTCGACGAGATTCAACGGGGTTTAACGAGGCCGAGACCGGTCCACCGGGGAGGCTGAGGAGCTGACGCGCACGGTCAGTGATTTTTTATCGACCTTGACCGCGCGCCTAGACCCGGAGAGAGGATGAAAGCCGCACGGGGACGGAACAGAATAAGAAAAATACGGAGTAAGGAGAGGACGCGGTGCCGGGACTGTCGCCGCTGCCGTCGGCGAACATCGTGATTGTTCTTCGCCCGAAGTTCTTTAAGATATTTTCATCGACGAAGTATCATCCTCGTCGTCATCACCGTCATCGTCATCTCGCCGTTGTTCGCGCGGTTCCAGCTATTTTTACTTCATCGACGATGTCCCGGTGATAAGTGAAATATCTTCATCGTGTTTTTCGCGACGCGACGCAAGAGGAGACCCAGTGGCGTTCTCTCGAAGGGTACCATTGACGGACACATAGTGATGACGTTTCTCCTTCACGCGGCCAGGTCGGGGCCCGTTCGTTCGTTCGTGGAGTCTGAGCTAGATCGCGGACCTTGTTGGCTGTTCGCTGTTGTTGTTGTTGTTGTTTCATCGTCGCCGGTGAGCGGAAGTGGTTAACTCGACGGTCTCCGACGGGGACCGACCCAAGAAAGGACGGTTCGATAACAAGGTGCGTGGACGCGCAAGACTCGGGCGAGGGTGCAGTTAAAAGGAACGGAGGTTTTCTCTCTCTCGCCCGCGAACAAAACGGGAATATCGGACACTAGACACGGATCGCAAGGGTGTCTTTTCGCGCGCGTGCGATTCTCCCTTATCTTCCGCAAGGTCCGAAATTCGCGACGGACGAACGGGCGTCAAGAAAAAAAACATACGTAAGGAGCGAGTGCTGTGTTCGCACGGGATTTGCTCGGAGCAAACCCGGCGGATGATGTAACATAAGTAAATATGGACTGTAAATAATGTACTAGATAAAGCTAGTAAGTTAAGTGAGAGAGAGCATGAATCGTCATTGTCGTCGTCGTTGTCGTCGACAACGAGCACAAAAAACAGACGCGGGAGCTGGAATAAACGGAGGAAGGTGATATAAAGAGAGATGAGAGGAGGGAGAGAGACAAGGAGTATGCAGCGCAACAAAATAAAGAGGGACAGATTTATATATATATATATATACATATATATATATATATAAAAGGACAGGATGCACATCGAAGAGAGACCGCGTATTGGAAAAGCGCGTGCGAAATCCTAGCGAGACAGCAAGACAGAGTTCCCCCCTCACGCGAAAAACCCCTTCTGTATAAAGAGTAAGTATCCATAAATATATACGTGTATATACACATACAAGTCTATATAGATGAAGATTTATTATTATATATAAATAGAAAAAGGATATATATATATATATATATATATATATATATATATGTATAGGAAGACACACGGAAAGGCGTTACATCCGAAAGCTCTATGTCTATGTATAGATCGGAAGGTTTTAGCTATGTCTAATCATTATTGTATTATTATTATGTTTATTATTATATTGCTATTATTATATATTATCATTATTATTATTATATTATTGTGACGTTCATTGTCTGGTCTTGAGAAAACGTTGTGATTGTGGCACAAAATCCGGCGTTAACGCGAATTTATTATTATCGCTATTATAATATTCGCCACTATTATTATTGTCACTTATTATTATTATTATTCTTTATTATTGCGATTATTATAATTTTAATTATTATTATTGTCATTTCGTCGATATTAATATCATCGATATCTGTACTGCCCGGGAGTCGAGCGCCGCGGAGCCGAGAATCTCGCGTCTTCCATCACTGCTGGGCATAATATCGAAGAACTCTTCCTCTCTCGCTCTCTCGATCTGTCTCCCTTTGTCTCTCCGCTTCTCATCTCGTTCGTCTTCTCTCCTGTCTGGATAGTGACTCTTTTTTTTCAAAGAGGCTTAGGCAGATGCGAAGCTGACGCGCACGGTTCGTACAGTACTATTTACTGAAAGTTTTTTGCGTCACGAAGTATAGTATTAGACAATGATAAACTGTGTGATTTACGTGGAAGTTATTAATTATCCGATCAGTTTATGGTACAGTATAATTGTATTGTGAGGAATAATATGGGACGTACAATCTCGTATTTATCTTCTGTTATGTTATTAAATTCTACTGTCTTTAAATATCAGTGTGACGAAAAGCACAAAAAATTCGAATAGAATATTTGTACGAACCGTGGAGGAAAAAAAAACCATATTTCCCGCATAGAGATGGTTTATTTAGATTATTATGTATGTAGAATTTTAGATTATTATTACGTAGACCGGCTGCGCTTCTACCAAATTCTCTTTGGTTTGTTTGCCGATCGTCTCTATATACATGAATCGTCTCGCTAAGTTTCGATTTCTGTTTCTGCGTAACTAATTTGCACTTGTCTGTGCGTGATATAAAATACCCAGAGATACTTGGTCGAAGGTGACGAAGCTGTTATTCTTGCCGTCGGTAAAATTAAGTTTGTCTTATGACCTCTAAACTTTAAATGAAATGGAAAATAATGAGAATAGGCGCGCGAGAACTTTCTTTCACATCATGTTTTTTGTAATAATTTCGTGTGATATAATAACCCTTTATATATATATATATATATAGTATCGTATGTTATTATTATTATTATTAAAAATTGTGTTCAATGTATATTCTCTAGAGACAATCTCGAGACTTTTTTCTGTTTTTAATTTAATTTATACAGGAAGATTTATTTAATCGAGTTAATTCTCGACAATGTTTTATTCCATAAAAGATCAGTGTTATATCGACAGATTTTCTCATAAGAAATAAACATGATTTTATACCCTCTATGAAATTTAAATTGTGCCCCTCGAGCAACAACTCGAAATTGAGATGAGATCGATCGATCGTACATTCTGTTTTTACTTTCGCGCTTCGTCAAGATTTCACTTTCTGTTTTTTAAATGTTTTTTTTAAAGACATTTGTAGATAGTCACGTGTCTCGATGCTCCATTCAGCATCTCCGTGCTGACTATCTACACGGTTTCTTTTGCGACACGCTCTCTCGCTTCGATAATCGCGTTGATCACGGTAATCGAGCGTTATCGATGTTCCCAGTACGCTCAATAATATTTCCTGTATAATTCTCACATTATAAATTATTAATTCTGAAGATCGCGCTCTAGATCTGCATAAGGAAACATCCGTCGCGCGACGTATTCTGCAAGAAGAAAATCCCCTTCTTTTTCTCCGACTGTCGCGGGTATCCTCGATCGAAGTCTCTCGGTCTCTCAGTGTCGCTTTGTTCCGCCGTTTTATATACATATATATTTTTATCTATCGAGCCCTCTCGATCGACACGCCGCCTTTTTGCGGCTCTTCCTTGGCGTCGTAAAACGCGTAGGTGGTCGCGAACTCCATATAGCGCCGACGCACACCTTCGCCTTCTCTCTAGCGATTTATTTTCCACCTCAATCGTTGTGTGGTACTTGGCTGATCGCGCCGGTGTATCGAATGCCCACGCGAAACGCGCGGCGTCATCTCCTTTTCTTTTTCATCGCGGTAGGCTCGTTACGCGCTGTGTCGCGCGGATTTATTTGTCTGGCGTCATCGGCTACTGCAACCGTTGTCATTACTAGCGCGTCCGCAGGTGCTGTTTTCCGCGGTTGTTTGTACGGCATGCAATCAACTTCAACGTGTTAACGAGAGAAATCCGGGATAAGATTTTGATTTGCCGGTTTTGCGAGGATCTTGTCACACGACTTCGATTTTGTGCGTTCCTCGCGAAAGTTGACATTGATTCATCCGATGAAGTCATTTCCCAGACATTATTTCGACGGTGCTCTTGTACATTTTTTCATGATCTTTTTATGATTCTATTATTGTGCAGCATTCTTTGGTATGCGAAATAATACAATATTAAGTTTAGAAAATTGTTATTAATTACAAGATTTATATTACTATTCATATTCTTTGAGTATTATAGTTATAGTATTCCATGATTAGAATGACAGTACAAGCGACGCATTATAAGTCAGGTCATCGCAAAAAGCACATACTCGAAGGTCGCGTTCTTATTTGAATAAGGTGGTTCAACGAACCCGTTCGTCATCGTCTATTAATGCCCAAACTATTGTGTTGACATTACGCGTATTTACCGAAATGCCGACGGTAATTTATACACTTCCGCGGAGTCGTACTTGCGTCTGGCAGCCGGGGCCGCATAACGATGCATTAGGTGTGTATAAACTGCCCGGCGCGTTAATAGCACCTATAGTATCTACTTGCCGGACTAAAAGAGTCGTTTAGGGGGCGCAAACGTGCGCCGGGGCCGCGGCTTGTAATTCACGGCCCAATTTGGGAAGAGAGAGATTTTTATGGGGACGCGATCGTTCCGTGGCGAGCGCGTCACGGGGCTTTAATAAGGAGGGCCCCACCGCACCGGGGGGACTTTACGAACGGACCGACGTTACGCCGCACGATCCGCTAATCATCGTAATTTTTGATCGTTATAATGCGCTTAACGCATCGCGGGCTATTCATTTCCGTGATACTTCGACGGTTTCGGTAATGGCACGGCATTGGACCCAACCCCCCCTCCCCCCAAAACTTAGGCTCTGCTTAGGAGGTTTAGCCATTGCGTATCTACGACGTGACCACCAGACTTCGAACATTTATCAAATGAATCTAGTCCTCAGCACCATTATTCATAGAAAACTTCTTTGTTTAACTATGATAACGATACAAGAATCATGAAACACTTTTATTTCATTTCATGAAAATTTATTTGTGAAATTGATAAAAGCTAATAATGATATCTAGTAACGAGAAATTTGAATAAAACCTTTCTCGGAGTTACTCTAATTCCACGAGTCACATTCTTATTCGTTTGTGCACTGATTAATCTGTATTCTCGCTGCACTACGACCTTGAAAATTTACCTCGTTCATTACGATCGATCGTAGTTCCCTTTACGGATTAACATTTCCTAACAAATCAGTTAACGTGTATCCGCTCTTCGTACTATCGTGCGAACGCTTTAAGGTCTTATCTATGACTATCATAATGGATCGGTAGAAGCATATTTGCTTACGAGACGAGCTTGGGAATTTTATGAGATCCGATATTAGGCCGTTCATCCTCCTGCAGATAGAGTCCTTCTCGCATTAGCAACGCTCGTTAGTCTACCCGTTCATTGGAATATAGACGTTTTTCTTTAACGTAATCACCGCGCCGTCGTCGAGGACGAATCAAATCCTTGTTAGGTCCATTTACTAATCCCGGCGTAATAGAAACGTATATATTCCCGCAGATTCGCTCTAAGAAATTTCAAGCGTTATGTCGTCGTTAATCTCGCGCTAATGTTTTTCGTCAGCCTCATTGAGTATTACAATATCTTTCCCTGAACAACCCTCTTTTCTACATGATTACTGTTGTAAACTGATAAATAATTAATTCGGAGGACCACCAGCTGTAGAATACATCTAGAGAAATTATATAAATCTTGTTCAGCCTTGCTCGTCAACTGGGAATCGATTTCTTATTCTCCACTAATAAGATATGATTCACAATACAAATATCTGTTCTCTCGCGTGAATGACATTCGAATAAATCTACCGCGTGGCGAGTTACAACAATTACACCTCATGAAAGTTTTAAGGAAATTTATTTAAGCGTTATATCGTATGAAAATATTTCTAAATGTGATGTTAATAGATAATTTCTTCTTTATTAGAATGAAAAGTTCATCTTTTATGATTAGTAACGCATTGCTCTCTGCTCAAGATAGCAGCTCTGCTATATATTACATATGATATACTGATTACTGCAATTACGTGGACTATTATCAGTCATACATATTACTTCTGTGATTATTTGCTCAATTGGCTGCTGATGCTTATCGCCGTATACTCTTCTCACATTTCCTCGATTAAGCGCGATATATTCGATATGTCAAACATCTTCGACTTCATTCGAGTTTATTCGCTTTTGAGAGAATCAAGCTTGCCTAAAAAGTAGTTATTCGACGAGGAATTTCACTGGTTATATCACCGACAAAAATATAATTTCTATAAACAATGTTCTCATACGTATCATCGCTCAAGCTCGGTATTAATAAAGCAGACGCTAATAAAGTAGTGTCCATGAAAATATTAATATCCTTGCCAGTACCTGTTTCTAACTTCGACGAGAAGTGTAATCTCGATAATTTTAATGAAATGTATAAATGACGTTGCGGAATTAATCAATTAAAAATTGCTGCAAATTGATCCGTACAGCGTAAAAAAGCGCGTTATTTTATGAATGTTGTAGATGCGATTGACATGCGACGCTCATTATTAAAATGATTCAAAAGATTTCACTTGCGCCATTTGCATATACATATGTATATTTTTTTTATACGCTGTTCCGCATAATTCAATTGACGCTCTCGTGAATTATAAATTCCGCGCTGTGGAGATTGCACTGCACGTTGATTTTATGATGTGATCTTTTTTATTGTTGCATAAAAAGCTGTTAGCGAAACGAATAATGTTAGAGGGATCTTTTTCCGAGAGGCGCATCGGCTGCAAACTTTTCGCATTAGTTAATTACTCGCGTATTATAACAGTAATTGCGTCACGTTACAAATCGTGTAGAATACGCGTTAACGGAGACGTTAACGAAGAATTGTATGTGATATGCGCGATATTTAAAGTCAATCGCCATTTTATCTTTTGTTATTGCATGTTAGTTTCTGTTATTATTATTTTTTCTTTTTAATGAAGATAAAAAAAAACGACACACACACATACTTTAATGAAAGAGGGCGAGAGGGCGAGGAAGAGAGAAAGAAGCGAGTAGATGCGTAATGTGCGTAAAGAAAATTTGTTGAGCCAACGGATTCATCTGCCGTTGTTTATCGAGAGATACAAGAAAATACAATTCCCGTAAAATTTAGCAACATTTTACAACGTTTCCTTTTGTTTTGTTTGTACAATTTGATTGAGAGGGTGGAGAGGGTGGGAGGCAAATGCGTGGCTGGCAAAGTGATTTTGTTGTATCGACAAACGACTTTACCCATCGGCATCGGTGCGCGCTCGGGTGCGCGATTGCGAATCCGTTGCGAGAGAGCGACGGACGCTTATAATTTAACTCTCACGCAAAAAGAATGGGCGTCCCCGGGATCGAAATTAACGGTGATTGATCGCGCTGGATGATTTTATTGGCTGAACAAATCGGACCGTTCGTTTTTTCCGGGCGCCGAGACGAGAGCGAGGGAGACTGATGCGAAATTGCGAAACGATGAATGAGACGCTGCGCCAAAAAATTCGACATTATTATTTTTTTTGTAAATGCAAAAGAAAAAATAGAACGGAAGAAAGGAGCGCAAAGCGAGCGAGAAGGAAAAAAAGGTACGTGTGCGACCGTGTACGGCGTGCGATTGGTGGAAAATCGATGTTAATTGTTGCGAATCGTGGCATCGTGCGATTGCTGGCAAACGTGTTCGGACACGTGGAGGTCGAGGAGCGCGGTTGTTCGTTAAGGAAATTAAGGAAATCCTTTTCCGGGCGAATCGGCGCGCGCAAACGCGAAATTGGACAATTGCTAATTGGATCATGTCCCGAGGTACGTTTCTTTTTTCCTTCCTCTTTGTGGAATTGACAATAATCGTGATTTCGCGAAACAACCGCACTCTTCGATTCGCGTTCTCTATCGCCCGTGGAAAGTGAAATCGGTATAATTTCGATAAATTCAATTTTATATATACATGTATATTATAAATGCAATGATATACATACATGTATGTATATGTGTATGTATGTATGTATATACAGTGTATTTAAAATAGCTGATAAAAATATATTTGAAATACTATTTCGTTTGTATTTTTGTATTATTTTTTATTAAATTTTTATTTCAAATTTGAAAGATCTTTCTCTGAATATTTTGTACTTATATTTCACATTTGCATTGTATTTTCTTATAAAATCAGTTTTATATCTGGGACAATTAGAACGAGAATTCATGAAAATTATATTGATTTCGATCCATAATTTCGCATTGTCTTGAAATGTCAACGCGTGTGGATGTTGCGAATTATGAGTGATATGCAAACGAGAGAGAGGCGACAGAAAGACATGTAAAGGTACATCTATAGAGATACACACGAAATCGTTAAACAATACGCATCTGTAAACGATTCTTTTTCCCCCCGCTCCTCTTTTTCCATGCTGTATATTATTAATATAATTAAATCTTAATTATTATATTAACGTAAAAATAAAGATCTGGCGAGTGATGGTGAACACGATTTTGTTAGAATGGCGGAAGCTAAATTACTATTGAATTTCGATTAATAAATGACATGAAAGTAATGTGCAACATACACCTGGCGTTTTGCTTTATTTGCCGGATCATCATCACCTATATGGCCGAGAAATTCTCACCTTTTTCTACCTCGTCGATATTTTATGTACGTCAGTGTCGTGAGAATAGAATCGTCCTACGGTTCCCCCTTGTAAATTATTTCTTGTTGTACCATAATGTTGATTGTTCAAATAAATGCGAAAGTGCGATATTCCTATTTGGGGTTTTGATCATTACAATCTGCATAATTCATGTTTCGATAGGTAAATATTCCATGCACGAGATAAGGTCAGTAGACTTTGAAGCGACTAGAAAGCTGTAGCAATAGTACGATAAATTTCATAAAAACGAATAGGTATTTACACGGGACACGTGATTGACCAAAATCAGTTGTTCATTAGTTTCGTAATAGTTGGGTTTTTACAGGACTTTTTTTTTACTTCACAATGGATAAATCTTAAACTACTCGAGGTCTTTAAAGTCTTCTCTTTTTTTTTTCGTCGGATCACCGTGGGCGAACACTTTTACTCTCGCGTCTCATTTCCATCCGTGATGTATCCATGAATAATTACGGTAAAAGTTCATTCGCGCGACTTAATCGTGGCGTGGTGGTATTGAAGTCTTTCATTGCATTAATTAAGAGCTTAATGAACAACGTGAGCGACGTGAGGAAACGGCGAAAAATGTGTATTCGCACGCATAATCGATCGAACCTGAATAACTCTTCATCTCTCCGAAGACCTTTTCCTCGCGATTGTCTCTTGTTTCCATGGACGAAGTCCGGGGACTGTTTGTCGATCGACGGCGAGAGAGAGAGAGAGATACCTCGCCCGATCGCTCGATTATTCTCTTCGTACATCGCATCGCGTGTAATTATCGCACGATATGACGAAATTGCCGTGACGGCCAAGTGACAAGCGGGATAATCGCACTTTGCAGAGAAAAAAAAAACGCTTGAGATTAGTGTTGCGCTAGTGAAATCCATTAAACGTTTATGATATTCTCTGGGATGGGCACATGTCCTAGCATCACTAACAAAGAATATTGTTCAACTCGCGCTAAAGCAATTGATCAAACGATCTCTCGTATGCGAGTCGGGATATTAATTGTGTATTACATATTACGTTCTAAAATTAATTAATAGTAAATTATGTAATTAGAACTGTATATGCATGCGACACGCATATATTTAAAAGTCTCATTAGTCGATATACACGGTCAAGCTTTTAATATCTAACTATATATTTCAAATAGTTGATAACTCTTTCAATGATTTTTCATTTTATTAATGCCTTAGTATATATATCCGCGTTTTATATATTTATTTAACGTGTGTGTGCTTTATGCTCCGCAAATTGTTTTATCATTTCGAAGCAGTCCATTACGCAAAGAAGGTTGGAAAACATTGCTCTAACGTTCGTGAGATTCCAGCGAGAGCTTGGTGTGTTTGCTCATCATCGAACGCGCATCGGGCTGACTTCGAAGGTGTTTCTCGCTACGCCTACGGTTACGCATCGAAGGCTCGTGTCGTTGTTGCTTATCGCGAAATCGAATATCGTGGCATGTTTTACCTTGAAGAAGCAGTCGCCTCCTCCCAGGGATTTTATTGCTCGAATCGTGATGCAATCCGAAACAAAAAAAGCTCTAACATTGGCTTCATTCAATAATAATAATTAAGTAACACGTATCTCTTTTTTTGTTCGTCAAGCTTTTTGATTTAGATTCGTATGGTTATTTAATTACTGTTTGCCGTCAATAGAATCCCGTGGCCAGTCTCGCTACTCGTAATTAAGCCATTTGGAATATCTGATTGAGAGATCTCGGAATATCGTCATGTTTATTATTATTTATTCCAATCTCTGTATCCTCTGTTATTCCATAAACGTCACGTAAATAGCTCGATCAATTGATAAACTGGAATCAACGTAAAAGTTTTACAATCGAGTAAAAAACTGTGCAAAGAAAAATGGTAACTTTAGACGAAAGAAAAAAATAAACATGTTTATATATGCAGAAGGATTTATAATATAATTAAAGATGAAGCATGTGAAAAAAATGTGATTAATGTTTTCTTCGTAATTAACGACTTGACTTTAGCACGGAAAATATCGATCTATCTAATGTTTTTATTTCAAGCGCATTATTTCAAAATATTTTGCACGTATTTGCGCTGCAATTTCGTCGATCGACGTTTAATTATGCATTCTCGATCGTGTTTTTCTCCTGTCTGATACTCTGCGAGGGAAATTATGCGAGACCGATGAAACTAATCGCTACCATACTCGGAGGGCAAATAGTAAATTATTATCGCAGCCGAAATCGTCCTCGATTTAGCGTAACAAGATTCTGCTATCGCAATCAGTATGTCGACGTTCATTTCGTCGTGTCACACAGGTGGTCTCAACGCTGATGCTTTTCGCTGAAATTATTGGTTGGCGCGACACGCTAAATCCGGAACGGAAAATATTTAGATCGGCGCACGTCGAACGAATTCGACGGTTTGTCTGCGCTATTTCTACGTGATTATTCTACGCGATCGTGAATTAATTGGAGGTATATCACATTTGGTCCAATTTTTCCACGTTGATTAGGATGACGGGGAAGAGAGCCTTTTTATGCGGCAATAACGTCACGCTGTTACACGAAAATATCACGCGAAGTACCTCTACACGATATTTCAGGATATACTGCTATCGATTTATCAAAAACAACCGCCGTATACAATTTATTAAAACAAGCGAATTCAATTCGATGAATACCAGATCATAGAATACGAATTGTACAAACAAGTAATTTTGCTTGTAGAATGCAGAATGCATCTAAGTTGATCAAACCTTATAAGAAGTCAATTCTAATAGAAATATTGAGAGTAATATACTATGGATACCTGTAATAAAAATCTTTTGAGATTCCTGGACCAATCTGTGGAGCCAATTATTTCCTAACGAACAACTGATACCTACAAATTTTCTAGTTTTGTTAAAGGGAGAAAAAGAGCCCCTTATTATTCCTCTGAAACAGCAGGTCTGATATATCTTCCTGTTTTACAACTTCAATTTCTCTTTAATTACTAGTTTACCACCGCAAAATTAACAGGTGCAAGAGAGGTTGCTAAAGTTGTTAATATATCGACGGGATAAGCGTGCGTAACGTTTCTTCTAACGCGATGCCCAATTGTGTAACGGATTTAAAGCTCTTTAACCACTTTTCTCGCGTCACGCCAAACGAATATGACTGACCATTATACTACGAATGCATGCGTTTGTCTCGTAAATCTCGTCCGAGTAAGCTATACTCGGAGACGCTTTTTTTTTTTACAATCCGCCGAATCTATTTGGGGGTATAATACTCCTCTCCTGGATGTTTTTCGTGACGGGGAAAAAGGTCGCACAGGGCACCGCTCCTGTTCGTCCCTGCTGCATCTCGCACGCGGTTGCGCGCGCGCGCGTGAGTGTGAGGGTATTTTTACAATCGGTTTTTACACGCATTGTTCGCGGTTTATGTCGCGCTTATTTTTACGGCCGTTAAAGGCGAAAGAGTATGATCGCGCGGCCGCGAAACAACCCGTCGATTTCATTGCCTGCGTTCGCTTCCTGCTACGGCTTCCCCATGCGCAAACTAACCATCTGATGCATTATTCAATGTTTCATCTTTTGTCTAAAAAATCACAGATAATTCCATTCAGAGTGATAATCAAGTTTTATCAGAAAGTAATAAAGAGGAGTCATAGATTTATCTTAAAGGTGTAACGTAGGTAAGCGATGCAAACTAAAAATTTCACGCTCCTCAATTTTAACAATTTCCTCTTTTGGCTTTAGTTCAGTGAGGAGGGAAAGGGTTGCAGAGCGTCCTGTAAATTCTTGGCGCATAAATTTTTGTAGGTCGCGGATAAACGCGCTTATAATTTCCGGAATTAATTCCGAAATAACGTCGTGGAAACCCCGGCGACAATAATACACGTGGGAAAAACGGCGTAAAAATCTTCGGAACATTAATATGCAAATTTCACGCGCGACGATTACGCTGGTGGCGAAGATCGCGGCTTCCTGACGATGACGGCGTGGCGATCTCCGCCAATCGAGGCGAATGGGCGTCACGGTGAAGGTATCGCGTTACAATCTACTCACTTCGGAAGCGCGCAAACATGCTCCGGGTATAATCTCTGCTGAGAGAGTAAAAGACAGGCGGGGATAATGCCGATAATCATAATCGCGGTCGTCGATAGCCGCGGTGGGCCCGGTGATTCGCCGCCATCGCTCGGTTCGATGCCTATCGGTGATATATCGGGCATGTCGAACCACCATCGCATCGACTTGAGCGCATTTTTTTTTTATGAATTTACGGTCGATTTTTTTTGCTCAGCGAAGATGTCGAATTAACGTTTCTTGGATGACAAGTTACTGAGAACAAGTGTATTTTCGAGAATTAAATTTTGAAAAGATAGTTATTATGTTTTATCCTCGACAAAATATCTAATAGACTTTAACCGCGTTATGATGAGAATAATAGAAGCTGGTGCAAACAAAATATTGACTGGTGTAAACAAAAAATCTGTGTCCATTAGGGAAGAATCTGTTTCAGATTTAAAAGACGTGTTATTAAAGATCGCTAGGGCGATGCGAGCGATCCTAATTTCGCATGCCGGTGCACGCCGGTCGTGCAGTCCGTAACAGAGGTGACGATCAGGTGGCTGACACGTGGCTTCCGGTTCCTACAGTGGCTTCCTATAGTGCTAAGAGAAAGAACGGTGTTGCCCGATGCGCGATGTTTAAGTGCCCGACGCTGCCATCCAGGGGTATCCATGCGAGGCAGATTATTATGTTAATGTGCGAATTTCGACTTTAATTATGTGTGGAAATGTGCATCTGATTAAGAGGCATCACGCAGGTAGTCGGGAGGGCGCAGAAAGGCGAGATTCGCCCGCGAAACGTAAGCACTTTAGCTCAGCGCGTCATTGCTCCTCGACGAAGAATAAGCGAAGCGCGATGCATTCTATGATTACGCTGTTAATTAAACGCATAAATCCTAAATAGGTTTCCAAACGGGAGTTTGTACATCAGAATACGCTAGAATTATTGTTAACGAATTACATGTTACAAATTGTTCAGTGTAAGAATTTATTACGTTCTATTTAAAAGACATTTCTCTGTCTTTTTTCTTTCAAAATTAAATCAGGAAATGTTGATCATGCAATATTGCAAGATAAATGACAATGGTGACGTCGCGTTCATTTCAACGCACTTGTTCTGACTGATCATGATACATAGGTACATACGACAATCTTGACAAATCAATATTAAATTACGATGGTCCATTAGTTGTTTCGTTATTATCAATATCAATCGTTTAATTATATCATGCAACACAACGTACTGATTTACTAAAATTATATAACCGCATCGCACGACAATATATATCTCCGCGTGAAACGTTTAAATCTCTCCTTAAATGGCGTTCGTAAAAACACGACACCCTTTAAACATCGTTATTATAAAACCATCTCTTTCGTTCTACCGATTACACCGCCCCTACTTGCCCTTCCTCCCCGGGACTGGGATCACAAACGTACTAATTTGACGCTACACCTGTCACATCCTCGTTAGCTCCCCCGCCATTGACAGTGACATCGGTCACTTCGGAAGTCGTCCTCCCCCTTTCCGTCGTCTCGTCACGATCCACCGATCGGTGTGCTCTCCGACCGGTCAACGGTAACAACGGCTTCTACGATGAGAGCAGACAAGGGAAAGAGACAGGGAGATAGAGAGGAAAAAAAGCAGCGCGTGAAACCAGGTGCCAGCCAGGAAATCGTCGGATGGTTTCACCTCGGCGATGCGTGACACGCGCGAACAATGAGCGGCGCGTATCGAAAGGGGGTGAAACTGACCGACAAGCGAGAGAAAGAAGGGGGGAGAAAGCGACGGACAGAGCCGCTTGATGAGGGAAGGAGCGAGGCAGGGGAAAAAATCCGAGTCCTCCGAGGAGAAAGAGAGGGAAAGTCGGGAGAAGAGAAAGGGAAACGCAAACGAGGGACGGACAAACGAGGAGAAAGACGGGAGACGACGGGAAAAACGATGGACGGAAGGGGGCGAAAGCGAGTGAGAAGCGCAACGAAGGGGGTAGATGCGAGGAGGGGATGATAACGGAGTGGGATGGCTGATAAGAGAGGGACGAGTTTCCTAGGGGAGGGAGGAAAGGGGGAAGAGCGAAGGGATGGAAGTGGAGGGAGAAAGCGGCGCAGGCGCTAATCAACCCCTATCAACCCCTCCGATTCACCGGCGGACATGCGCTCTGGGGGCTCGTGTTCGCATTTCCTCCCCGTGTGTTCTCCTTCATCCCTCTCCTCCGATGGTTTCGTTCACACCTACTGAAATTATTGTTATAGGCGTAGCACGACGTCTGCATGGGCTCACGCGTGCACATTGCAATTTGCGCTCTGCGACGCTTCGTCCTCGGGATCCGTGCTAACCGTGCCGCTTTCTTCGACGATACCAATCGACCCGACGAACGTTTTGGCCTTCCTAGTTTCTAAAATTATAATGTCGACTTCTTCAATATCTTTCATTTGAATCTCTGATCCAATCTCTTTCCAGGATTTCGTTTACGTTTTCTACGTCTTCCTCGATGCGTTGCAATAATGTTTCCTTTGTTTTGCTCTCGCGTAGAATTCTTTTAAAAATTGAATATCTATCGTACAAATACGTAATTCAAGCGCAAAGAAACCTTCTTAAATAAATCTTGATAAAGGAGAATAAAGTGATTGTAGGAGGGAAGAATAACTTGGTGCGTCAATCTCAGTACGATCCCTATTTGAATACTGAAATATCAGGAGACGTGAAAGGGTGGTTTAATGGAATTGGCATATGGGCGGATTCCGGTTCTCGTTATCACGGCGCCAATCCCGATCGCCTTCCTGACATTCCACGGATCGCGCATTAGCGAGGCGTGAACGCCACGCCGCACCGCGATCGGCCGGCATTGCATTGATTTAATAGCCGATTGATAAAAGTGGCCGCTCGTACAAGAGACCGGTAGCCGCGTACGAAGTCGTTACTACACGTTACCCGACCTTATCTGGAATACCATAATTATACTTAGCGACACCTCTCTCGCTCTACTGCATCTTCATCTTGAAATGCCGCCGTCGCGCTTTGTTCGTCGGCATTCCACGCGCGTACTCGCAAGGTACGAGTAGATCTCGACATTTTGCTGCCATTGGTACAGGCTGTTCCAAAGAGAACGACCACAATACCTTAAAAAGTGACGTAGCTGATATTGTCGAGAACAAGAAGCTCCGCGTTATCTATTTTCCAACATATATGTGACGCTCGTATATTTCTTTAATTTAATTATATTTTATTACATCCTCTAAATTATTCGAAAATTTTTTCTTCTTACAGTAAGTCGTTACGCACACTCTGTGTAACGACAAGAAACGAATGAAAGATAACGTGTACGCGCGACCAGGTAACGCCGGCTTTAATTATAGAATACGCGCGCACGTAGAACCCCTCGCTCGCCTGTCGAGCACGTCGCTCGAACCCACAAATTGTCGTTACTTCTGTTAATTAGTTATTGACGAACATTTCGCCACTCCTTTAATGGTTCTCTCTCTCTTTCTCTTTCGCTCTCGGAACACGGAGCATAACGAACGCATAGACGCAATCGTTCTTGCTCGCGTACATATAAACGTTTTAGACGATGTGACGAGGAAATGGAAGTGCGATCGTTGCGAAAATAATGCGCGTTCAAACCGCAAAGCGCTATCCAAGTATTAGCTGAATAAGTCTTTTGCCCGAGTGCGGTCACACGCAAACTTACTCACTCTTCCTTATTCATTCCTCATTCACAAATAACTTAAGCAATCGAGGAAACATTTTTAACGTACGATTATTTTTTTTTATACTCATCGTAAAGGGTGAAGTAATTAAAAATAGAATTCTTGCTTATATCTTACCGATATATCATCGCATTTATTGAAGCAACTTAACTCCATGGTAGCTCTTTCAATCTCACATTTAGTCATAGGTGAGAATTAATGGTACAACATTTATCTTGTAAAGCTTGATTTTGACGAATCGATCACTCGTTTTAATTGTTTTCTCGGGAGACGTTTCACGCGACATTTCCGTGGCATTCAGCACACAATCTTAAAATCTCCGCTCATCGAATAAGTCGCAGGAAGAGGTGTCTTTACCTACCCTTATGGTTCGCGAGATTTTCCTATGCCGCTGCAGCAGAGCGGCAGCAGCCTCCTTTTCTCAAGGTAGTCACCTCGTTGACATTCCACGAGTGTATTAGCGAGGCGTGAACAGATCCTGACACCAGCGCATTGATTTAATAGCCGATGCCCACACTAGGATCTTCGTAGCGCATCGCCGTCTTCTTTATATATACGAACGGACGTAGGTACGTACCTACGTGCATACGCGGCACGCGTGTGCGGAGGAAACAATTGAACGCCATCCTTCCCTCTCTCCGTTTTTCTCTCTAGACCTCTTTCTCTCCCTTTGACCGCTGTTCCATCGAGCTCTCTCGCTCTCTCGCTCTCTCGCTCTCTTTCTCTCTTTTTGCCTCTCTCGCTCTCTCGCTCTCTCGCTCTCTTTCTCTCTTTTTGCCTCTCTCTCTCTCTCTCTCTTTCTCTCTTTCTCTCCTTGTAGTTCCCTCTCTCGCGCTCTGAAGCTTAATAAGCATCGCTACCTACATTCCATTTCCGGTGACGCTGACGTCACTCAACAATCCGGCTACGGAGAGCGAGCGTGAGCCGCGTACGCGAGACTTCATCCATCGTTTACGTATCTCCGCACCAAATTTTTCATCGCGGCTTCCCGCTTGAAAATCGCGCAGCCAGGCGTTACCTGGTATCGCGGTTAAATCGACGAAACACGATTGATTCGGATTTAACGAATCGAGCGGTGAAGACTTTCTTTTTCCAGGCGTTTATACATATTTTACCTCAAAATACTGAGATGATTAATTGGCCTCGTAAGAAAACTCGCGCACACGTGCGCAAATAGGCGTGAATCTCAGAATCACAACGTAACGTACAATTTTTCGCTATTTTTAAATTCTTTGCACATTTTCGTTGATCAGTTTCACGAATCCAACATCGGCGTGATCGAAAACACGTCGAAGCGAAACGACATCACCATCTAACGATCGTTCTCGGTCCCACTCGAGACTCTTGGGACGCGCGAACTCGTCAATGTTAAGTACCGGATCCACTTTGCGGGAGATTCCTCGGGATCGTCCTTATGCCAACCTTGTTCACCTCTTGGCCATTCTTTTTTTTCCGTCGATTTTCTGTTTCTTTTTTTCTCGCGAGATCGGGTAGTGGTCGCGGCAAAACGGACCGAGCGATAGAGAAAGAAAGAGCGAGAAAGAGAGGGAAGGGAAAAGAAACGGGGAGACTGAGGTGATGGAGACAAACATATAGAAATCGAGAGACGGACGTAGCGTAAGAAGGAAAGGAGAGAACCGATCGTGCGTCCGACAGCAACATAACCAGGTAGGCCTTGAACAGAGAAAAAAAAAGACTCGGGGACCCACGCGCATATACGACTCTCTAGGAGTGTTGGCTCGTATATAGAGGCATTCTCGACTGGCGCTGCCGGGCAAAAGACAGATAAATAACTCAGCTATGGCATTGGCTAAGTAAACGAGCCTACGCATACGCTCGTGAAACGTACACCTGTACGTCCACGGTGTCGTGTACGTGCGTGTACAACGTGTGCAACGTGTATGCACACGCACGTCACACGGCGACCGCGGTACATCTCTTGTACGGTACACGTTTGCGTAGGCGGACCTATCCGTGTACGTCGTGATTTTTTTCATTTCGCGTGCACACGCATAACTGTACGTGCGTTCGTGCATACGCGTTCGAAAATATGCGTGCGTGTGCCTGCACGCTTACGCACGGCCCGCCGCGTCGCGGCGTCGGTGCAGCGCGATAAAGATTGAACGCTCCTTCGAGAGAGCACCGCTCTTTTAGGTAGCCGAGATCACGTCGGGATCCGCCGACGCTCGTCTGACTTATGCCCGCATTACCTTACACTGCCCGCGGAAACGCGCTTGGCCGCGGAAACGACGGGACCGACACATTTGTCGAACCGCAGAAACGTGGGGGACGGCCTCTCCCCGACGCAACCTGATCGGCGATATTACCTCATTGCTATCTTTTAATGCCTGTGCTTTATTTTGAGGAATTATCTCGACTTCCAGCGAAGACAATGAATTAGGAATCTAGAATTTACTTTCAATCTTTCCGAGGCTTTGATACGCACATCTGTCACTTTTTGCAAGGATCATATTGAAAAGTAATAATTAATAGTCAACTGAATTATATACGAATATTAGTAAATGCAGCTTCATCATACGTACATAATATATTTATTGTCCCTCGTGTATTTTTTTAGTCACACTTATCTCTAATAATAATCACTAAATAACTCAAATAATGATTTCTAATAACTGATATAATGCATCTACCTTGATATTATATATCTATCGTCTCGGAAAGGATACGACGAACGTGTCTTACACGCATATTGCAAATGGAATAAGCGTTCCGTGCAAACAATCTTGGTGCGTGCATCCCTGCGAGCTTCACCATTCTTCCGTGGCTCCATTACACCTCCATAAAAGTGCCCCGACACCCGGTAGTGAGATTTGGCACTTGTAGAATGAACATCGCATGCAATGGAGATACGAACGAACTGACGGACGGTCGGGCGCACGCCTCCTTACTCACTTATAAAGTTAATTGAGGGCAAACGTCCACCGCGGTCTACTGACTAACCCGAAAACATTCGTCGGAAAAAGCTTGCGTGAAATCATCGCAGAAATTTATTTTCGACGTATTAAAAAAAAAATTCCCCTTATTTCTGTCCCCGCGACACGTTTCTGTCATAAATATTGATATATCTCATCCATACTTCTTTGTACATTTTTTGTACATTATATATTAAAAATAATTTTTTTCAAAGACTATGTTTGCGAAGCTATGGTTAACTCCGATTAGACAGGTATACTCACAAAATCGTTTTTAGTTACTTCCGAGTAAAGTGCCGCGCCGGTGAGCGTCATGTGTCGTAAATGCATCTCGACTTCGCGAAATGCACTCCGTACGCGAAACGTGTAATGACAGGCTGACACGCCGTGACATAAACGCGACCCATATTCGTCAATCACAAGACAGCCGGAATTACCGATGTATGCGCACGTTTATATGTACATACGTGTGCCTAAAAATAATGAAGAAGCTTTTATGATAATTTGCAATACGCATTGACATGTAGCCGAGAGTCAGAAGTTATGGAGCGAGACAAACTCCAACGTGAACAATTGCGCGTGACGCGACAGATCTATCAATTCTTCTCTTACAATATTTTCTCTCTCTCTCTCCCTCTCCCTCCCTCCCTCTTTCTTCTTTTTCTTTCTTTGTTTTCTGTTTATACAGATTAGGTAATGTCAGAGAAAAGGAGATTTTTTTTTTTATTATCGTAATCAGTAAATATCGACTGTGAGCATCCGTTTTCGTTGACTTATCATTTTACTCGCGTTCCGTCGTCGCTGACCTTCGCAATTGCAAAGTTACTCGCCGAGAGTCTGCGTTTTGAAAAGCATTCACGATAAGTTATTACATTTTAATGGCCTTCGGCAAAGCACTGGGGTCAAAACACAGATATCGGTGTGTCGAGACCAGTTTCTGCATTTTTCTCGCGAGCGCGGGCAAAGTTTGTTCTGAATTATTTATGAGAGTAGAGTGTCGCAGTGATATGATTATGGATTTTCAGTGGGTAGACTGGTGCTTAAGAGCATGTAACAAATATATGAAAATTTCATTAAATCACTCATTTCTCACTTGTAACTCGAAAGATATTAATGTTCCAAATATATATCTGTTATATTTTTAAAATCGAAATTAAAATTGAAATCTTATCTGTGAAAAATAGACGCTCAATTTTTAGCAGGCTTATTAGAATCTTGATGTAACATATTTGCCAAAGTCGATATTACTAGTCACTTATCTAGATGACAGCGGCAATTAGTCATACACCCCGCAGATCGCTTTTTCGATGCTCGAGGAATTAATTTGCCCGTCACGTTTTTATGACTGTCCGAGGCTCATTCGTATTACGCTGACGTATGTACATTCATATGTCTCAATGCGGGGTCCATTTGGTTATACGTCGGAGAGGTGTTATGATTCGCGGTAGCGGGATTTTTAGGGAAGATGATCGTGCTAATTTCGCTGCGGCGTGCAACCGCGCCGCGTATTAATCACGCATTTTTCGCCCGCGGGGCGAGATCGGGCTGACAAATCGCCAGATAGACGCGCGGGTCGTCCTGATGAATTATAGTAACGGCGTGACAAGCTACAAATATTGAATCTAATTATGGTAATGCGCCAGCAATCTATTTGCATTGCTGAATAATGAAGACACACAGGTGGCACGGAAAGATCCCACCCCGATCGTCGCGCGAATGGCGAATGGCCCATAGGGAGCGGGACGAAACCGGCGCGGCGCAGCGCGCCGGAGAGGTCGAGACAGATATACAGACCGAGACACGGGCGAGACATAAGCAGGATGATTACGGGATCAGCCGTAAGTGAGATAGGGAAGAGACGATAGTCTACTTCGGAGCTGGCTCGTTGCTGCTATACCAGCGATCGCGACATTTCTCTACGCCAGATCGATCTCAATTTATACGTAAAGATTTTATACTTTGATACCTGCGAAGGTGATCGAAAGACAATATTCGATTTGGCGTTTGATTGAAATTACTCCGGATTGTTTTCAGAACAATCAAGTAATATGGAAAACACTATCCTTCTGACACTTTTTTCTAACTAAAAAAAAAAAAAAAGATATCAAATCGTTACTAGTGAAAACTTTCGTAAATTATCATTTATACGGAAAAATTCTTTCGCACAGCGTGCCCTCATTTTACCGTTTTTTTTATTGCGTCACGATACGGATCGTTGATCGCGTGATTGATCGCGCGTGCATTTGAACCCTTTCGCCGGTTTTTTTTCTTTCTCTTGGATTACGCGCGCATAGTCGTCACCGAGCATGCAAATCATTAATTAAATTATGTGTCACACGGACACATTCGTGTCGTCACGCTTCAAATTGCGGACGAAACTGACGCAGGCCGCCTGTTCTCTACGTTTCGCAAGGGCGTACCTTAATCGTACTCATGCGGCGACACGTGCTCGCACTCGCGTGCCGCACGCTGCGCCGGAACGCGGAACTTTCGCGTGTGTTCCCGTACGATACGTGACCCGTGGGACCGATAAAACGCATTCAGATTAAAGCTCGTTCCTTAGAAACTTTTCATAAATCTCGCCGGACTTCTTTCCGTCTAATCGAAAATCTGTCGTAAAGTTTTTGCCTTCGGGAGGCCCCATTCGGGGCCGGGATGATGATAAAGTGTCTCTGAGTGACCAATTCTGAATACAATATCGTATAGTTTGGAGAGCACTCCTCCACACTCTTCGAGGTTGGTTTCGCTTGTTCCGTGCCTCCGGAGAGCGATCATTTTGACTTATGTGTTTTTAATATGTCGAGAAAAACTTACAGAAATAAGGAGCGCGTTTTATATTCAGTAAATTTGATATAAAGTAATGCATTTAAGAAAAAAATGGACGTAAATCACGTGCGTACAATTATATCACGTCGCGAGTATGAATCATAGAGCTTATCACTTTGAGTCGTCAGCTAAACGGAGGTAATATATGTCGAAGGCAATTTCCATCAATTTTTCCGAGGACGGCCACTCCTCCGTCGAGATCACCATCGAATATGCCGCCCCGGAAGGAATTCCGCTCCGGGCGAATTCGGTGGACATTTAAAAGAGCCAAACGACGAGCCGCGACGGGCGCGTGTCGCCGTGGCCGCGTGTGGAACGCGTGTCTCGTGCCGGAGATGCATTCCGCATGCCCGCGGGAGGGCGATAAAACGTATGCAGATTAAAACATTTTATTTGAATGATAATATAACACTTGTTGATGCAACCGCGTTGGCCTAGGTTAGCATAATAAACATTATGTAGATCTCCGCGCTGCTGCCGCCGCCGCTGTCGTTCCGGCTACGTCCCGCCGTTACACAAACGTTAAACTCCGCCGTATACGTGTGCGTGCATATGCGCGCGTGTTGCGTGTACGTGTACGTACACGCGTGCACATGTACTCGCCCCCTCCCGTATCTCGCCGTTCTTCATATCCCTCCTCGCCCACCCCGCCCATGTGGGGCCCCTTACGTCCTCCCCCTCCTCTTTACTATATTCACGAGACGTTCATTCATTAAAAGCGGTAGACCGCGTGCATTCTCAATTTTATCGATGCTCCGATCGACTTACCGTTGCGTTCCCCTTTCACTCCGTTCGACTCGCGGCGATCCGGACAGTCGCGCGAGAAACGCGCTTTCCTCGTCGATTCCCCCCGCGGTCGTAAACTGGCTTCTTAAATTTTTTTGTGCGTGAAATCGTTGGCGTTTCGATAATCGTTATTCGATAATTTTGTGTCGAAGTTACGACGCGGCTAATATGTATGCAAGATCGTTCGCCAACATCTACAGCCTTCCACGTAGCGGATTTGCCTTTATGATATTACGTCTGCTGCGTCAACCACGTTTTACAACCGTCCTGTTGCTCGTGGCTAGATTCCTTCGGTGACGGAGGAAAAGAGGAAGAGTACGTACGAGATGGAAAAATATTTTACTACAGCACGGTCTGTCAGAGAACGCGATATTTCGGATTCCATCTGCCGCCGAGCTAATTTTCAAAAAAATATGTCACGCACGATTTGATATTAAACGTTCATTCGAAGCTTTTTTTCCATATTGTAGTTTGCAAGATATTTTCATCAACGTGGATCGTGAATTTAAATATTCCTTGCAAGAGATTTTTCAGAATAAAGTTATAATGGAAGTTATAATAATATTCTACTAAACAGAAAATTAGAAGTTTTTGAAAAAAGCGTTTTTTGAAAGTTATAAGATAAAGCAACTTTGTTTTGTAAAATGTCAGTTTCTAGTGGAACGGTTTGAAATAGGTTCAGCTGTACTATTGTATTCTCTCTCTCTCTCTCTCTCTCTCTCTCTCTCTCTCTCTCTCTCTCTCTCTCTTTCTCTCTCTCATAGTACGAACTTTAGCAGCGGACAGACTGGTATCGTCATTCCGGCACCAAGTGGCTGCGATAATAGGACCTATGACACGCACATACGTGCATACACGCGCGCACGCCTAAGTTAAGTGGCCGGTACTCGCTGAAAATAATGTTCAATTCCGACGTAACTGCACCTATGACCCTGACCCCGCGATTTTACCTTGAGCGCTCATTCGGATATCCCGAGGAATACTTGCGTATGTGTGTGTGTACGTGCACGTGCGTGTATTTTGTTCCTACATTTGGATGTTCTTAATCTTAGAAATACACGCTGGTGTCTATAATCCTCTTCAACATCTCCTCTTTTATCTCTTTGCTGTATCAAGATATCGCGATGCAAATATCGCGAATATTTTTATTGATATTGAGTACCTATTTTACCGAGAAATTTTTTCTACATTTAATTCATTTAGCATTAAGATATTTTTTAAACTCGTACAGATATAGATTTTTTGGAGTTGAGCTAGAATTAAGATTAGAATAAAGTGTAATTATAAATTTCAACTGAAGAGATCGGTTTTGATTTAACCGAGGTGAGTTAATATTATTGCGTATGTAGAGATTTAGTAGACGTGAGTAATTTTTGCACGCAAAGTACGTCCGAGAACATGACCTTGCAAACCTTGTAACGTGCATGCGCGAAAAATAATTGCGAAAGATACAGACACACGTGTCTAATGAATTTATTGATATTGGTACGTAGTTACAGAAATCGCGTACAATCTCGTAGTAGAAATTTACGATCATCTGTTAATTTTGCTCGTGAATAAACGTTTCTTATCCGCGCGATGACGGCAATATTCATTTTATCTGGGAATGTAGATATCTTCTTTTTTTTCTACATTGTTTTTAGACACGTGCCATTAATTACCCGTCTCAT
This sequence comes from Temnothorax longispinosus, assembly GCF_030848805.1. NCBI lineage: Eukaryota > Metazoa > Arthropoda > Insecta > Hymenoptera > Formicidae > Temnothorax > Temnothorax longispinosus. The sequence goes on from NC_092358.1 coordinate 9,600,630, forward strand.
TATCGCGCAAAATGGACATTTTACAACTTAATTTTTATAAAATTATAGTAAAATTAAATTATGTAGTAATATAAAGTAAATTTTATATCAACTATTTGCCATAGACACGCAGTCCGATTTTCGTTTTTGTTCCAAAATGCAGAAAATATAATTTACATTTTAACTCACTCGTGTCATTCGACGATTCATGCATAAACATCCATCGGATTGAAATCAGGATTATTTACCGAGCAAAACGATCTTTTTCCCAGTCGAACGACGGGACGTGGCTCCCCTCGATCCCTCTTTGGCTCGTCTGTCTCGTAAACAGCACTTAGCCGGGCGCGAAACGCAGCTCATTGGACGGAAGGAGTCGCTGAAACGTAGCCGGTGCACGCGTCGGAGTTAAGTGGCTAAAATAATGTCTAATTCCGACGTAAGTGCACCTACGCGTCCCTGCGCCTTCGCTGGCGAGGAGAGGGGACCGGTCAACCCCGTCGGTTCCCTTTGCCCTTCGCCTTTCGCCCCCTCGCGCCCTTCCTTTTCCCATCTCCGGGTCCCACCACGGCCACGACCATGCTCGCCGCTTTCAGCCTGCGTTGCGCCGCAATCGGATGTAAATGCCATGCAAATTTCCAACGGGGGAGAGATAGAGATAGAAAGGGCCTCCGAGCACTCGGATGCAGGTACACTATCGGCGTACCCGGCTACCGAATGTACCGGGTGGCACGATAAACGGGCCCGCCGCGCTGCGCCTGCCGTTCGGCCGCGGGGGGTGACCACCGACCCCCGGGGGGAATCGAGCACGAATTCCGAGCGCGGAACCTGCTGACAAATTTAATGGCCGTCCATTAAATCGTCCAAACCGCGATAGCGACGAAATATTTACCTGTGGAAAAAAGGGCGCGTTCTCCTCTTCCGTTCCTCTTTTTCGATCTTTGTTCCTCGTTTCTCTTTACGAGAGCAATCGAAAGCCGCGAGTACCCTTATCTCTAATATATGCGGTATAACAAGGATCTACGCTGTTTTCTGTTTTACTACCGATATGTAGGTGTAATTGAATTAAAGAGTACATGAGGAATGATTAAGCATATTGAATTTATATAATTATTATATTTACAAAGTACATGCATAATGTATGTGTATCTCGTTTTAATTTTCCAAAAATGCGTAAAAAATTATCACGTTTTACACTATCTCTCCGTGTATAACGAGAAACAGTCGACCTTGCGTTACAGGAAAAACTACTAGGAAGTGCTCAAGTTCTTTTCACTGGAACTCAATTTCTTACACTTGCCAGCCCTCTCTCTCTCTCTCTCTCTCTCTCTCTCTCTTTCTCTTGCGCGCGCGCACCCATCCTCAAGAGGATTTGCCGTAAGATTTGCATTTCCATCGCATCGATAGAAGCTTTCGTGAACACATCGGCCTTCCATAGATGTTCTACAGTTTCTGGATGCTTTGCTTTTCGCTGCCTCTTGCACTTCATTTTTTATCAACGATATTATTACTTACTCGACAATGTAAGATCGTTTACTTTTACAAAAGTATAAATCAACATCGTATAGGAATTCCATGAGAGAGTAGATTTTACGTTTAAGGTATTTGATTAAATCTGCTAAACAGTATCTCCAAGTATCGCAGTATCTTCGAGATGTTCGAAAGATGTTCTTCCTTCGTATTTTTTACATGTACAGGCTTTATTTTGCGAAACACGAGACGCGGAAGCGCGTGTCGGGCAGATGGAGAGAATGGTTCGCAAAAACTCACAGCGGCCTCCTGAAATCCAATTCCAGGATGGTATAGTCAGATCTCGTTCGAGGGGTAGAGAGACGTAGGGTGAGGAGAAGCTGTGATGTATCGAAGCAGGGAGGGGTGAGAGAAAACGTGAGGAATTAGCGGTCGGACGCGTGCAATGTGGACGCGGCCGCATTGTTGTCCGGTAGCATTAGCGGCGGCAACAATATGTGTGGTAGGTGAGAAATTCTCTCTTTATCTCTCTCTTTCTCTCTTTCTCTCGACCGGCGAAACGTAGGAAGAAAGGGAGCGCATCCCTGCATCAGCTCTTTGTCACCTTTGTTTGCGTTATAAATAAGGGGAGGCAGAATCGGGGCTCGCGCGCCGATCCATGGCGCCATCGGGAATTGTTTTAAGTGCGCACTCTCGATTTTCGAGAGTGCGCACTCAGGATAACCGGGAGCTCTTGTTTGTCCATTATTTTTCTCGTGCTGGCCGTTGTCTGGTAATTGTACAGTTTTCAACAACCGCAATTGCATTTTTAGAAGGCAAAACTATCGAACATTAGTCCCTTATTATTCATTATTGCAATTCTTAATTCTCCGACTCAAGTCGTAACGTTACGATCGACGATCGCGCTCCCAGCACTCTCGACACTCTCGTGTACAACACAGGCTTGAGATATCTTCCTCGATCTCTCGCGGTTTCCCTGGGCGATCTTCCGTGACCAAGGATCGTCCACTTAGACTCATCGCGGATTCGTGACTCGTGCAATAGCGTGCGACGAAGATCGTCGTGAGTCACAACATCGGCGATAAAGTTGCAAACGGCGGAGTCCGCGTCCTTAGATTAATCGACTGCGGTCTAGCGCGGTAGTTTCGCGCCGGTGATTTTCCAATCGTTGCTTCGGGATTTATGTTATCGAGGCTGGTTCTTGCCGCTGTTTCGTCATTTGCGTTGCGCAAAGAAAAAAACGGTGACTAGATCGTTTTACTTCATAATGTGCGTAGTTAATGCGATTTTCACCTAATAATAAATAATTGTAACACGTCGGATTTTTTTACAAAAAATATCTTCCATTATATTATTGTCATTATTGATATGTTATATTAATGCGATTAATATAACACTTGCAAAATTAACCACGTAATAATTAACCAGTTTTTTGTCTATACACATTCGCAGAATAGAATCATGAAGGTGTAACTATAAAGCAATTTCATCGTATCGTTGCGCTATCATACCACGTGCGAGCTCGGAAATGTATTCCATGAAATGTAATTGCGAGAGCGTATAGAGCGACATTTCCTTCTATAGACGTAGTAGATTTTCCTGATTAGGCGCCGGCATGCCGCTTATTTCCGCAAATTATTTTTCCCCTCTCTCGCCTCTCTGAACGCACGTCGTGTTTATTACATGAAAGAGCGTGTGATTAAATAGAAATTAATTCACGGCATCATTTAATATGCTCACTGTTAACCTCTATAATTTTCAAAAAGAGCCCGAGATTACCATCGTCGCAATTAACCAGTCGGGTTTTTAACACGTTTCTCGTTATTTATCCATTACTTCTCTTTTTCTTCCCGTTACCTTGATTGGCTATACTTCTATCGTTATGTGTAAAACGACAGACGATCTTATCAATTTCGATTATGCAATACACGATTAAAGGATGGAAACCGGTTGAGCCTTTTTTTTCTTAACAGTGAAAAAGATACGTATTTCTTATATAAATGTAACTATTAAGGAGAGGAAAGCCGATGCGTCATTGGGCACGATGTCCCTTTATTATCGCCGTTCCGATGTGAAATGATGGAGCACGTTTCGCCAGGTTTTCCGAGCCGATTTTTGGCACGGGGCCGCGTTGGCTGTTCTCTCGCTTCGATCGACACCTTTTGTGGATACACACCATCACAATGCGGCCATTGTGCGCGATCCATAGTTTTTGTCCGAGCGCATTTCCGCGCTCTCGATGGCACACGTCGTCGTAGTTTCATCCACGCTGTGGGGAGACCGCCGTTTACGGGGGTCTACGATGCAGCTGTCCACGCCCAGTGTTCCACCGGAAAACCGTCCAGGCTGCTCGATTTCCAAGTCGAAAGATGCTGCCTCCTCCTTGACACAACTTTGCAATCGCAACTTGTTTGCCATGAAATGGCATTTTTATGGAAACGTCTCGATGGAAACGATACGAATTCTTTGAAGTAATGTTTTTTCGATAGAGACCTTGCAGGAAGTCATTGGCTCTTAAATAAATATGCTTGGGAACCTGTAATGATGAACATTGAACTCATGCAAATTGCCGATACCAAAATATATGCTCTCTTGTAATATATAACATTATAGGTAAGGAACGAGATTTATTTTTATTGCATAATGTGTGATTAAAATTGAATAGCTTAAAACACAGTTATTATTTTTTGATAAAATAATTTACAATGGTCTATCTTAATTATATAGCTTCAACGCTAGGCCCGATTTACTTAAGCGGCTATACCGGGGTAATTTCGCGAACGGCCGTGAATTTCGGTGTGAGTAAATAACGTGCTATTCAATTATCACGGTAGCCGATCACGCGATTTCGATAATTCATTCCTTTTTCCGTATTACAAGAACGAGCATAAATTTGCTTGTATCTGGTGGGCACGATTTCGATCTCGGTCTTTCCATAAAAGAAGAACCCCGTGCCCGTAAGCGTGCAATAATTCTCCCTATTCTACACGGTGTTCATTAATTACGGATGGTACGCGCAAGAGGGAAAAGAGAAAGAGGAATTATGGATCCAGCTTTATCCATGCATCGCCCAGGTATGGTCCAAGGCAAAAGGGATGTACGCGCTCGCGATATTCATTTTTTTTTCGCTGGCACTTGTAGTGATAAAGCTCACACCGAAGGATATTTATTGCCAAAAAAATTCTTACGGTCGTTCATAACGTTCCTACTTGCATCTCGACACGCGAGAATCAGTCGTTTGTAAAATGTTGCTCAAACGATAGCGGATATTCGAACGATGTTCACATTTTAGAATATTATTAATTACAAAATTATTAATGAGAGATTATTTTTTTAAGACACGTGATCATTACGAAAGAAATTACTGGAATTTCTATTTATTGAACATATGTAGGAGTTAAAACCTTATACTATAAATTTCGACAAATTTATATCTCCTTGTTTCCAACTTTGATCCGCGTAAAAATTTGTTAATTCTCGGGTTAAAAATCAAACAAATATTTTAATTGTCGATCGTGGGGAAGTTTCTTTTCCATCGATGTTTATACCATCGACGGCGATACAACTATAGCATTTTATCGGATTTGTAGAACAAAAACATTCGGTCTTTCGCACGCGCAGCGGGGGTCATGAGAGAAGTAGACAAAGTAGCGAGCGCAAAACGCTAATACCAAATAAAAATAGTTTATAATCCATAGAAGTTAAGATCGGGCGACAATGGAGCCTGCGGAGCGTATTAAAGGGTGCTTACAGGATTACATGGCTGGCAGGTAAGCGCATTTGATGCGTTACAGGCCAGCATTCCTTTATGAGAAGGAATAAAGAAGACGACGGGTAATCATATGGCTTTTCGTGACAAAATAGCTCGTCAGAGGTAATTGTATTTGCTCGAAATAAACCTTTGTTTCGTTAAATTCGAAAGAATTTAGGAATAATATCCGCCGTAAATATATCCAACATAAACTGAATGTGTGTAGATGAAACATTTATGTCACATACGAACTTTTTTTTTAATCGAGCGCACAATTGTCACAGTTCCGAGTGAATTAAAAGCCTGCTGCCAATAGATACAAATTGCAGTGGCCCTTGAATATTGATTCTAATATCGGCTAACTATAACAATAACCGTAACGAGTCGTCGGATACGAGCGACCGTTACAAGAGATTCCACGGAAAATGTAATAGCGATAAAAAAAAGAGCTACACGGAGGCGTAACGTGTAGGATGCACCGAATGCGATCGATCAATAGGGCTTTTCCTCGCGCGATTAGTAGGCAAACGGCATTTACCTGTTAAATACGACGTTTGCTAAGTCGTAACAGCGGTAATTATCGTGTCAGTAGCTATGCTCGCCGGCATCGATAGTCGCTTCGTATCTTCCGCCGTTTAATTATGCCTCGTTAAGATATCGAGAACGCGGGTCGGTTTCATGAACGATTATTCTCTTCGGAAACATTTCCTAAATGTTTTCTCTTGTTTAATTTTATTAGAAAAGAACATTTACAATAGAAAAGCATAATCGATCTTTTCTCTAAAATCTTGTTCTTTAGTTAGGCTACTAGGAAACAGCCAAAATCCTTATAGAAAGCGTCAGGTCGTGAAAGGATTTACTATACTTTCTGTAATATAAATTGCTACCGGACGCGCGACGAACTCGACGGCCTTGGACGTCGTGCATACGACAAAATATGGAGTCCAAACAAGGTGAATCTGAATAATAATGGACGTTACAATGGCGCGTCAAAGAGTTGCCGGCATCTTGCTTCACGACCGACAGCTTCTGGGAGAACTCTCTCTCTCTCTCTCTCTCTCTCTCTCTCTCTCTTTCTCGCTAAGAACTTCTAGCTCCAATCTCTTGGCGTGAGCAGGCGCACGAGGCGCAGAACTCTGGCAAGGTTCAAAGGGAGCGCTCGCTTTCGGCCCCGGTCCCTCATTCGCGCGTCCCTCATTTTACATCGGGAGAGAAAGCGAGAGCCGCTATCGTAGAGCAAGAGGTATCTCTTACCACGCAGGTAAACCTTCGCTTAAAGATACGTACGTGCCGATTACATCGTCGTGGTTGTGACGAAGTTAAAGGAGGGGTAGTGCAACCTGGTGAGACAAACTGAGGTGAAGGGAACAGGCCGGTGGCCGGACAGGAGGGCAAAGAAGACGTATAATCCTACGAGAACGATTGGTGGCACGATCTTTTTCGGATCTCTCTGCCTTGCGAGAACTCGAGCGTGCCATAGAAGTGTCTATCGGGCGAGACCCGATGGTTTGTTTAAAAGGTCTGGAACGTCGGTCTTTCCTCCACCCCTCCTTCTCTTCTTCCGGTATTCCGTTCGTATTTTTTTCAAAAGGTAGGGATCGTACGAAATTTTCGTACTTTTTAAATTCTAAAGAGTACGTGCTTCTTCAACAAATTTCAATCATCAAGCTGTTCTGACAATTTTGGAACATAAATCTATGTCATGGCACAAATGCTGAATTTCTGAAATTTTATTATATTTTTTAGTATTGTCTATTCTCACACGGATATTTGTGCTTTACAGAAAAATCGTCTCGAGAAATCGACATATATCTCTTATTACCCTGTGAAAGAATTTGTACACCCAGAAATAATGTGGATTCCGTAAGAATCGGAAATCGCGTTAATAACCGGAGTCGCGTATTACATGCGTTTATTCACGATAACATATCGTGATATCTGGTAGAGAGATCGTTATTGTAAACTGCACTTGTAACAACCCGAGATCAGAGAGAGTTTAACTGCGCTCTTGTCTTCTGTATTATCGTGAAAAATATTCGCCATTCTCGCGGACGCGAGAATGGAACAATCCGGTGTAAGGTTTCCAGATGTGAGTGTCCGCGAGGGCGCGAGATACGGCCGATCGACCGATTGAGGATTAAAAAGCCAAAAGGTAAAACGTGCGGATAACCGGTGCGGATAATTTCGCGGACTTAACAACTCGTGGAGCCCCATCGGTTCGTTTCGCTCTTTATCGTCACTTGTCGATGTCTTTATACCCTTCGTTAAGCGCGTTCCGATTTTCACCTTCTCCATTCGACGATCATCTCGGCCGTTTCCTGTAAGAACCCGGCCTCGTTGCGGCCTCGAGATATGGAGCTTGGCGACTACGTTTCTCTCGCCTCGTTCCCCCTCTAATTTACACGAACTTGAGTTAATATCGTAGTCCTCGGGAATGTATTGAGCGCGCAGATCGCCAACTACCTACGCACGTTCGTTGAGTTCTAGAACTGCTCGTGGCCTGTTGTAATATTCCACGACGTTGTCTTCACGATGCACGTTGCTAAACCCGCATACGTCAAAATCCTTACGAAAATCCGCCAAGTTAGGATATTCTTAAATAATTAAGATATCGATGATTGTCGGTAATACGGCACTACACTCGCTCCTGATGAGGCAAAACCTAAAAGTTGCTCCCCAATCTTTCGCAGCAGCGTGTGGGTCTTCACCACCTTGGAATCTAATGGTGACAGATCGATCGCAGGATCGATCATAACGGGTGCGCCCTCGGAAAGATCACGCGGCCCGCCCTTACATACCGGTGGCCCTTTTGTCATCTCCTCCGTATAGTCTCGGAAGAGCCTTGGAAGAGAGAAAGAGAGAGAGAAAGACAGGGCGAACTCTCGTCCTCCGCATAGTCCACGGGGTGATTCGTCACGGGCGTGAGCTAACGACGACGACGTTCCATCCTAATCACGTCATCGACGTCCGCGACGCTCGATTTTTTTTCTCTCCCATATCGAGATACTATCTTGGCGTTATTCGTTGTTACCGCATACCGTCGCGTCCTCGCTCGCGGGAGCCTTCGTCATCGATCGGTTATATCGGACTGTCACGCTACCGGACAACATCGGCCTGATTGTGCTGACAGAGGTAGGGACGCGGCGGAATTTTTCAAAGTCAGAAATCCAAGTTTCTTGTCGAAGAACACGTGGTTCTTTTTCGATAACGAGCGCAATGTACGTAGCCACGTGAAAGGTATTAATTAAAACGGGGAAATAACGTGTTTATCAAACAACATATATGAGACACGTATCTTTTACATGTGAAAAGAAGGATCTAAGGTGAAACGGATATCTGCGTGATAACATTCTATTGACTCATCTGGGAGATTTATGAAGCTCGTCACGGAATTTATCGCGTGCTCGGAAAAAAAGTGCAAGATATGTTAGCGGAGACGTCGTGAGCGAGCGCGTGAAAAATATATCGCGCTAGCGGACGACGACGGAGTGAAAGGAAGAGTTAGCCGCGAGTTAGTTCGAGCCGCATCCGTCATATCGTTGGTATTTTGAAATGCTTCTCGCAAACTGTAAGGATTGTCTCCCTCTCTCTCCCTCTGTCTTTTTCTTTCTCTCCCCCTCTCTCTCTCTCTCTCTCTCTCTGTGAATGTTTTTCCGTTACGTAAGAGCGTGGTGGTTACACGACAATGAGAATCCGCCTCGCTCTTCCGACCTCGAGAGAGTAGCGACGACAACGACGGAGAGGCTGCGGCGAATTTCTCTTGCGCACCGTGCGAATAATTACATGAAATATCGATTTTCGACAGGCGGCGGAGCGTGTTCGGGTCCTTCTCCGCTTTGTCCACCACGCTTTCAGGAGCGCTGGATAAACGCATTCGAGTGCTTGAGAGAGCGAGGTCGTTTCGGAGAAGGAGAAAGAGAGGGAGAGAGAGAGAGAGAGAGAGAGAAGAGAAGAAGGAAGATCAGGTAGAGGATAGTCGGCAGCCCGGACTGACCAGCGGGTGCTCCGGATCTGACTGGACCGGTTTTGCCTTGGATTCCCTAGGAGTTCTAGCCTTCGGGAGTCTGCAAGACTGGCTCTCGGCTTTCTGGGATTCTCTCACTGGTCACCACCGGTTACCGGTCACTACGCGGCGCAGACCACTAGGACAGGCGCTCGTCGCTCTCTCAGACTCTTCTCTTCTCTCCCTACCTCTCTTTCTTTCCTGATTTCTTTTTTTTTTACCTCTCTCCTCCTCTCCTGCGCCTTCGTCCGCCGGGAAGGAAGTTTCACGCCGCATCGCCGCTGGACGGTTCCAACCGTGCTAGATTTCAACGTATCATTTATCATCGGACGAGGGCGGCGGCCGGCTTGCACGCGCTCCTGATGACTTGATACCAAAGGCAACAGAGTCTCGTCGCGACATCGATACACCGGACTTCCATCTCATCCGTGTGGACCGAGCTAATTCGAGATTTTCTAAATGAAGACGTGTCAGAGAATGTGATTAATCTGAGACGTGTGATTAGGATTTGCCGAGACGTCGTATCCTGGCTTTTGACCTTCCTTAAGTTTGCACTAGATTCTTAATTAATAATTGATATTAAGAATTTAGATCGGAATTAATAATGTATGATTGGAGTTATATATATGAATCGATGACTCTCGAGCACTTTCCACCGGAAGAAGGATCTCCATTGCGATCTCACGTTAACTAGGGATCGCGCTCTTCATCCTCGTTTCGAGATGTTTCGTCGAGGTGTTGTCAAAATCCAGTTTAGGAATCGAGTTCAGCCTCCTGAAACGGTCCTGAATGACCGTTATAGGTGTCGACGGTGGTGGAGATCTTCGTTCCGGAAAGGTGGACTGGCCAGCCAGTTGCGTCGCGGTTTTGTCTACTTCGCAATACGCGTGAAAAGAGGTTGGTTGTTGAGAAAAAGGGTTGCACGCAGGCTTTACTTGGCAGGCGGTCTTCTACATCATTGTGGGAACGTCCCGATGATGGATTCGGTCATTAATTAAGTCGGTTAAGTGGGAACCTCCTGGCTCATTTTTTACTCGCGTTCGAGGTACGAACTACTTGATATGCGATATTTATCCTTGTCGTTTATTTATTATTTAACCACGCAACGATGAAATTTAGGGCTTCTAGCTGCTTATTTACTCTTTTAAATCTTGATACGTTGGATTAATTAACACGTTTAGTACCGCATGAATTACCCGACCGACAATAACATAAGGGGATTATGCATACCTAATTTCTTTTTTCGTGCGATCACGCGGCAAGTCACGCAAAATTTATGCACCATTGAACGTGTTGAATTATATAATTATTCCTACGTAATAAATCTCCCATATACGTGTAATACTTTATAACTGCTGATTTATTCGCATTAATTTCGAGGGACTATAACTTTAATTCCCCGCTTTGTGCGTTAACAACTTTATTTACGTAATCTGCAAGATCACGTACCCAGAATTAAAATGCAGAAAAATGAGAGAGAGAAAGAGATTACAAGACCTCCCCTCGCCCCGACGTATTCAAATCTTGGTGAAGACAACGAAACTTAAGTTTCAAATCTATAGTGCTTTCAAAGAATCACCTTTGACAAAGTAATTTTGTTAGAACAATTATATAGGTAAAAAAGCAGAAGGAGATATATTAATACACATTTATAATTGTTCGTAGTCCAAGAAATTATTCAGAGACCAGGAGCTCGGCACATGTTCCTGTAGAAAGGATCGAGTTGTATAGGTGAAACCTCACTAAGTCATCGAGAATTGTGCTACCTGCATGCTAACACATTTTTTTGCGTTGCGTGCCCGCCGCGCCAGCGCGCGTGGACGACAGGTGATACGCGTGACGCCCGCACGAGGATTTCGGGAAATCGTGTACATAGGAGGGGTGCCCGTGGAGTGGAACGTCGGGATTATCGTCGCTGTCTGGCGCTTTAGAGGTGCCATTAGCCACGGCACGTCACGCCGGTGGTAAAAGAGCGCGGCTGATGAATAGCGCGCGATGATCGCCGCTCGCGTCGCATCGGTTTCGAAGAGGGTAAAGTCTACTCGACCGCGGTGCCACCGCGCACATTCATTATGCCCACTCTTTTACGAAATGAAACCGGACGCACGCACGACGCTTCCGTAATGGCATTTACGTAATCACCGTGACGAATTTCTTTCGGAAAGATCATTTCTCTCGACCTGCGATCGGATCAGGATGATTCACTCGAATTGTTAAGATTCGGAAATCTCGATGCGTCTTCGTCTAGAAATTCTAAAAGCTTAAATTATTGGAATTTTAATACGATTTGCATCAAGATATTACTTTGATCAAATTCGCGCGGTCGATATTACGCGAACGTCAACGAGGCCTCTCGTGAACTTCGAGGCTTAATTAGCGGGAGGGTAACAAACGGCGGTTACATCCATTTATTTATGCGACTCCAATCACGAACGGCGTGTCGGGCACGACACTTCGGTGTCGTTAAACTCGCGACGGTTGGCTATCAAAACGACGAGTAAACAAAGCACTGAATCAGAAATCGATATAAAACGAGGCTCTACGGACGAGAGCCGGGCATCGGACGGCCTGTCGGTGATTAATAGTAAACGCGCCGCGGCCTTTTTTTCTCGTCTAATTTATTCGCCCCCGCCAGATCACATTTTTCCGTGTGCACGCCTTAATAACCGTTTAATGCTGTGCTAATGACGGCTCTTTGCCGAGAGACTAATGATTTTGATCGTCCTGCGCTAACGACAGCGTCATCGGCATTCAACAGTAACAGGGCCGCCGCGCGCTGTGCAACCGGCACACGTCGATTACGTTGACGATGAAGATTTATGTAAAAATATTCCACCGCTGAATCGTGCTAATAGTACAGACTCACTATTTCATTATAAAAACGGTAACTGACTCGTCTCAGGCTAGCCTCTTCTAATTCATCGCCCATGCGATTATACTTGATAATGATACGATTAATATAATAGTAATGATTATATACTGTTTAAACGGTTAGATAATATATATAATCGGCATATATTGGTAGTGCCGAGTCAGCTGACGGTCATTAAAGCAAATGTGTAGCAATAATGCCCGTAACGCATATTTAACATCGCATTTGTACCTTTCGTTTTGGTGAGAGATCGTCGCGGTTCGATTCGCGATTTTCGTGATTTTAGCGCGGAGGAAGAGAGAAATTGCCACCTGTGTTTGAGATTTGTTTAACAAAAATACGATTTTGTACATTCTCAATAACTTTTTCAATTATAAGTTCAGAGTAAGTTTTTTTTCGATTATTCGTCTATACGGTGTATGTGAAAACAACCGTTCAAATTACTTTACCTCTGATTGTACTTTTACCGGGCCACTTTCAATGCACGTATCGAAATTTGCGTACCAATACGCAATGATTTGCGTGTCGGGGAACGCGCGGCGAGGTGATCGTGGACAACAGGGCCTCGTTTCCTCAAAACGCAAAAAATTAGCGTCGCCTCTGGGCAGAGAAGGAGGGAATCGAGGTAAAAGGAAAAAAAGAGGAGATACTGCCCGAGACGCGGCCGATGCATCCACAACAATGATAATTGCAAGTTGTTCCTTTCATGGCACCGCGCACGATTACCCGAAAATAAGCGTTTGTAATGGCATATCTTCTTTCCTCGCTCCCGTTGCTATTCGGCGAGAGTCTTTCTTCACCGCTTCTCTTCCGCCTTTCGTCCTTCGGGCATCGGGACGAGAAGCCACTGGCTATCTCTCGGCGATCGCGCGAGAGTCGCTTCATATTTTGATATAGCACGCTCCAAGATTCATATTTATTTGATCGTTGTAATCGTTACAACGGCATAACAGGTTCGTTACCGTATTTTTCAGCGATCGAAGTACAGGCTCTGATTCTTCATCATTAAGCATATTTATTACGTATACGGCACATAGATAGTTATTCTCTATACATAAATTAGAAAATCAATTTACGCAATATACAGTAACATGCAGAATAGATTACAACAGAATTTTTTTTTAAAGATGATTTTCGAGAATATTAGTTTAATATAGCAATGGGTATTAAAAAAATATATATATTTCACCGAGCAGCAAGCTATATTGAATTACAAAGGAGTTTTGCATCTGCCTGTATATCCGCGGATTCCATCTCGTGGGCCCTACGGTGTAACAAGCGAACGCACATAATGATATTAATCAGGGCGGTGTGTTCGGCTTCCTTAAAATTGCCGGCAGGCTCAATTTCTCACTTAAAATCTAATTAGAGCTTGCCGGAGCTCGAGCTGCCGTAGGCCGACCGACGGGATTTAAGGGGGCGTGAGGGGGAACGGAACCGAGAGGGGTCCCGTTCCCCTTCCTCGGCACAAGTGGGCCGCGAATTTGACCTCGGAATAAAGACAGATCCCAACCTAAGGCCCTACTTTGCGAAATTGCAGTTTCCTGCCCTCGGATCGCCGATCGTCCCGCGGACCCATTTTCGGATACACCAAACTCGATGATCGGCTTACCAGCCCGGCCGCCGCTTCTGCCGCCGCCGCCGCCGCCGCCGCTCTACCGCACTTAGCCGGGGCCCCCGAAGAAGCATCCAGCCGTCAAGGATCGGTCGTCAGGACTTTCGGGACGTCCAGGATGAGTCGTCCGTCGATCGCGCGCAGTCAGGACACTCGGGCGGGCCTAAATATCGTCGGATTTGAGGTGAAACATTTTACTATCATATTGCGAATTCTTACCATTAAAATATAAGATAGTTGGCTTGGAGAAAGTCAGGAATGCCATAATACCGAGACACAATATATCAATCAAAATTTTGAATGTTACAATGAAAAATGAAAAAAATAGGGGAGACCGAGGCTCGTTGGCACAAGAGGCAAGTTGGCAATGCGTTCCGTTTATGTACTTATAGCGAAAGAAACAATTGATAAGTTATCACAAAATATCTCTTACATGATATAGGTACTTTTCCCAAAGTTTTATTTTAATCAGACAAGTATTACAATAGAAAAAGAGAAAACTCTGATTCAAGAGGTGGCAAGTAAATTTTCGAGCGTTTCAAAATATCATATTAATGTTCTTCAGCTTGAGAAGTAAATCAAAGTGACGTATCATTAGTTAAAAGAAAAGTTTCTGTTACTATACGACATGTTATTTTGACTAACAACAGTAATTTATTGTAATAAAATGACTGAAATAAAACGTATGTAGAGATGGGGTATGTTGGCTCATATCAAGACACGCTTAGCTTGACTTGTTGCCGCGCGCGTGAGACCTGTTTGAACATGTGATTTGCTACCTACAATGCTGATAGAAGCTAGATATATTTTTATGATGAAGAAAGCTACATCTAAAATAGTCTACTATCGGGGCAAGTTGGTTACAATGCAGCATGTTCGTATTTCACTTATTATAAAAGAAACTATACAGTATACAGGAGCGTTCCTAGCATGAAAATGTAGAGAAAGGTTCTCTCTATCATATTAGTACTGCTTAATCATAATAATTAGTTATATAAAAACTCAAATGCCGAAATTGTGAAAACGGTGTCAACGAGCCCCGGTCTCCCCTACTAGTTATTTTATAGCTATCTCAACATGTTTTTTTTATTATCTTTGTTCTCCTGTTGGATTTAAAAAAAATTATTCGGCTTTACGTTGAGGATTATCGCGATATTTGATTGATGCATCGTCTGCAAATATTTAATAGTCTGCGTGAGAGTTTTAGCGACGATAAAATATGTTTGCATTCCGCGATCGACAGGCTGGTGTCACTCGTTTTCAGAATACATTGACGTTTGATGCATAATTATATGCGTCGGACGCTAAATCGCGAGGGTCGCGCATATCGGGGATGCATACACGACGATAAAAAATGCAAACACGAGAGAGAGAGAGAGAGGGGGGGGGAGAAAGGGGGTGACAGAAGCAAAAAAGACGGCCAATCGTTAGCAAGGTACAAATTTCGCCATTTGCCGCAATAAACCTTCGAAACCGCTTGTAACTCCTTCTTATGGGAGGCATGAGTAATCGCCTTGTTAGCCCTTATGGCCTATAGCCCTCATGCTCGCTCCCTCATCCGCGGGAAGGACAACAACAGCAACAACAACTGCGGACGGACCGATATGGGAGAAATAAAAAAAGAAAGAGGGAAGGTGAGAGAAAGAGAGGGAGAGATAGGGAAATAGAGGATGAGAGGAGGAGAAACGATAGGAGCACCAAACACATGCGATATATGTACCCTATCGACAACGGGTGTATATGTGTATAACGGGTGAAGCGAAGACACTGTCGATGTAAAAGGGAAGAGCATGAATAGAACGGTGGGAAAAAAGAGAAAGAGAGAAAGAAAGTCGCGTAGCAAGCAGAGAACAGGAAAAAAAATCATGGGGGACGACAGATAGAGAAAGAGGGCTATAAGGGGCCGATAAGATACAAGCGGATAAGAGAACAGCGGATCTTGAATATATTCCCCTGGTGCCGCCGCGCGGCGTACTATTCTTCCATTTTCCACGTTAAAATCGAACTAGACCGTATATATCGCCGCTCGCATCTACGCTAGTATCTCTCGCGTTTCGCGTCGCTCGTTTTCCACGCGCTCCTTAATTAATGGCACATTAATAGAAGGAATAATCTCAATGAAAGCCGAAAGAGATGCGAGATGCGAGACGCACGCACATGATACGTAATGTAATACCTAAACACGTGTTTACGCATGGTCTCTTCCTTAATGGCAGATTTTTATTTGATAAATTCGAGTTGCACTATTTAATGATAATGTACAATATGTACATGTATGATATTTAACGATTGGGAATAAATCTAAATGAGATTTTATTGGTAAACGGTAGGAGATATTGATATGACGGCAGTCAAGGATGTTTTGATAAAAAAAATAAAAATGGAAAATAAAATTTGAAAAAAGGGACTTTATTCTCGATTGCATGTATTATCCTTGTTATCTTGCTGTTATCTCGAATTTATCATCGTATAAATATTCGAATAAATGCGAAGCATTTATTATCATATTACTGATTGCACCTGGATTATATCAAATCAAGGACTTCTTACACCGAGAGTGACCCATATATGTCCAGTAGCCTTTTTAATTAACGCTCAATAATGTTAATGTGTGCGCATGTGAATCGTGGTACGCGTTAATTTCCATTCGATAATTATCGTAATAATTCGTCTCCTCCGCGATTAGCGGCAATTGCATTATGCGCACTGCAACTCGAAGATTATGATGTGCCACGTCATGAGATAATCTTAAATAATAAAAAATTAATTTTAATTAATAATAAACCTCTTACGCAACAGTTTTTCTACGAGTTGAAGTTTCCCATTATATTGTCCGCAATTACGGTACATATAGAAAAATTATTGTTCTGTTTAAAAAAAATCTTCGCAGTACTTCGCAGTTCCGGTAAGGGAAGAGGAGATCGTGTGTTCACGTCTAGTTGTCCGATTAAATAGTAACCTTTTTTAGACGCAATTCGATGCACGAACATTATTTTTGTCGGGGAGGTATAAGAAGATCGTGCGTGTCGTGTTTCTTTGCAGCGCGAGGAATTTCGCCGGAAACGAGTTGTCCGTCCGTCGTGCGCGCACAGCGCCCTCGGGATTCCTTTTTCCTCGTAATTCTCACGGGACCTCCAGCTTCGCGATACACGCACGCACGTACACACGCGCACATACGCGCGAGGAAGTCGCGTGGCCCCATATCTTAGGAGGAAGCCAAGGGGGGTCCGGCCGAAGGACAGCGAATGGGGACTAACACTGTTTTATCGTGTAGCCAATTAATAACGTTTCTCCAGGGTTCCTCCACCTTCTGTCTCTCCACCGCCGCCAGCAGCCTCCTCCGCGAAGAAGAGATCTCGCTTTTAGATATCCACCGACTCTCCCGTCGGACCCCCCGAAGACGACATCTCGGGGTCCCGTAACTGCTCGATCTCGCGCGCTTTTTTATTTGCGTGCCTCCCCCGCGTCGTGCCGCGGGACGGTAATGAGCTAAAGCGTCACCGTTGCAGAAATATTCACGATTCCATATACCAAAGCACGCGCCAATTCGCCGCGAAAATAATCGATCGCCGGCCATACTCGAGCACCTCCGTAATAAGAGCATTTGCCTTTGTGTTTTAGCTTACAGAGTTGTCTCGCATCGTCCTCCTGCAAGCAATCGTTCCAGAATCCAGTCCCAGCCAGGCATCGTGTCAGTGTGTGGAAATACATAATTATATAGAATTACGGTATAAGTTGTGTTAAATCAATGTTAATCGCTGTAGCGAAGTGGGGTATTATAATAAATACATTATTTTATGTATATTTGCCGTCTCGCTTTCTTCCGAGAAATCATCCACGTTCCAAGCACTTAAAAATACGAATGAATACAAGTTCTGATGATTGAACGAATCGTATGTCAGATCTCTAATGTTAATTGGATTGCCAAATTAACAAAGTCCAAATATAACTCAGGAAAAATGTCAATGTCGTGACAAGATTACTTCATCGCTGCGATCCAAGGACAAGATCTCATTCGAATCATCGAGTCACCGTTTAATTAGTCGTTCGAAGTCGTTCGGAATTTGGCGCTGGACTTACGCGTACCGTGAAAAATTTGTCGAACACGTTTAATTCCTCTTCCTCTCCTTTCCGCGCGGTAAACGGATCGTGTTACGATTACGAGGCACGGTCGTAATCGCTTTTAAAGGCACTTTCGGAGCTTACGGCCCGAACTTTTCCTCGGCTACAAAGAAGCTCAGCTTTTTTCCACGGTCGTTCACCGGGTGCACCGGGGAGGGAAGAGTGGCTCGTAAAGAGCGCCTGCAATAGCCCGGCATCTGCGATGCGCAATTAACGAAAGGGTTTTCGCCTTCACCCCGACCGCCACCGTCCTCCTCCTCCTCCTCCTTCTCCCTCCCGCGCGGCAGCTTAAAGGCCAGCCGCCACACCCGCTGACAAGACGTTTGATTTATAACGAGCTTTTACTTTTTAATTCCGACGCAAGTGTCACCGCGTTTTTTCTTCTCCTCCCGAGCTGCCGGGAACCCGTTGCGTCGCGAACGCGTTACGAGACAGCCTGTAATTTATGCACGGTCTTGTTCAGGCTTCGGCTTCGCGTAATAGTGCTGGACGTCAGTGTCGAGATTAATCGTAGATGAAAATCTCAGCTGCTATCCGTCGAATCGTAAAATTAATACGTCGTATTATTCGCAGACAGAGAATACATCAATTCCTTACAGAATTGGTATTTTCATCACAATTTTTATCTCAACAGTGGGCATACAGCTTAATATGAAAGGTCAAACTAATCTAAGCTCTAATTAAATTTCTAACAATGACATGGAAATATGTATTTAAATTTCCTGACGTATCAATGATACAAAAATCTACTTACTTATTTCGAGATAAGTTAAAGAGAACTTATCGCAGAGTATCGCGGTTTGCCGCAAGTTGCAGAAATAATCGACCGCGCCGCTTTTCAAGCAACTTTTCAGTGAGTATCAGCTTTGTAGCTTTAATTGTCAAAAGATAACACCGAAGGTAGGCGAAAGGCGGACGGGGAAATGAGGGAAGGAAAGAGACCAGAGATCGTGTCGTGAAAGTTTGAAGCTCTCGGTGGGTTCGCACTTAACTCGGGATTTGGGACTCGAGGGGTACTTAACCCTCGGGATGGGTTATGAAATGACTTTATGGCAGATCAGAGGCTTGCTGTAGATTGCATAAGGGGGGTCCAGGAGTACCCGCGCGTACGGGGGTACGCGCGTTCGGCTCTCGCCGACAAGTCCGAGCTGGGAGAGGACGATCTCTACGGTATGACAACGAGGAGCCAGGCCCGAGAGAATTCCGCAAATGGAATCCTGATTACGAATAACGCCGTCCTGCGACCTTTCGAAATCTCTCCGAACGTGTCATTCATGAATCGCCGGCCCAAGTTCGTAAGTAAAAATGTTTTATTGTATATTGTAGATGTGAAATTGAAGATAGTTTCTTGTGTGAATTATTAAAGAAAAATATATCGTTGCGATGAGGGGTGATTGTGGACCGCGCGCAGGATATTTTGCAACACTTAGTCTAAAAATAAAGCAAGATTATCCGCTTGAGCGCCTTTTTTATAGTCTTACGAGAGCTGACTGGAGCTGACGCAGTCGGGCTCGTAATCGTGGTACGTTCAACATCAAATATCTGACTTTGCGCGATTATGTGTGATACATTGTTCGTTCATTGCATTTTGATACTATAATATACAGATAATATCGTCTCAACGGAAACAAAAAAAATTAATTTAAAAGATATAGAAAATGCTTCCATGTTAATAAAATTATTATGTTTTATTTATTTTCTTTGCCTATTTAGATATAAACTGTTACAAGATATAGGCGTTATTATACCAATTCTGCATTTACTGAGAAGTGATTAAAGTGGTTGCAATGAGGCAAGTGGTTTGAATATGCAGGACAATGCCTGGCTTTAGTTTAAATTATAGTTGAAAAGTTACTATTACTCTTTTAAAATTTACTAATTTATAATTGTCTAAAAAAATTAATCATGTATAAGCTATTACAGTAATAATTACAGTAATAATTACAGTAATCTGATATAAAAGGATCTAATTTAGATTTCTGCGGTGGTTTTATAATTTTAAATTTGCATTACACGTACAGCGGCTCAGGTTATTTCATTATTTAACGCAGTTTCCGTACGTTTCACGGTGTAATCGATCGATTACGTCGCATCGCGTCAGTCTTCTTTTCCCTTTTTTTTTTTTTTTTTTTTTTTCAAAAAAACGAAATATACGCGTCGCCCTCGGAATTTTCGCAGCGACCCACCGTCTCTATTTGCGTGACGGCAGATACGCGGCAGATAGCTCAGGTTTGAGCACCTCTTTGTAATTTTACGTTGCCGTGGGGTAGCTAAAGCTGACGCAGTGGGGTAGATGGTCGGTGGTATGCCCAGTAGCCAATTCCCGGCTTTGGGCTCGACTCGGCGGGTCCATTCATCGCCGTGCATTACGTGACCGGTTTACCAATCCAGCCCTTCCTGCACCACCGCCGCCACCGCCGCCGCCGCCGCTGCCACCATCGCTACCATCACCACCACCAACGCGTCCAACGCCTAGTCTATATACCTCTTTTCCGTTACGAGAGCTGGCACGGAAGGGCCGTCGGGTACGTACCTGTGTGTACGTGTATCTGCCAAACAACCCCCAGAGTCATATCGATTGGCTGGAATGGTTCGAACTCCCTTCGCGATTCCGAAATTCTCTCGTAAACGATTTTCCAAGGTTTGATTCCGCTGTCCGTTCCGTTCCGTTAAAAACGACGTTCGGCACCGACGCCGACTTCTCTCGTCTTGTCGCGCCGAGATATCCTTTATTTGCATCGCGTATGGAAAGGTCGGAAAGATCGCATTCGCGATTCGAATCACGCGTGACCACGTGAATTTTTATATGTCGTCGGTGCCCAGTGATGATCGCTCCGTTTGCTCGTCGGCAAAAAAATAAATTACGTTTATTTATTTAATTTTCTTTCAAATTTAGACGTGTAAGTTCAGCAGTCATATAATAATCGCTTCGAATAGAGACGTATAATTTTGGACGCTGAGCTCGCGCTTAGGTAGGACGGACTCGCCGCAGACAAATCGACTGGCCGTCGCAAAAAGGACAACGCCGACGGGCAGGCGCGCGCGCGCAGGGCCTTAAAGTAATTATTCCGTCTATAAAACGGCCCGGCACGAATTTCCGTGACGAATTGCCCGCGATATCCAGCGCGAGCAAACGAAACGCCCACGAAGAAGAGGCCGGCTGAATCCGCGCGCGAGAGGAGCGACTTTCGAGAGGCAAGTCTTCACGGGAGGGCGTCACGTCTCTGGGTCTCTGATGACGACGGCACGTTCGACTTGCAAGCCTTGGACGAGCACGACCTGGCAAAGGGGGCGGGAAAGAGGGGGGAGGGAGGAGAGGAGAAGGTTCACCTCGATCAGCTCGGTTTCTACACGATGATGACATGTTAATGTATGGACGCGTAGTACATAAGCGTGTCTGGAAGGAGGTACCGGGAGGAGGGCGAGCAACGCTGGTGCCAAGCCACGAGCCAAAGCAGGCAGCCTCCTCCCCGTCCTCCGTCGAGCCCTCCGCCGAGCCCCGCGACACCCCTTTCGTGGCGGATGGATTTCTTTCGGTTCAAGACGAACGGGCCCAGGTCCCCGACCGTCGTCCCGAGTCATTGTCGCCCTGCCTTCTTCATCTGCATACAATGCTGGAGACATCCGCGCGGCACACTGAACCGTCCCTCCTCCTCCTCGCTCTTCCCTTCCTGTTGAACTGACTCCCGCTCTCCCCTCTCCTCTCCTCCCCCCCGACGTATCATCGGGATGTCGTTAATGCGACCGCCCGTCGAAATTATCGAAGGAGAAACTGAGATCCATCATGGGCATGGCGAACCAGCTCGAGAGACCGGATTTTGGATTAAATATGACGTCTAAATTAATCCAGCGGATTTTCGAAACGATGAGTGTCGCAAGAACAGCTGAAGAATTCGTACTGCTAGAGGAGTGGCTTAATAAATAGGGAACGTCTACGATTTCTTCGATCTCCATCTTATAATTCTTGGAAATGTTTGAAATATATAATACTGTGACGAAAATATAACGCAATTTTCATGTCTAACGTTATTGACGTTATCGACCGCAGGCTGCGATTTCAGCTAGAGGGGAAGAACTCGATTAAGAATCTGACGCGGGGATCATAACTATTAGTCGCACTCCCATTCGAACTAAATAGAGGCAACAGTTGCGGTTTATGAAATTAAATCGCCGCTGACTTCTGAAACGAGGGTCAGCCTAGCCAATACTACCTATAATGTTCCAGCACGCTTTATATTTAAAAAAACCTATTCTTCTTTATAAAGTATATTTTTTGTATATAATATATTATTTTATAGATTATTATTTTATAGATAATATATATTTTGTAATATTTTTTTCAAGGAAATTATTGATCTAAAAAATAAAATTGATTTAAACGTAAGAAACAGCGTCTAAGATGATGTAGAAAAGCTTTGTAGAGACTGATGTTATTATCCACTTTGCGAAACCTATTTTAATAAAGATTCAACTTATACATAGAGTAGATCATTCTCACATCTCCATCGAGTTGCTCCGATGTCTTACTCGGAGTGAAATAATGTAAAAGTTTTTAACGACGAGATGGCGAGAAAGGGGGGGGGGATCAAAATATACTCCTCGCATTTGTCAGAAAGGCAGGATTTATTTTTGGAGGGTCCTGTAGAGCGACACTCGGCCACGATGTATAATATCCAGCCTGAGCGCAGCCACCTTTATCTCTTCTATTAACCCCCGCGAGGTAATTAAATTAAATGATCCACGGTCCCTCTCGATCATCCGGCTCGTAAGTGCCTATTTATTCCGACACCCTTCGATGAGAATGAAAGCTTCTACGGACACGTGCTACATATCACTTACAATTTAAAAATGCTTTACATTGCATGGTATAGGTATT
Source organism: Temnothorax longispinosus (assembly GCF_030848805.1). Lineage (NCBI taxonomy): Eukaryota > Metazoa > Arthropoda > Insecta > Hymenoptera > Formicidae > Temnothorax > Temnothorax longispinosus. The sequence goes on from NC_092358.1 coordinate 9,623,315, forward strand.
TGTATAATTGCTTACCTTTTTTAAATTTTTCAATCTTTTTTCCTAATATTAATGTGCATTTTATAATTAAGTTTAATGATAAACATAAGTATAGTAACGTATAATTGTTTGCACAAAATAATTCTTAGAATTTTGATAATTCTTTTTATTCTTTTTCCACCTGTTCGCGCGAGAGAGTCAATTCAAATCGCAAAACAAATCGCGATTAAGCCACAATCGCGAAGTCCCAATTGAATAGGCTAATTCGGACAGTCGTTTCGTCGTGCATCACGCCGCTACGTTATCTAACTTGCTACAGGAATTTCGAAGGCTGAAAGAACTCCCGAAACATCTGGGTCGGGAGGAGCAAGCGTTCGTTTCTTCAGTCGCTCCTCGCACGTTCGCTCGAAAAATACATAGGAACTGCGTCCGTAAGGTACGAAGGGCCCCTTCTGTCCCGAGATCGACCTCCCGACGAGCGCAACCACGAAAAAGAAAACTGGGGGGAGGAGGGGGCAGGGTGGCACCGAGGGGGCCCCCGGCACGCCACGGTTGCGCACGTGTTAGATAGAGGGTCGACCAGGCTGAGAAGCTCCCAAGGGAGCTACGTACCATTTTGCATAAATCGCGAGACACCCCGTCGTACCAGAACCTCAGGGAGATTCTGGAATAGGTTGAATCCACCGGCGCCGCGCGATCACGAAGGGATGAAAGTGCCAGAGGTACCGAAGGCACTCGATATTTCACCTCTTTTTCTTCTTTTTTTTTGCTCTGTATCGCGATGAAAAATACGAACGAAAATGTTGAGGCGGAATTCCGCCTTTTCACGAAGATGGTGCGAAGTTTAAATGACGCTATCGTCGACACGACTCGTTAACGGTTGATCGATAGAATTTATCATACATGTTTGAGATGTTCAAAAGAAAAAAAATCAAAAGAAGAAAGCCGCAATATATTCATCTATTGTCGAAAATTTGTTTCGCGGTATGACTCGCACAAGGTAATCACAAGTTTCGAAGAATTTAATGTATTAAAGATTTAAGGAATTTTTTAAATTGTATATTAATGTTAATCATGTGAGGATAGCAGACCGATGACCGAATAAATTCATGTTCATACGGCAAAACCTACCCTTCCAGCTTACAACAATAACTGCAATATGTTCTCTCTCTTGTTGTAACAGAGCAGTATTGTTTTATAGCCAGCACGATAACTTCGAGCGTACTCCTGGTATAGGGATGCGTTATCCCCACGTACGTTTCGATGGGGGTGTGAGTGCCCATGGCGCCCTGAAATGAAACGGAACAATAGCTCAGGGTGTAGTTAATGCTCGTCCTTTCGCGGGGTCGCTGTACCACAAATTATGTGTCTCTTGAAACTTCTGCAGACTTCGAAGGGTTGCTTATTTTTTTGTGGAGGGGTACATCTACACACGCGCGATTTTCATTTAATTCTTTCCGAATTTATTTCGCTTGTAATATATGCGATCGGCTGACAGTTAGCTTGTTGACACGCAAGTAACGACATGTTGCTTCTATTTCACGTTTGTTGTCGGTATAATGGACGTTTATTCGCCGATATCCATTTGCGGAAATTCGTCTTTTTTTTGCCATTAACATTGGTACTACTTCCAACGCGTCCTCCTTTTACAAATGTTCGTAGTGGCCATTTCTGGAGACAAAATCATTCACGAGCGCGATCGAACGATCAACAAACTGCGATACACTCCGTGATTGAATACCAGATAAGGTGACTCCCGTGAAACCGCGGTAACTCGATATCCTTAATCGTACTTTGGGTACTGCGGTTGTATTTCATTGTTGCATCATTTTTATGGTGGGCTTGTACCATTCTCAAACCGTGATTCAGTGTCGATTTTTTCCCGGTCAATTAGGCATACAAAAATTTAACTGTAAGACTTAATGAAGATAGATTATTGTAGCTCATACAATTACATTAATTTTTTATACATACAATTAAGAAACTATATGTATGTTGTACTTTCAAGAATTATATATACCTATAGTAATATTTTGTTAATCTTATCTAGAAAAAAATTGTTAGCATTACAGCCGTCTTTCGGATCGAGTCCTTCACTTGTCGAATGATCAGTAGTGAGATTTCGAACTACAGCCAGGTACACGATTTATTGAATGTTGCATGAAGGAAGAGAGTAGTTTGTACACTGAAAATTAATTAGCTTATCTCGTCGATTAATGTATAGAGACAGGATCATTTATCGTGGTTATCGGTGCTTGCCCGGTATTTCAGAAATTCGTGCCACTTTGCTAGATTCAGGTGCGTATAAGGTTTTTCGAGAGAGGTGCCGGGGTGTGGTGGTGGTTCCGACAGAGACGATCGGGCGAACGGGCATCGCTGCGGGCAGGTAGTCGGTCGGGTACAGGCTTACGCAAGCCTCATACCTATAAGTTAAGATTAACCTTGCTTAGCGGTGCCCGAGAGAACGGATCAGGGGGGACTTCCAGGATCGGATAACGAATGAGGACATTTGACGGGATTAATTTATGTCCAGTTTGGTAACCGAGCGCAACGATACGCCCGGCCATATCGGGCGAAGAGACGGCCTGGAAGACGGAGAAGGATCGATAGAGAGAAAGAGAAAGAGAGAAGGAAAGAATGAAGAACGGGGGAAGGAGGAAAGAGAGAAATACGTACAGGTATCATCGTACGCTCGTATGTTCGACCAGGGACTTCGGTTTTAGGGAATAACAAGTTTTGTTCCCCTCCGCCTTCCTCCTCGCCCGTATAGATTCCGGTGTGATCTTCGAGCTCCCGCAAACCTATCTCAGGGGTTAACGGTGAATGGACCATTCGGTGTTGCCAAACCGGACACACGGTGAAACTCGTTTTTACGTGGAACTCGAGGACTTCTTCTTCTTCTTCTTCTTCTTCAGCAGCTGCCGGAAAGAGCGGGAAACGATTGCTTTTTTCGCGGTGTCATTGATTCGGACCTACAGTATGATTCGACTTACAGAGAATCTTGAGATCGGTTGGGTATTCTTGTATAGTGGAACGGGTGCACCGAGAGATAGGATCAATGAGACGCCCATGGAAAAATCTGCTTGAATGGATCTCATGAGATAACAGCGTTTTCCAAACGTACTCTGCTCACGTTGAAAAGAGCGATTGTATCAGATTCATTCTGTAAAAAGATTCGGCGATTATTCGAGAAAGAGAAACTTATACTTATGTAAATCACTTCTGTTATAAAAGTAATTAGTGATCACATTAGGTATTTATGACAATATAATTTTATTTTATCAAGCAATTAATATGTTAATATGTACAAAATTATTGAAAAAAATTCTAATAAATTTAAATAAATTTATTTGAATAAACTTATATATCTTAAAACGTATTTAAATAAATTAATAAAACATGTGTGCCAATTCTGTTTATTCTGTTTTCGTTGCCGATTCATTCGTCAGGACCCAGGTCAAACTCGTGTAAAACGGGTCCTTCAAAATTTCGCGTGTCGCGAAATTCCGTTCGTTATCGGCGACGCGCCCGTTCCCGTCGTAAATTAAGCGGTTGGCACAGTTTTGCGGACCGCTGTCCACAGGTACAGGACACCGCGACTTTTAATATACTGGCTTGTAATTTTCGCGACCACATACCGGTTCGTCTTTTATTCATCGACGGGAGAGTAGGCCCCCGACGGGGGCCGTCCACTGAGGGAAACAGCCGGGACATCAGACGGATACCTTGAGCACCTATCGTGCGGGTATACACACGTTCTCGAGGCGAAAATAAGGGTTGCGTATTCCGTCGCGGTGCGAATTCGCGAACGCGAGTAGGCGAAACAGCGTGGTTCGAGCTGGTGCCCCCGTCGAGTAGTCCGCGATGCCGATGCAACGCGGTGGTTAAACCCGCGAGTTTACGAGCATTCCGACAACCGCGCGCCGTCGTCGAGGTATCCGCCTGCACGCTTTTTTTCGCCTCCTACCAGCGACGACGACCTCCCCCGTGCCGTCGCATTCCCTTCCCGGATATCGGGTTTTGGATATCTCGGATCCGATTCCAGATGCCGAAGTGGGTTATCGGCTACGATATGCCGCGTACGTCCACATCCGATGCGGAGCTGCTCGAGCAAAAACTCGACGATGTAAAAAATCGCCGATGGTCGGCGATGAGGATATTTGATTCGGCACTCATTCGCGGCCGGTTCGCTTCGTGCGATTCTACGCCCTTTATCGACCGGCGAATCTTTATTTCTGAATAAAGCGCTAAAGAAGTTGCCAGTGATTGTCGTAAGGTAAGGTATTTAGGAGGTCCGAGTTTTATTTGTCCTTTAAAAATGACGCGACTTTATGGGTATGTGATGTATGTCGATTTTGTACGACAAGGATGGCGAGGCACAAATACGCGCGTTTAACGTTAAACGTATTTAATCTGCGATGGATGATATGAACTTCACTGTCGATTAGTGACAACGTTAAAAAGAAATTTATCTTACAAGAATAATCTTCAACATTATCAGGCAAGATCTATGTACAATTATTTTCTTTATGCAGACTTATTTGCTCTGACTGTAAATGTAAGCTATTGAATACCTCGTTTTAAAAGTAGATTAGCATCTTCCAATCCAGTTTTTATACACATGTGATAAATCGTGTAATTCAATCGCTAATTTATCTTTTACATCGTATGTTTTAAAGTTTGTGTCCGTTCGACGTGCCGGAAATATTAGTCTCGATAGCGATTCAATTTTTCTTTTTTTTTCCTTCATCATTCATGCATAATGTTTGACATGTAGTAATCAACGTCAGTTCTGTGTGTTTAACGGTAAAAGTTGTGCCACATGTGCAACGGTCTGCGTGTGCGGTCGCACTGTTAGATTTAGATACTTTAAATACCGATACTATCGGCACGCGAGATAACGATAAAAGCACGAGGTGATACGGTTTCGTCCGAGATCGTTGCGCATGACGTAATATCTCAATCTGATATAAAAAAACTCGCAAAGAGCGAATTAATAATTACGGCGCTCCCTAAACATCCTAATCTCCGCACTCGTGTTTGCTATAATAATTCCTTCACAAATCTCGTTCATACTTTTAACATGTACAAGATACAAAGAGAGAGTGTCCCAGAATTTAAGAAATTATTATAGAAGCTATTTCGACATCTGTATAAGATTATTCAACATATAAACTAAAGCATTAAGTCGTTTTTAATAATTCTCTACTTATTTTCTCTACATGTTCGTTAATTGTACGGTTAGGTATTTTATAATAATGCTGAGTAAACGATAGAGAAACTAGTTCAAAGTTAGTCGTCATGCATATTCAGAATGTAAAGAGTTAAGATTATTCTTGAATAGAGCTCGCTATTACGATTTTACAATCGCATTAGGAAGCACGTCAGAAAACACATTTCACAAGGATGATTTGCGTGATGAGTACATAGCGTGTAATTTTCGCGTGATCCGCGCTTTGCAGTGCGCCATTGACACGTTACGTCGCTAATAATCGATAAACTATTAATTAAGCGACGTTACGTAACGTCGCGAAAAAAAAGACGTGCTGCGACGTACGCGATACGAAACGAGTTCGGGGACGATCTGTGCCCGGTACTCTATCATCATTATCGTGAAAAATCTCTTTTAAATCGTCCGTCTAATTGCGATTTGACGAGCTTCGCGTTCGCTTGGCCCGCGGCTTTTCGCCGGGAACGAGGCGAGCCCTGTCGCGAGCATTGTCCCGACCTTCGTTGACCATTAGAGAGCATGATCGATGATCCAAGCGGGGCGGTACGGAAGTTCACGAATTTCGCTGTTTTAGCCCGCGGCGGATTCATATTCCAAAGTAAAACAAATTCTTCAGTTTTTAATACGTCTATATATACGTTGAAGATATATATAAAGATCTATCATTAAGTTTTTGACGCAATGAATATCTCAAGCAACGTTTCTTCGACGAACTCCCGATTCTTGTCGCGCCTAATGCTTATAAACTCTTCTCGCTCGTTCACGCAGCGAGACTCCTCGCACGGCTCGTTAAAGCCGATCGATCGATTTATTTATCGCGAGCGAAGAGCGAGAAGAAGAGGGCTTACAGGAGATTGGCCCCGAGCATCCGGTGTCCGGATCACCCGAATGATTGATAGTGATTTGGCAGATAGCGATCTAGGAACGCGAGGAGGTGTGCACCTGATCGAAAGAAAGAAGAAGAAAGGAGAGAGGATCGCGCAGGAGGGACAAAGCGGGAGGGAAATAGCAGGGCGGAGGTTATCCTTGTTCGGTCAGCGAGGATAAGCTAAAGACAGTCGAAGAGGCAGATAGGTGACTTCTGCGGGACTATATAAGAAACCCGTAGAACCTATTATCCGTGGTGGGCAACGGCTATCGGCGAGCACCATCTTTCCGTGTGGGTGTCCGCGTCCGAACGCCCTTAAGACCCCATAAGTCGAGCCGTGTGCCACCCCGTTGAGAAAACCGCCCCCGCGGAGTAGTGCCTAGACACCTCCTTAGACACCCTTTCAATTTCCTATATACCCGATAATCATCTGTCCGACCGGATCTCGCCGCGGGGAGGATATCGCCGTGTGTTCGCGTTTCTTTCTCCCCCAGTATATATACACTTTTTCACCTCGACTCATCCACACATGAACACACATGCACATTGCTCGGTCCATTCGCGGCTTCCCTCCGAGGAACCCCGATTGACCCAGATAAATCCTTTATCGATGATAATTTGGGAGACAACCTTACTGATGACTCATTATTGCCTCTCGATTGCTATATATAAATGATATCATGAGATAAATTATATAGTTATTGGACGACAAATAGCCATATAAATCAAATAAAAATCCACTCCCCTATCGTTAAAAGAAAAGAAAATACTTTTCTTTGTCCTGCCATTGTGTCACCATTAATGGCTATTCGCTGTTACGAAACGCATATGTTCCTAGGCATTACAAACTTTTATTTGGTACGCGTGGAAAAAAAGAGCAAAGGTTATCTGGCTACCAAGCGGCACGGGCATATACTCGATAAAAAATGCCTATGTATAATTACGTATGCAAATATCCGTTGTTGCCCGTTCGATTCTTCGACGGAAGAAGCGACCGTCGCGGAGTTTCTTCTGTCCGTAAGAATATCGGTCGTAACGGCTGCTCGCGCGGCAGATCGAAAGGCCCACCGTCGGGCAATATTGTTTCCCTCGCGGGGCGTAATCTATAGCGCTTAAATTTTCTAAAGTACTCAATCACCCGGCGTATTTTCATGCAAACGCCGTCTCACGGGATCTCTCCTCCCCTCTCTCGCCCCCCCTCCCCCCTCCTTCCCTCTGGAGGGCCCCACGGAGAGAAACGGAGACGCACAATAAAGCCGTGACGTATGAATCCACTGGCGAAATAAACTTCGCGCGCATATTATTAGCCGCTATTCCCGGAGACTTATGCCGGCCCCTTAACCGCGGCCCCGTAAGGCCCCCGGGGTCGATACATCCGCAGAGTCCACGCGGATCGAAGACGTGTATCTTTCCCATCTGCGCTTGCAGGACCTATGCTTCTCGGCCGTGATTTTAATCGCGATATACGAATGTGATGACGTACGAGGAAAGCTTCGGTTGATAAAATATTAGACGACTTGTACGAAGCGTGCCTCCGTTTGATTATATTGCTGTACGCCGAGTACGTTATCGATTGTCGAAGTCACGGATTGCGCGTATCGCGTATATTTCTGTGTGAATTAAGAGACTTTGAGTTCACACATGTATACGTAACGAGATGTAGAAGAGATAATTACTTAATCCGTCAGTGGAATACGTTATGTTTGAAAGAGGAACGAGAGGATGTTTTATAGCGGTCGGTGAATATGTCTCTCTGTGGGACCGCGTGGAGTATGAAAATGTGCAGCGTGTAAACTGTCCAATAAGTAAGGCCCCAAACATGGGGCCTCACTTGTAGGCCTCCGCTCCTTGTACTTTTGCGCATACACACCGTTGCCTGCGTTTATAATGTATGGCGCGCGTGTAACGTAGGCGCGGGAGAGGGCGAAAGAAGGGGACGGACGGACGGCGCGGTGAGGGCCCCAGGGCCCCGGCGCTATAAAGAATATCCGAGAGACAAGAATAAAATCCGGCTGACTTATTTGAATCGCCGTGTTGGAAGGACGGAACGAGCGAGCGACCAGGTAGCGGGAGGAGGAGACGCGGAGAGGAAGATTTGCGAGATTGCGGGAAAGGGAAGCGAGCGGGGCCCTACGAGCGCGCCCGTACGTGCCATGCGCCCTCGCGTACGGGGGCCCGCGGGAACGGCGAGCCCAGGGCCCACAGAAGCGGTGGCCGAATACTGCTATATTGCGCGACCTTTGTGATCCGTGCACACGTGCCCACACACGTTGTTACGTTGCATCGGGAGGTTACCTCCTGTACGGTTCAACATTGCGGCGTATGTACGGTAAAGACATCACGCGAAATTTTCACTGTTGTACAGAGAGAATAATAAACTCCATTTCTCGGCCTTCCGAATATTTCCGATTGCATTAGAGCGCGCGCTCGCTGTTTTGAACTTTGTCCTTTGTAACAGGCACGTTATGATCTGAAACGTAGACTGGTGTAAAAGGATTGTATCCTTGATACATTGACCATGCCCTGATAAACCGTGCCCGTCTACGTTTTCTAGAGAAAGGAGTTCCCGCGATAAATCACACGTTCGTTGTAACAAGTATGCTATTTTCGCATCGCTCTTATCAAACGTTAAACGATCTAAAAAGATCACGGGAGGGGGAGAAGGCGACTCTCGCCGTGAACTTTAAACCTCATCACGTTATTCCTCTGTCTCCTAACTGTAAAGATCAAAGATTTACAAGTAACGCGGAGATTATTGAGATAGCGGTATAATTAAGATAACAGGAGGATTTTCAATCGTCGAACACTTTGATTAGATATAATTATGCTACCGCGACTCGCCGTCACGTGACATCAACGATGAACCTTAACTCCTATACACGCGATAATCTTGAAATTATTGATATATATTTCCACTTTTTCTCATATGTCATCACGGGGATCATGGAAATATAGCAAGGCGAGACACAGTTGGCCCGCAGATTTGACGCGTGCGTCTCGCGCGACGTCGTCGTGAAGCCGAGCTTCGGCCGATGAAGCATTGAACGCGTCAGGTACGAGTGGACGGGTCCTAAGAGTGGATGAAAGGCGCTGCGGCACTAAGTGACGGTAATTATCGTAAAAACAGTGATTTTTCGCAGTATTCTAGTCGGCTATTTTTAGAGACCGAGTCACGTCGACCGGTCTCCCACAAGGTTCTCGCTCCGCGGAGACCGGCGCGGCGCGTCTATATACGCGCGTATTACGCCAGCCGTGTGTGCCACGCCAGACTTCCTAGTTTCGAGAAATCGGTCGTCTGCCGATCCGAGCACCGGCACGCTTTCGCAAAGGCCGCAGAATCGTTCTCTTCTCTTTTGCTGCCGTCCACCGCCGAGCGTTCCGCCTCGGATCGGCTTTCCCTGGAACACCGGCGATCTCGAATGCGCTCATGACAGCCACGGCGCGGCGCGAGGTACGGCACTTGAATGATTGTACAAGATTTGTTTTGAAGAAGCCGATCGACGTGTGATCAATATTTTTCACAAACTTACGCGTGTATGATATTTACAATAATAGTAAAATATTACGTGGATCGGATATGAGTCGTTTCGCAACTGAGATGATCAATCGATATATCATTGGAAAATAATAAATAATTTTCCATAAAAAAAATTTAAAAATTGGAGAGAATAAATATTACTTAACCGAATCTATATTTAGTATAGTGAAAACACGCTGCCATCGGCGTATGGATCTCGAGGTCCACGTGGCTGGTTGCATGTTTTGAAAGAAGGTCGTCTGTCTTCTCCTAGCAGGCTGTCAAGAGCGTCAATCCACGAGTCGATGCGTACGGCGCGGACGAAGGAAAGCGTGAAGGAAGAAGGCGAGACGAGGTCGAAGATGAGGAGTCCGCAGAGCGAGGAGACAAGCGGATCTTTTCAGAAGCGGGAATGTTTATCGACGCAATATTTGCTCGTCCACACCGCCGGGTCGTCTATACGCGATGGCGGAATTTGTTTAATTTGTTAAGTGTTAATCTTATTTAATTTTTTCCACAAACCTTCGCGCGTTCGCGGTACTCCCGGGGCGTACTCTAAATACCTGCGCAAACATCGGGAGCAGGCGGTGTGTTATTGGCTTCTTACCGTTGTGCAATTTCGTCATTCACCTCGTGCGTCTAAGAATCGTGAAAGGAATCGAGATCTCGGATTGGATTTATTATGCCGCCTCTCGAGACACGTGGATTACTTGTCTCGATATGTTATTAACGGGAAGAATATAATTATCATCTCAGGCATCGGATATCATTTCATCGATACTGATGAAATGCGTAATTCCAACTGGCTTATGAGGAATGTCGTCTAAACATTAACCCCGTTTATTCGACATTTATATGTATATTCTTCTTCTTCTTCTCCTTTCAGCAAATATATAAAAAAAAAAGATTTATACACTTATTTAAATCGTTCGCGTTTTAAACTTCGTTAAAAATGTTAATATATAAGAATACCTTTTCATTTTTTCTGTTTATAGTTTTTATATGTTTATAAAGTAAAAGACATATACACGTGTATGCGTGTATTTTTTTAAGACTCGTTTAAAAGCGCATTATGAATGTCTCACGTTTCGGCTTTCTCTTTCAACGTTAGACGCTGAAAACATCCAACATAAATCGGTGGTCTTACGAAATACATCGCGTTGGTTTTTAAAAAGTGTCCATATCGATCACACTAATTAAAATCCTTGAAGCGAAGCGCGCCTTGCGTCGTTGACGTTGAAACCGGTCGATGCTTAAAGCGTAAATCCGTTATTGAGCGTACTCGTCGCAACATTCTACCCGGTAAGTTCAATCTTACGCATTGGCACGGCGTACTACTGGAATGTCCTTTCCACTCTCGTTATCTGGGCACGTTTTACGGTCCGTCAGGTACGAGAACGATGATGCCCAAACATCGTTCTGTCACCGCATGAAAATCGACTCCGAGGATATCGGGAGAGTTCGCGAACGCGAAGAGAGCGATGACTGCTTGAGGATTAAGTCTCTGCTCGAGGAAAGTAAGTGCTCTCTGTACTGCAGCCAGGCTGCAGATAACGAGCTAAATGCGTCAGAACAGCGATGTAAGTCGCGAATGATAAGTTGCACACTTTGGAATAAACAAATTATTTTATAACATAAAATTCTTGAGAGCGTAAAATTTGAGACTCCTTTGTTTTTACAATTTTTCATATTGTAATCGTGAAAATGGCAATCGAGCATCAGCTTAAACGAATAAAAGTATGATTTTTATCGAGAGCTTAAAAGTCGGATGTTTTGATTACGATGCGATTTTTGCGTACACTGTATTCCGCTTTCATCGAATTTCCGATATGGATATTATCAGAGATTTTCCTTCCCCGATTTCTCGTTCATCGTGCGAGGTAACTGTGCACTATCTTGGTTAGATACATTGGTGTTTATTAAAGTCATTCGTTTTCAATTAATTTCACTGATTAACGATAGCGCTCGGCAACGACTCGCGTCGCAGAGTATAACAAAAACCAGTTATCCTCCGATAATTTAATTAGATTCAATCTAGAGATTAAATCCCTTCGCCGCTTTTGCTTTTACACCTTAGATGTATATGTGTACGAACCAAATATAATAACGTAAGCGCGTCGCATTTTAACTGTTAATCCAGTCAGAATTTCACTAATGCACGGTTGCAAAAATGATATATCAACTGCATTAGTCTAATTGAAAATAATCTTGTTAATTTAAATATCATGCTTTTATTTTAATAAAATAAGTATTTCTTTTAATTAAATAAGTATTGTTTCACTAATACTGTTATTGAATTAACAAGATTATTTCCAATTAGACTAATGTTGTTGATACAGCATAATTTTTTTCTCTGTATGCCAACGATTAACGTATTTCATACGTAATTTTTACAATTTACTATACAATTCGCCTAACAATAAGCACTAATTCTTAAAAATCTGTTACATACGTCACATTTCATACATCTGATACTGCATTTAAATGCATTGGAAATGATTTCGTGAATAATGGACACGTATAGCAATACTATCGCGCGGGAACGACGAGAACGGGATGCATCAATAACGATTCTATTGATTTAATTTTTTTAATAACGGATGTCTTTACATAACCCCGCAAAACCATCAGCGGCGCAACGCGCAACGCCGTCGCTTATTAAAACTGCAACGCTATTGCGTTTCAATTAAAATTTTGCCACTCATATCGAATGCCGTATTCGTGGCGAGTAAAACATATAAGCCCGGCATACGCGGTCGAATATTGGCGAACGTATAACGCGCGGCGGCGTACAACGACAAGCTCATACGTACACACACACACACACACACACACACACACACACACACACACACACACACACACACACACACACACACACACACACACACACACACCTTAAACATAAAATTGTTAACGAGTGTACAATTACTTTTTATGCTTTTCATTATTACGTTGTTGTAATTTTCATTATACGCAACGTGCGAGTTACTAAAGAGCCCAGCTTGTTTATTTATGAGTCAGCTCATAAACTGCATCCGCATTATTTTGTACGATTTGGTTTGCAGTTTCGTCCCACCTATATTTGTCCTGCCATCTCGTTTAATCGTCGCCGAATTTTTAACGTGTCCTTGAAATAAGCGAGCTCATATATGTGGACGTATACGCCAAGAGAAGTATCTGCCAGACACCGTCGCGGTAGATCCTCGCCGCTTTTCGGTGCCGAGTAGTCCGACTCCCTCCCGGAGGGAGGAGGGAGCGGGGCCGTCGCGCGTTTCAGCGTTTGGGGCCTCGGGCTACAAACGGCGATCCCCGTCTGACCCACACACGTGAGAATTCTACCTAGCTGACCCGACTTCACCGCGACACTCATACACATACTCGCGCAAACACACACATACGCACGCAGACGTCGCTACATACACGTCAACCTGAAGAAGCGGCGCGCCCACGCGAGTATCCGCGAGTCGTCTGGTTTTGGCGGACATAACGGGTCGCGGATAAGACGGTGAGAACCGTTGGTGGAGACTAATTTCGCGTAAATTTATTGCAGATACTCCGAAAATCTTTTTATGGCGGTATATTTGGCGTCGGTGATAGTTTTGGCCGCGGCTTCCTTTTTTAAAACCGCAAGACGCTTCTCGGCAGATGATGACCAGAGAAGGAAGATTGAGGTAAAGTAAGCGCAACACAAAAGGCTGTCTCTCGAGATACAAGGTGTAAAGTGACACGTGAAAGACGTTCATTGACACGACTCTGTATGCGTTCCTATACGATGACCGACATGCACGTTTGAAATCAAGCGTTATTCGAAATAATATGAATTTTGTAATTTTAATAATAACAAGGGTTTGCGACTAGCCGAGATAACGCAAATAATTGAATGTTGTGACGGCTTAATCGATGGCTGGAAACTGGTTACGTTCCCAAGTCTGCAAATGTAATGCACGCATACGTGTATTATGAAAGACGTTCGTCGGAGTTTCCCGTTCCATTTGCAATGCTTTATATTGATTGCCGTCGAAACGGCGCACTTTTTAATTAACGGCCGGTGCACGTTCCTCTCGCGAAAAGGAACAATTTTGATAACACGCTGCGCGGCACGCTTTATTACGGCTATAATTCTCTTAATGCGTAGGTAAACGTTTCACTTATGCGGTTTTGCAAGTTCAGTAAGATGTCAAGTTGCATTCTTCTATAAAACGCGCGCGCGCGCGCGCGTCCCGTTTTGTCACGCTTAATAAAGTTAGCAGCTCCTTGAATAACACAGTGTGTAACAGGCTTTCATATTCAGCGGTCAGTTCACATTAGCATTACACATTCACCGATCTGGTAGCAGCCGCGCCGGCCAGTAGAGCCGCCGCCGTTTAATCCTTCACCTTACCGCGCCACCATTAATCACCGCTTTATCATTTTCATATCATTTTAATAGATTCCTCGGGACAGGTGTAGGCCGAATCGGTTCCCAGACCTGTCTTAAAACAGCTAATAGCACGGTTCGCCGGTCTTTGACTATCGATTCTCACACGCACGAGATATCTCGGATCAATCGCCTTTACCTTCCGCCGACATACAAAACGAACGGCTGATTTGGATATTGTCGATCGCGGTACACGCTGAAGACGAGAGTGAAGCATACGCGGAAAAGTGGAAAAAGTCAATTTCCCCCTTGAGTATTCGCGCGGGAATGCACCGCACGTGCATATGCACATACGAATGGTGCATACGCGGCATATATTAGCATAGCTTTGCTCGGCACGGGCTGTTTCATAGGTGGTTAGCTGGCACGCGACCGTGAGAGGTTCAGCATGGACGAGAGCATGAGCGAAGGCCACGAGACAAAGGGGGAGGGGCACGTAGAGAGAGAGAGAGAAAGAGAGAGAGAGATTTGGAGCACAGGCAATGTTTTTTGCAGTTATCTAAACAAAGCCCCTTGCATACATCACTCGGCACTGTAGCTCGCATAGTTCGCGAGCGGGAAAAGTGTGTCGTGGACCCCGAAGAAAACCAAGCGATACACTGCCGGTAGTCGCGCGAAGGGAAAAAGAGGAGAACGTTTCTCCTGGTCGGCCTTAAAGGTTTTAATGTTATGCGGGATTCCCTTACCCCGTGAATGAAGCGGAGAGTGAGAAAGCAAGAGAGGAAAAGAAAGAGAGAGAGAGAGAGAGAGAGAGAGAGAGAGAGAGAGAGAGAGAGAAAGAGAGAGAGAGAGAAAGAGAAAGAGGCAGTGAGACAGAAAGAGAGAAGGTCTGGGCCCGAGTCTCTGCCGCTCGTAGGAAGCCGTTAGCCCACTTGTTCGTCGTATACTAATGAGGATGAAAATGAGATGACTGCGTTTATTTTAATTTCATCAGGTGCAAAGGACGTCGGCCGCGGCGCGGACTACACCTGCTGGATGCAAGTGCCCAGACGCGTGTATATATCCGACTCGTTGTTGACTCGCGTACTTCCTGTCACGTTTCACTTTTCCGTCATTCAGTGGGATGACATCTTCGACCAGTTTCCGGCTTAGAAATTTATAACTCTAAAAAACGAAGTGTGCTCGTTTACTTTTATAATAAATGCGTCTTCCAGTCTTCACGAAATAACGATTTATTTTGGAGAAACAGACTTTCTCAGGCTATGCAAATACGCCGTTACTCGTTCAGAGTCGTTAATTAAAACAACTTAAATATCAACAAGTTTTCACAAATGGGATGAAATTGTGATTCGCGTGTTTATTTCAAAAGGTCGAATGTTTTAGGCGAGTTTAATGCTTTTGGTAAAAAATGCAAATAATTGTAAATTCTACAGATTTTTTACATCATGTATAATAAATAATAATTGTTATAATAATACATGAGTGTTATAATAACACACTGATCACTTTTAAAATTTCGAAACACTCCCGTAACTTCTGGCACTCATTCTATGTATATATCTACCACTCGAAATACATGTATCGCAGAGAAATCGAATTTCAAACGAATGTCGAACGAAAATGCAAATCCATATCCGTTAAAACTCAAGGAGACGCGCAAGCGATGACGAGCGAATGACGAGGAAGCGAAGGAAGCCGAGAAAAAAACGGTTGAGGAAAAAGCTCTCTCGACACATTGGCGCACGCTCGGCGGTTACTTCTTTTGCCTAACAAAAGAACTCTATGCTCTCCTCCTCTCGCCGTCTCGTTTTATCCCTCGTTCTTCATTTCGCTCCGTCACTGTTGGTCCTGAACTCGCGCGGTGCTAAGGTTGGCAATGTTGGCATGAGAACATACCACGTCGTAGTCGGACGAATGCTTTTTACGTATGCACATTGTCTCCTAGAGGGAAGGAAGGAAGCGAGGAGGTAGAAAGGACGATGTGGAAAACCACGAGGAAGCTGAACAGGGGAGGGGGAGGGGAAGCGAAGGTGCACCGTGCGGCAAGTGAGCGAGCGAGAGAAAAAGAGAGGGTTGAGTAAAGGGTTTCGACGTTTCCTCACGGTTCGGCGATGCCGCGTTAGGACCATCTATCTCAGGGGTGTGATCTTCCTACTCTCCCCCTTCCCCTCCTCCTCTTCTTCCACGGGCGAGAACGGACGGCGGGGGTCACAATGGTTTGCATACACTTTCCCATAGGGATGACACCGCGCTCTTCCGACATCGCGGACGTATACCTGGACCTTTAAACGCGCGGCAGAGGCAGCGTATATAAAAAAAAAACAGGGAAGAGAAGAGGAGGATACATAACATATGGAGATCTATGCAAAATCGCGGCCTGAGGTACCTGAGGAAGGATATAGCCCGCTCGCGCGTCTCCGATCCTAACCGGGGGTCACCCTTTCTCCACGGTGCTTATTGTTCCAGATCGAAGGAAGAAGGGTTGAAGCGCGCGAGTGCGGGGCACTAGCCCCACCGCCCCTACCCCCTTGGTGTAGCGCCTCTCGCGCTCACCCTTTCTCCCCAGTAGTCACCCTTGAATTTTAAATTATGCAACGACCGGGCCAGCGTCGCGCACAGACCAGGTATATTCAAATGGGCATATTACCTGGGCTCTTCCTATTCAAACATCCTCTGTCTCCCCCCCCCCGTTCCCCCCTTTCTGCTTCCTTCCGATCATCGGAGATTTATAATAAAAGCATCACCGTGCGCCACCAGCGAAGACCGCTGCTGAAGATTCTCACGGTATCCGTGACTGCTGCTTTGCCTATCAGAAGAGTCGAAGAGGAGGGGGGGAGGGGGACCCGATGCGACACGCATCTTGGGATCTACGTGATGTTTGCGATCTTCCGCCGATCTGTTTAAAGGGTTCGATCTATTCGTTCCGTTTCTCCCACAGAAAACCGTTGCACGGATTCGTTATTGGCTTCTAACTAAACTTTTAACGTAGTATTCTGTCGATCAGCTGACAAACGCGAATCGCGCATTTAAATACGACGTCACCCCGTTGCTGTGACGGTTGAATTATTTATCTAAAGGCAGATATTCGCGACAACTATTGTATTTTACGGGCAATATTACATTAAAATAATTTTTAGATTAGAACAGTAATAGTAATAATAAAATATTTGTATTATAGAATTAAAATTACAAGAAATTGCTGCTATGTTCTCACATTTTCGGATAAGTATGACTTTCAGATGCACGCATGTCTGCATCTTTATACACAATTTAAGAAAATTTTTGTTCTCCAGTGCTATCCTAGAAGTAGGAGTCACCACGTGCCAATGTTTTCGCCCAACACGATAATCATACACGTCTGGTCCTACGGTGGGTTAAGGTCATCTCCCTCGTCGCGGAATCGGAAATTAATGCAACGCATCGCGAGGATTGGCTACCTAATGCTCGGCGTAATATGCAAATGTCGAGGCTGACTCGCGTTCAACGAGGAAGAGAGAAGAACTTCCCCATCCTCTTCCTCTGCCTTTCTCGCTTTTCTCTTCTCTCTCTCTCTCTCTCTCTCTCTCTCTCTCTCTCTTTCTCTGTCTTTCTTTCTCTCCTTTGCAAACTGGACCCACCATCCAGCTGGAGCAGGACGAAGGAATCTAACAACCTTTGTAATATTCTCCGATACGTATTTCTTCTCCTTCTCCTTCTCCTCCTCCAACGCAAGTTCTTCCTTCCTTTTCCCTTTTTCCTCCTTTTACTCTCCATCCTTCTCGCGCACTCGGCCGTTCCGACAAATAAATAATTCATCGAGGCTGCATGCTTTATGACGATTATGCTAATCCGTGAACCTGTTACCACCGCTCGCGCTCGCACGCGCGCACGCACGGTCTGAATGGACGGCCGCAGGACGAAGGAATTGTAGGCGATCCTGGCGCACGCGTTCCCGACAGAAGTACACCTTGCGAACCACTCTTCAACTCTCGACAGATTTCTTGACGGATTTGGGAAAACGGGAGGGGGGGGGGGAGTTAGGGTCAGCAAAGGGAAACAGGTGCCGCTATAGACGCTTTCTTGAGAAATGTGGAAAACCGATGACCCACTCTTTCTCTCTCGGCATGCCGTGTGGACCCTTTCGCCCTTGACACAATGACCGCTCTTTCTCTTTCACAAAGTTCCTTCTCGGTCCATTAAGATTGCGCCACACCGAGGAAGCTGTCGTGGAGGATATCGGAGAGAAGGTGTCCCCCTATAAATAAACGCCCGAATAAAATGCGCGTTTAGGCAAGCCAGTTTTTCCTCTTCGCCTCTATATTTTTTTTTATTTTTACGCTGGAATAGCGGCGTCCGAAGTGAAACTGAACTGACCGTGTTCACACACTTCTCTCCAGAATAGTCCGTTACTATACACTCGAAATTAATAATCCTGTTTATAATCTTCACTCACGCGATGAATATTCTCAGACGCATTAGAATAACGCACGTCGTTTGTATTTAAAGTACGATTGATTTCTATTTATAATATCTGAGAACTCGACTACCAGACTCGCAAGCTGGAAGATATCCCACCATGGAGACTCAGGTTTGCGGCAACCTACCGTTTGGACGATGGTCCGAACGTAAGAACGTAACACTTACGAGTATATCTTATCGACTGGACGGATAACTTATTAACTGCCGACAGCACGCTCTGCCCGGGGACCGCTATACGATGTCACGGTAATAACGTAGAAACGCTACGCGTGGAATGCGCCATGATATCGAACGCCGCGATGAAACGTAAGTATCTACGGGTGTAGTGGAAGGACGATGGCGTTTCGCTTTACAGCCTCCGGGATCGCTCGATTCCCAGCTGGATTAGACTCGTCGTCGTAAAGCAGCTACGAAGACGACGAGACAACGACAATGACGACTATGGCGCGTCGACGGTCAGCGATCTCCTCTTTCTCGCCAAGCAGCAAGCAGCCGGAAAGAGCCGGAATCCCTTTCCGTCGCTCCCACGAGGAGCGAGCGATCCCACGCGTGGGAGGATCGTCGTCCTGCTGCTTAGTGAGAGAGGATACGGTTCGTGTATAGCGCACTTTTAAAACGCCTCGGTCGATGTGTGGTACGCGAAAACCCGGAAACCGTTGGATATCCCGTCGCGGTCTCTCTCTTATCGCGTTCTACCATCCTCCGAGCGACGAGCATTATTAGCATTGGCAGTTATCCGGGACTATCTAATAAATTGTTCGCGAAAGGGCGTGAGTGCGTGTGTGCGTTCACGGTTAGAGCACTCTCCGTCTTGGCTGCTCGCTGCGAGACGTTCGCGTGGCACTTGCGTATACCTCCTTATTTCACACCGACTACGAAATGTTTTGAAATTCATTGTTCGACTTTGCGCTGGCAAAGTTTGTACAAAAAAATTAATCACATTTTGTAAGCAAGTAACTTGGTGCTCGGAAAATTAATATAAGTCTTTCAAGGTGAGAGCAGCATACATTTTTATTATAATGTAATTTACGCTGTGTATAGACGCGATTTAGCAGTTGCTCACCGAGTTTACTCACATTCACAAAAGAAGCGACGAGCGCTTCTCGTTCGTGGCAATTTTTTACGTAGGAAAAAGATTGCGACACACTATTTCAACGACTTCCTCCTTCATAGAGGTGGAACGTACTTTGCTCGCGGTACCTGTTCAAACGGAATATCCGTAGATCAGACAACGCTCGTCTGAATAGATGACACTCGAATCCTCAGAGACGGAGACATCCGATCATTTTTATCCCCCGATAGCATGTGGGCCAGATGCCCACACCCCTCGCTCAAATTGCGTCTAAACCCCTCTGGGGGGCGTTGCCCCGCTGATGTAGCAGGTAGAGCAGGTAGGACCGTGTGCGTCCCGGCTGCACCCTGCGTTCTCTGCCAAGGGTCGCGCCACTGACGACGGCGACGAAGGAAACGGCAGCGAAGATATCAGGACGCGGTGAGAGAGAGAGAGAGAGAGAAGAGAGAGAGAGAGAGAGAGACCGTCAATCAACCAATAGCCACGGCTCGAGTTAATGCGTTTCTTTTATTATGCAACTCGTCGCAACTCGAGCCTACCAGCGGCAGAGCGTGCAGCCGGAGAGTACTGTGGCAGGCCGGAACCGTTTAGGGAAATTTCCCGCTACTGTTATTCAAACGAGGGTCGCGCGCGTCGAAAAAGTACCGTCCCGTACTCAGCCGCTGTCCCTTTGCCGCGCGAGGTAAACTTATGCATATCGATCATTCTTCGATCGGATGAATGCCGCGGAACCAACGACGTTAACAGCAGACCCTACCTTTCTCGTTACTCGCCTCGAAGGCGCCAACGGTTTTTTTTTCTTTCGGGCGCTGCCTCTCGTCGATGGAATTTCTGGTACGCTCGTACGTAAGTAGGATATCGCTGGAGCTGTAGTACCACTGTGAAATTGTTAAACGGTTTTTTTTTACGTTATTTTTCCGTAGGTGATATACACGAAGCGGGTATTGGGAATCTTCAGGCTGAAATTAATGCGCAGGGTTTCGAGATATACCGGCTTTTGAAGCGTCTCTCGCTATCTAAAATGCGCACGTTTCAACGGACCGCGACTTGACGTGCGTGCGTTTTTAATCAGCCGCGCTTAGACGGAGCCTGAATGCGGGCTCTTACAAGGTTTCACAAGGTTTCTCTCTGTAAGCTGGAAGAAATATTCCGGAGATTCTCTCGGACTCGCCTCGCGCGCGTCTGCGGATGAAAAGGCAACGGGCGCCGAATGCCGTCGCGCACGCGGCAAGAGCGACATTGTCTTTTATCGGCCTAAACTCATTTAGCCTCGGCTTCTGGTTCTGGTGGCGTTAAACGAGGGCTATTCATCGGGCGTTCGTTCATTTCGTCGCGTGCAAACACACGAGGGGGGAGGGGGAGAGTACGAGGGGGGTACGCGGGTCCGGGATGGCTGACCGGAACGATTCCAGCAGCCGCGTTCCACGCTAGCGTTTCCTGCGTTTCACGAATTCCCCCTCCTCCCATCCCTCGCCGATACACACAGATGTGCGTATGTGCGTTCTCGCCACCCCCGTCGCGAACGCAGAAGGCGGAATCCAGAGACGCGGAGCGGAGGTGCTGTTTGTGTTTGAGAAGTAAATTACAATAATTGAATAGACCACTAATTCCCCCTCGGCTTTCTGCCGCGGCGCGTTCCTCTCGCACTCGCCTCTCACGCTCTTTCCCGCCGTTTTCTCCGTCTTCGTCGCTCGCACGAAGCCAGGCGAGGCTGGGACCTGCGAAGGTTAACCACCAGCCGCAGCCACTGTCTCTCTACGGCGCGGCGGGCACGCGGTGCGTTACCCGGGCACCGATCCACGCGTGTTGCGCCGGTGCTGGTACACCGCTGGCAAAGGGGGCGCGTGTCGTACGATTAATTTCATTTGCCGGTTGCTTTCTCTCTCTTTCTCTCTTCTCTCTTTCTCGCGCGCGCGCGTGGGTGGAACGCTAAAGTTCCTCCTTTTTTGCTTCTCTCGCTCGCTCGCCGTTCAGCCGGCCGCCGTCGCGCGGCGTTTTTATTGTCATGCATCGTTTCGCGTTGCTGAGGCGGTGTGGTACAGCGTACCTGACCTTTCGACGACATGACACCGACGACGAATCCGAGTCTGTCACCCGACGATCAAGATGTCACGCGATATATGCATTTCTTTTGTTCGCGGCGTGAATTAGTTCTTGACATTTCCACGCGCATAAAATACGACACGTGTAAGAAGCTGTTGTTAAGTCTCTCGGTTTTATAATTTATCTTGTCACATCGCGTTGAAATAGAGATTACTGCATATAAGCGCATACAATTTTTTTTCAATATATATGGACACTTGAATTATAATAATTCCATTTTTAATGTACGTTTATTTAAGCTCGATCAATTTAAATCACGCAAATCCTACGCTATACGTGTATAAATTACGATTGTACGACGCTTACCGCCTTACTCTTAATCCGCAATGACCGTAACACTTAAATGTTATTGGGTTAAATTATTTTTAGATATTCTCTGGAATCAGCGGAATTCGCTGAAGCAAGACGATTGGCTGCGTTACAACCGGACGTAAAGGCACGATATCAGATATACGAGGTATAACGCCGTAAAAAAAAAAACTAGAATCAGGAATGTCACCTGTTTGTGCAAGTGTTAACATTATCTCACAGCGCCGGCTGCGGATAGAACACAGCGCACCTTACACAGCCACGAAAGCAAAACAGGATATTATCTCGGTGGCAAAAAATTTCGTCTTGGGAAACGGCTTTTATCACTTTGATTTATGGCCTCGATCCGCAACTTAGCGTGCGACGGGCTACGTGGTAACCCCATTTTCAAGAAGCGAGCACGTAGGTAGAATGAAGGGAAGTGATCGGAATCGAAGCACTCTTGCGATAAACAGATCGCGCGATTAAATTGTCGATTATCCCGCTGTTGACAATAATGCCAAGGATTCGCCGCAAAGCATCATAATGTCACGGCAGAACAATTTCCTTTTCCGCAGCGATTTTAAGATATTTAATAATTGAAGTTAATCGAGTTAAAACTTGTGCGTGTGGAAAATTTATCTGACGATTGTTATATTACACATTTTATATTTTATATCCATTAAAAAAAAAGTTTTTAAAAAATCTTGATGACGCAACTAGAAATACTGACATTTTTATATACGCAACATATATAATATACACATAGTAATAAATATTATGTATATATAAAAGAATGCATGCTTTTTAGATGGTATCAGTCATCGCTGCTGCTCCATCTCGACATTCCAACAATGCCGGTTCATATTCGCGCATAGTTTTAAAACATTTTCGTATATTGTACACATCTCGCAGTTGTTCAGGTGAAGGCGAGTAGAGAGACATATTTGTAGAATGTAGAATCGAAGTGAGGTCCAGATAGATAGATCGTGTCAGAACGAGACGGAAGAACGAGGAGGTGCAGGTTGATAGAGCGAGAAACGAAGAGGGAGAGGAAGTTCGATGAGAAGAGAAGCTGAGGTTCTCCAACGCGCGATACTCAGCACACAGAACAGCCGATGGCCGCCATTACTCCGCACGATTCCGTTCCAACTTCCAAGTATTCGTTATTTGTTTGCTTCTCTGCCGGACTCGAGTCCGCTCGTCTATTTTAGCGGGCGCGCTGCCGCGTCCACCTCCGACTCGCTCGGTCCACCTCAGTCTGAATACCAGGAATTTCGACGTTACCTACTAGACGACCCGTGGGCGCGGGTGAGAGAATCGTTCGGTAGTCTCTCCGGGACGAGCGGATCAGCGGCTGCGTGTTTTGCAGGCCCGATCAAGGCCGACACCCCGATGATGCCACGTTTTTACGCACGTTAAAAAGAAGTCGCAACCACTTTCCGACGCAGTGCATTCGTACGAACGATAATGGCGTTATTAATTAATTCGCTGGAAAATTCATACCATTTCTTCTTGATGTAGGAAGGATCTAGACCGAGTAAAGAAACTAAAACAAAAAACGTTTCAACGTGTACGTTTCTCAATCGATTTTTCTCGATACCGTTCTCTCACACACTTGTCTTTTACTTTAACTCCATGCTAAAAATATCGCGGGAAAGCGCGTTCGGAATTCTCCGGTGATCTTAGATCCTCCTTTCTTTCTCGGATCGTTGCGTTCGCGATGCGGCACGTCCCTCTCGTAAAATCGGCCACGCCGAGTGGAATTGCGTCGGGCGTGTTGCATGACACGATCGCGCTTCAACACTCTCTCGCGTCGCTTCGTACATCGACGTCGTTCCGGAGAGATCCGGCGTTTATCCTCGTTTACGCCTTATCGCCCGAACTCCAAGGATCACGACGAAATATAAAAACGCGAGGCTCGTGCCGTACGACGTCGCGCGCAGCGATCCGTGCGTCCTCTTCCCGCGCGCACGGTTTCGGAGAGTCAGTCGGAAACCAGTCTGAAGCCACATCGGGATCGGGTTTAGCAGGATTTTGGCGCTAACGTGCACGTTGGCGAAGCCGAAATAGCGCCCGGGAATGCTCGCGGCTAGAGGCGAGAGAGAAGGATAGATGCGAGCGGGGCGAAAGAAGGAGAGGAAGATAGAGAAGAGCCGGGGCTTTTTCGGGGCCCGGTCCCCCGGAGTACTGGCGACTGGCGATTATAAAGAACAGTAAAAAAGAAACGAGAGGAGACACGGAGGGAACAGGAACGGGCGAGGCGGACGCGCCGCGGAGGGAACGAGACGGATAGGAGCGGTGTATAGGCATCGTCGTTGGCTGCGTTTAAAAAACCAGTTGAGCGAGCCGAGCCGACAGCGACGGCACTCGTTGGGGCACCAAGAAAACCGGCGAGAAGGAGCGCGTGGGCCGCACCGGGTCCTACACGGGCCCCGCGCGCTTTCGGGCCCTTCTCTCCACGGTGATGCTCGGCTCGGTCGGTCGTCTCGACAGACACTCTCTCGGCTCAACCCAATTCGACGCTATACTCTCGCGATGATTTTACGAATCTTCGTAGGAAAGCGGCACAATACCATTACAGAGATAGGAGTGGAAAGTAAATCTTCGATCGATTCCTCAAGCACGATTCCGAGCGCTTCCCATCGCACACAATCCGGAGATTTTGCATTTCTTTTTTTTCTTTTTTTTTTTAATGCTGCGATATTACGGCGATACTGCAGGTAGCGTGTCTATTCTATGCGTTCCGATACTTTATATTCAGTAAAATTTATGCAAATTGCAGTAGAGCTGCGCTACTCGACAAGAACCTCTCGCCGAGAGAGTGAATCAGAAACGTGGTAACACCGTGATGTGCAACGAAATGAAAGTGCGCGTATACTTACGGGAGCGAGCGGATATGACTACGCGCATTTTACGCGTAGTCAGGTGATTTCGGTGACGTCACCGTTGGCCGACAGATTACGAGGTGCAAGATGCAACCAAAATTATGCAAATACGATGCAAATCCCGGCACGCCGTGACGCTAATCCGCGTCACAATATTGGAGGTAATTGGCCGGCAGCGCTGTCGCAGTCTCTCTCTCTCTCTCTCTCTCTCTCTCTCTCTCTCCCCTCTCCCATCCTCTTTCTTTTCATCTCTCTTTCTAGCTTTCTTTTTCCGCCGCTTGTGAAACCTACGACAATCCGAATGCCCGGAAATTCATCTTAGAAGAGGTCATGAAACCGAACGCTTCGCAATGATTTTGTCTTTCTGAACATGCATATTTATGAAAGAGATAAAACAGGTTCATGCGATTTTTCACTCACATCAACTGTGTAATAAAAACGAAACTTTCTGTCTGCCGGAAACAGAAAGTTACACCTAAGTCTGATCCGAAAATAAAATTATGGATTCAGCATTTTACGGATAAGAAAATTTATAAATATAAGAATCTATAAAAATTTATGAAGGCTATATAGCTGTGCGATCAAGAGAAAGTATGATGTTTCAGTTTTTAGGGATCAATTAACATAACTGTAACTTAATCGTTACCTTTGCAATTTTCAAAGTTTATAATGCACGCGATAATTTTCAAGATCGGGTTTTCGATATCGATCCATTATATTGTTCAAGTTCAATTCTATTCGATGTATAAGTAATGTTAACAAATTGCATGTCACAGCTGGTGCTTCTAGAGTCTACGTAGGAATTAATCGCGAGAGATCATCCCGCATACCTGTCTAGTCCTTATCGACCCTTGTCCACCTTGTCCGACGCGCACGAAGCTACAAAAGGGGGGTACGCCGGGGACGAAAGGCGGGCGGGTTCATTCATGCCGGTACCGCAGAAGAAGAAGAATTATCTCGGTCGCTCCGTTATCTGCGACGGCGTACGTGCGTGTGCATCGAGCCTAAAGGTAGTCACGCACCTCTCGAAAGAGATACCGCAATCTCGGACAAGAGACCTGCAAGCGAGAGAGAAGGAGAACGGGAGGGGAGGAGGACGGAAAGAGAGACGCATGCCGGAGCGACGGAGACAGGATGATCTTCGCGTCGCGGCTTCATTCGTGGGGGTTGATGAATGACGGGCGGTCAGCCACGACCACGCTAAAGTTATCTGAGTAATCTGAGTAGGAGAGAGGTCCCACTGTCTTACGGTGAATTTTATTATGGCGCTCCTTTACTCGCGCGGCAAGAGCGAGGTCAGCGAGACGACGCGGCGCGCGGCGTATACATGCGTCGCCGCTTGTGCCATGCCGAGGCCTGAAAACGAGACTGGGTCAGGCTCGCGGTTGCATCAGAGAATAGAGGAGGGGTCCCGGCTACCCTACGCCGATGGGCGACTATGAGCGATGTACAAGGGCGAACTTGGGAATTTCTGCCGTTCAACAACTCGAGTCCTTGACCTACTATTGGCACATCGCGGTTGCTTCGCTATGAATCGCGTATATTTGTAGCGACATCTCGCTACTCGTATTCACGACGGGCCCCCTTAGGCCGTATTTCACGGGATCGGTAACTTCGTGTAAGGGGGTAAAAAAAAAGGGCGACAGAGAAGACGGCTTCATCCCCGCGGATCCTTTTTACCTCCCTTAGACTCTGTCGATAATAAAAGGGACCCATCGTCAAATGGGTCCTATGCGAACCTTGGATGGATCGGAAGGTCCCCGTCGCGATCTTTTTCGTTACCGACTGTATTCACTCCCTTTTACACGGATCGATATTATTATTAATAATATTTAAGCTAGTAAATGTTGTAAAATTAGTATGTGTTGTGTGTGTGTGTAAGTTTACGTGATTAACTTTTGCCATCGGAAATGACAAGTTCCTAATTGAGCTGCTCAAAGCACTTAATTTGATCAAGTGCCGAGTTCAATGGTAGGGACGTGCATATAAATTATTAATGCAAATTTAGAATTTTATAGAATTCACATTTACTGAAAATCGATAAGATAATAGAGAAACAGTACAAGTAGATGCGGTCGTCGGCGATTTCGTGTACCGATCAAAGTTATCGAAAAGTCATCGAACGGTGCGCTGGTCGACTTTCCGAAAGGTCAGACGGGTTTTCGCTACCCGTTAGCTCGACGCCGGTGGAAGCAGTCCAGTGTGCACCGGCTCATGGATTTTAAGGGGATTATAAAGCCGCGTTTGACCCGCGGCCTCGACTGGTTTATTAGAGAATGTTTCTTGTTTTTATCTTTTTTTCTCTGACACACATACACACACACACACACACATATATATATATATATAAGAGTTTGCGCTAGAAAGGAACGAAGAACAATGTCGATCTTATTGTTAGCCTTTGGATAAGCGTTGTTCGTCCTCGTGGCGGCGCGGCGCGTGCCCGATCACGCGACGATAGAGGACGATTAACGACGAGATCCGCTCGGACAAAAAGCGAGTCCCATCGCGGTTAACCGGGGGCATTAGTTCCCCAAAATGATGATATTTCGCCGCGGGTAATTACATGTCATTAAAATTTCGTCTCACGAAACGATTCGGGCCCCAGGTCCGGGCCGGCGAGAATCCAACCGGTCAACTGATTCTCGTCTCGTAATTGCCGTTGGAGTGGGTTCTGATTGGGATCCCGGGACCCAAGACAAGAAAATGAGAGCGTCGATGAAGACAAGCGTGGTAATTACAAACGATTATAAATAGAACGTTTTTGCTTAATATTAATAGGATCTTTTAGAGATGCCGTGTAGTATAATAGAGATGAATGTGTATAGTAATACAAGTGTGTCAAATATTTTATTAGAATATTTATCAATTCATTAGAAATATTTATCATGATAGAGATCTCTGTAGAAAGCTATATATTACTTAAATTTATTTTACATTTAGCACTAATTGCAACCATCTAATTGTTATCTGAGATTTATGTGGGCATATTTGAGAAAAATCGACGCATTTAAGAAGACAAATAATTAATGGAAAACACCTTCGTTGTTTGATCGCCGATTCACTTTTTGCACGCAGAACGGCCTTGTTGGCGATGACGTCAGCGAAGACACAGGTCTGTCGAGCATCCTGTGGCGGATTCGCTCGATGCCGAGCGAAGGCGTGCAAAAAAGGCGCTGCGTAACAAGCAACGTTACAGCGATACGTGCGCCTACTTACAAAGAGGTCGTACGTAAAAAAAAAGAAGTCAAGATAGAAGGAAAATCCCACAGAAGAAACCGGACAACTTGCGTTACGCTTCTCTTCGGCTTTTCATTTTGACACTTAAATTTTCTTATGGCAAGTCCTGCGGGATGATCCTGCGTTCCCGTGTTCCCGAAACACCTGCAATTTTTAATCACGATAGAAATATGTTTACGATGGATAATCTATCGTCCAGCACACGTCACGATGTTTTTCTATATCTTAAATACGACGCGAAATAGGATTATCTGTCTTCGTAATTTAGAATCTTAATAAAGAAATTATTCTTTATTATCAATTAGGTTTAGCTTATTCTTTTGGTAATCTGTGTAACACGTTCTATCTTAAATATGTTATGAAATAGGATTATCTCTCTCTTCGTAATTTAGAATTTTAATAAAGAAATTATTCTTTATTATTAATTAGGTTTAATTTATTCATTTAGTTAATCTGTGTAATACATTTTTTTATATACTAATCGAATTATTGTGCACGGTTGTATGAGTATACTATTGAATAAAAGAAAATTATCATCTGTTCACATGGTTATTAATCGAAGTAAGCTGTCTTTTACAATAATCGCTTGCGTGAATTGACTGGTTATAGTGGCACTCTCAAATCACGGCAATTTTCGCCGCAGCGGCGGCAGTAAAAATATCCTTGAGTGAGTTAAACTGCACGTTTAACTTTAAATGCTTCGTACGCAATCGCGCGAAGTTTCTATCGTTTTCTCAAGCACCTTCACGTACGCGCGTCCTGAGTCACGCTCGGAGCTTGAGAGATACGCGGAAATAATAAGGCGCACGTATCCACGGATCAGTTTTAGAATAGCGATCGAGATGGCGAATGGCGTTCCCATTCGCTTCTCGATATAAGCAATTATCCGAATTGCTATTATCTTCGGTATCGAGAAAGGAAACGGCGAAACCGCATTCCGAGGTGAGGTCGCGACCGACCGATCGTCTCCGATGCGGAAAATCCATATTCCGCTCCTACGGTAATCATTTAGTCATCGTATTAACGATTGAATGTTGTTCACTTTCGTACGACCTATAAATCGTTCGATGGCAAATATTACTCATCTATCAAATGAACGAGGAAGAAATGGAGAACCGATGGTGCGACGCGTAACCGTACGCTTACTATACTCTTCTCGACGCCGCCATTCACCGGATCCCTATGAATGAACAGGGACGAACGCACGACGGCGACTTTATACGCGGCGCGTTGCAACGTTGAAGTAAGCAGGCTGGCCGGGCGAGCGAAAGACGGAGAAAGAGACGCGAGAGCGCGGGCAGGAAGGTAAGCGAGCGAAGAAGAAAGAGGAAGAGAGGAACGCGGGAAGGGAAGGAGGCGGGGATGCAGATAAAATGTATGCACATGCACACGCGAGCGTGGTCTCTCATTGTGTTATTATTCAATAGCGATAGAGTAATTGATCTCGCGCGGCTTTCGCGTGTGCGGACGTACATGTATACGCTGCGTCTGCGAAACAGGCGCGTGCAAACGGCCGCGGCTCCGGCTCCGGCTCCGCTTGTCCGTGGCGGAAACGCGCGCGAAAGTATTCGCCAGGGAGCGAGATGGAGAGGGAAAGTATCGTTTAATGACTTTGATATGGGAGGTAGGCACGTCCCTCCGTGTAATCTTCATTATTCACGCGATGTCTCGGCGCGCTCGCGAAGCCGCGCCGCGCGGTTGAACCAGCCGGAGAGCGATAGCGATCTCCCCGAACCAATATCTTGATCGATAAATGCCGCTCTCTCGCTTCGAGAGAAGAAACTCGACTTTTTTTTGTCAAGCGAGTCAATTGTGGACTTCGAGTGGTCCCTCGCTTTATTTGGACACAGCACATCTCGAGTGCGACAGATATGGAAGCGGCATGTTGGTATGAATCAATAATGAGTAGTCAATAATTGGTATAGAATATTCCAATCGTCGCACTTTCACCAAAAGTATTTCTAGATTTTCTGAGTCTTACAGGATGAAATTTTTTTCGGAATTTCGTCGAGAGTTCTATCGTTTATTTATCGATTAAGAATCAAACGTTAAAGTTTAAGATAAAAAAGTTACACTTTGAAATTACACAGGCGTGAAGTTGCCCCCCCCCCCCTATACTTTCATTTGTGTTTATTGACCACTTTAATCGACAAAATTCTTTTTAATATCAATAGAGAACTCTAGAACTCTAGGGGGCAATCAGAAATAGGTATGCTCATTTTTTCAAACTTTGAAAATGTCTTTTTTGGGGAAAATTTGGTTGATGTTGATGCGATGAGATATGTTAATCCGTTAATAATTGATCTTGGTAAATTTACTTTTATTTTTAAAAATTCGATATAAGTATATATAGGGATGTATGTTATCCTGCATTTGTCAGTTCGCATCTACGAGCGCCTCCCATACCGAGTTCTCGATCCTCCTCCGTCTCCTCCGCATTCTCGCCGTCCGCGTCGTCGTACCAGACACAACGCACATTCCCGTAAGTATAATTCCCGGCGCACTGTTTGTATGCGCATGTAAATGCACGGGTATTGTGTTTGCTGATGTCACAGCACCGTAGGAGAGATGCTGCACGATGTTCCGATTCAAGATGTCGCGATGCGATCTGTTAGATGCGCATCGTCTCTACATCGTTTAATCGCGCTCGGTTGAGATTATCTATTGTTAACTACAAAACAGTATCATATATAAAATTGTCACTTTTACTGATGTAAAAAAAAAAGTTTAGCCTCTAAGTTGGTTATAAAGTAATTGACGCACTCTGGCAATACTTAATGTGCCGATAACGGCGCCGATACGGCGCTTTAAAACAATAAATGAGGCAATAGTTGTTGAGTCTTTTAAAGCAACTTGTAAATTCTGTTATTCACCCAGAAACTGCTCGGAGTTATAACACCAAAGAGAAGAATTCGCCGCAGATCGCGCGAGAGTGAGAGAATAAGAGAGAGAGAGAGAGAGAGAGAGAGAGAGAGAGAGAGAGAGAAAGAAAACGAGAGGGAAGTGGTGATCGCTCGACATCAAAAATACGGTGGAGCGAGAAATGGAGCGGCGATCGCTTACCAAATATTCTGTTACCCGTGTAAACCGATGCAAATATCGCGATGGATCGAATTCCCTGCGAGACGATATCCGCCTCTTTACCGCGCCACGCGAGGACCGACTTGCCGTGGCACCGGCTCTTGTGAAGCGGGCTTAACACCAGCCACGTTGCCAGCTGAACCATCCCGGAGCCCGACAACAGGAATGCCGTGTGTTAAAATGCTTCTGTGCCTGTGTGCTCAAATCGTGTGTTCGCGCGCGCGCGCGTGTGTGTGCGTGCGCGACGTAGGATGTGTAAAACGTGCGTCTGCGCTCCGTCTTTCTCGTTTCTTCCTTCCTTCCATCTCTCTCTCTCTCTCTCTCTCTCTCTCTCTCTCTCTCTCTCTTTCTTTCTTTCCTTCTCTCACTGCGTGTGTGCCTCGGGCCCAGCATCACCTGTCTTTCCTCTCCCATCTCTCCTCGGGTCCCATCTCCCCCTCGCCCCTCCTCCTCCTTATCCCCCTGGACCTCTGGGACTTCGTTCTTTCTCGCTCTTCCCTTCTCTCGTGTCTTTCATTCTCAACTTCTTTCCTCGGTCCCCCCCGACAACGTAAAAAAAAAGAGAAAGATCGAAAATATATCCTTGTACGACACACGGATCTCCTAGAGGACTAGCCTTTAAATCCCGAGTCCCTCAGTGAAGGCTTCTGATCCTCGCGCGACGTCTCTCCTCTTCCTCCGATAGTTTCGGTCGAACAACTTTCGAGCGCAGACGATACCACGGCTTATACCTTAACTCACTTGTCCCTTCACTTTTTTCCCGTATCGGCATACGTTTCAAATAGAAGCACTTTGCCCTACTTACTATTTTTTTTATTGCAAAAAATATATTCCTGTTTGCGAAGATTGTGTATGTAATAAAGCAGCATTGTTCCTCCCAATTGACGATCATCGTGAGGATTTTCATGGTCATGGTGAACAAAATGGATTGTCGCTCGCTCGCCGAGATTTCCACGTGGCAAAACGGCAGGCGCGTGCTTGCGTTTACGGCCGTTGCGGTTTTGCGGTTTTGCACGCCGGAGCCTGATCGTTTCTCCGGCTGCTCGTTCCGTTCTTGCCTACCGTGCGCGGTCGCGTTGCGATATCTTTCGCGCTACATACACGCGGGAAAGCGAGACGCGCGCCGTACATACAGGCGGACGCGGCGACGGCGGGCGCACCTGCATGCGGAGATTGTTAGCGGTCGGCGCGTGACGTTGGAAAGCACGGAAACAATTTGTAATAGGGACGATATTTGTGGTCGCGCGCGCGTGGGTCGCCCGCCTCCTCCGCAGATACGAATCCGCGACTCCGAGATCACCTCGAAGTGGCAAGGGTTGCGAGTGGGCAAGGGTTACGTTATAGCGTACGGACGCACTCGAAGCTATCATTGCAGCTGCGGTGACTACGCGTCTCGGGTTCGCCTTACGTCCCCACTTTCTTATATCATGGATATTCCCGTTCGGGCCTCTTATCTGTGTGAACAAGTCTTTTTCCTAACGCGAGCGTGAAATGGGCCGCTTTTCGCGCTTGTTTTGAGTGAGCAAAACGATCCATTTCTCCACTAGTTGAAAAATGGAGCCATTTCTCAACTAGTGGAAAAATGAAATTGTAAAACAAGCGCGAAAAGCGGCCTGTTTCACGCTCTTGTTAGGAAAAATAGTATGAACAACTCGTGGGAAGAGTGGTCGAGCCCAAATGAGTGTGATGGTCGCACGAGCGAAGCGATCCTCCAACTTCACACTCATTCAGAATCGACCACTTTTCCCACTAGTTGTACAATATACTATTTACGCCGCGCAAAAAATGCGCCGAGATCGTCCAATCGTTCGGGATGTGTCGATATGAAAAATAGATGACCAGATGTATACGAATACGTCGATTGTACGTCGATGTAATCTTGCGATGCTCGGCGGCAAGAAGTCGGATCATCGTTATTATACGCAATGTAATTGCACCATAATTACAGCCGATACAATGTCGAGTGAATCATATCAAATTCTACCGTGCGAGTTCGCTTTTCAGCTTCAATGTAATTTTTTGCAATGACGCTTCACTGTCGATCGTAATTAATACGTAAGGAATACTTTCCGCATCGCGGATCTCAATAAATATCGTCCAAGATCCTCTCGTTTAATTTGCTCTTTTTTCCGACTGCACACGTCGCGCTCATCCACTCCACGGTCCGCGCCTACCTCTTCGGGGCTCTCAAAGTGAGCTACGCGCTAAACGTGCTCCGGGGATCTCCGAGGGGGAGGAGGAGGGGCCGGTGGATTCTCCACTTTTACCCTTCACCAATCTCTCTTCTGACGCATCTTTATAGACAGTGTCGGGACTGCCTCATCTTCATTTTTGTTCCGTCAATATGAAAAAATGTGCTTTACAAGTGCTTTACAAGTACTCTTACTCCGAAATATGCATTTTAAATCCGATACAAATTCGGGATACAAGCTTCATAAAGTATTTCGTTATTCCACCTTGTATTCTGCGTACTCTCTTGTAACCCGCATATTACAACACGTAAAAAAAAAAAGAGAGGAGATTCACGCTCGACGTTGTGCACTCTTCCGTGAGGGACGTCGGCTCATTCGAGCGGCTCGTGCGTTTCGACTCTAGCGCCGGCATCCCGTAACTTTCTGTTCCGAACAGATCCACGGACGGCGGTGCGTTTCCACACTTATGCCCGTATGGTCGGCTCGAGGAGAGAAAAAGAGAGAGGGGGAGGGAGAGAGAGAGAGAGAGAGAGAGAGAGAGAGAGAGAGAGAGAGGCCCTCGACCTCGGAACACTGTTACGTGTCAGGTACCATAGCTGTACGCGTGAATAAGTTATGGTCGGTCTGCCATTCCACGAGGCAGCACGCGTGCATCAAGCACGGTGCCACGCTCCTCTTCTTCTCTCGGGAGAAGTCGCACGGTTTCTAGCATCCGAGAGACGTTGAAAACCGCTATACGTTTCACCATGGGCATCGTCACCATATAACGTACGGTTATTACATTTATTTACCGTTATTTTTGTGATGCTGTCCATTTCGTTACGGGTAAAACGGCCGATCGCCGAAGAGATGAATATTTAACGAGCTCGCGCGAAATGATTAAACGCGAGTGAATACATCGTGTCCGTCCCATTCATCTTGCGTGTAACAAGGCAACGAAAATGACGGAAACTTTTTTATTGAAAAATTGCGTAGTTAATCAAATTTTATCTCTTCTAAATTTTACATTCGCATAAATAAAAAAGATACAGACACGACAACCGATTATACTGGTACAGGTACGTAGTAATCTTGTACAATATGTGTGAAGCTGATTAAACAAGTATAGCATATTTTCTTCGGAGCGGTGATTGTTAGTGAAGTGACAGAAGAACAGGGAAGAAGGTGGATGGCATGAGGGTGCTCCAAGGACTCCCCATCGCGAACGGTGGCGCAAGTTATCCCTTTCGGACATAATTCACGTCCGAGGGAGGGAGGGGCCCCACGTTTGCTCACTCGCTCGCATTGTCCTCCGGGGCCCGCGCTCCCCTCCCCACCCGTGGCAAGCCTTTGAGCTCCCGAATTCTGCGTAGCGTCACTTTATAATATTTACAGCCCTCCGCCAAATTCCTTCCGCGCCGTTTTATTTCGCTGACTGGAGAAGAGGAGGCGGCCGGTGCCGTTTGCCTCCCTCACCCATTCCTCCTCCTTCGGCGGATGGTTCCATCGGGGCCCAGCGATCGCCTTTGCTTGATTTTCTCGTCTCTGGTCTGAGTTGTGGCTCGAGGGAAAGAAGGAAATAGACGTGCTGAGCAAAAGGACCGGAGAATGAGAAGAGAATGAAAGAAAGAAAGAGAGGGGAAGAAAGAAAGAAAGAGATAAGGCAAGAATGAACGGGAAAGAAGGACGAGGAAGAAGAGATTATGTGGCGAGGGAGAGACGAAGGGCGCGTGTGCATCTTCTATTTGTTGGAAAGGGTGGGGCCCCTCGGTGGGGCCCCCCTAACTGCGGTCTCTCTTATAAGCGTCCGATGGGGGCCCCCAATCGGACACATGAAAGCCAAAAAGCCGAAAGTTGTCGTTGATCTAGTGCTCCACCGGCCGCTTAACTAGGGCTGATACCTTCGGATAAGGCGAGGGCCCCGCGCTGAACCCATCGATGTTTCGATGCTTCGGAGAGAGAGACCGGCCGCCGTCATCTATTATATCCGCCATTCACCCTTTATCGAGATTCTCAGCGCGAGACTATCTCTTTCCACGATTCCGCCGGCTTTCGTCTGCGCGAGGGTAAACGCGTTCCTCGTCCAAGATCAATGGGGATCGTCCTTTGATCGGGATCGAAGATACAGAAATCTGAAATGTTTAGCTGCCTTGCGATTTTTAGGTGGACCCAGCAAAACTTTATAACAATGATGATGAAAATGGTGTAATTTAGAGAATAATTTGGGAATAATATGAATTATGTATTTAAGGACTAGTTGGCATTTTACTTAAACAGAAAAACAATTTTCTAATCGAATAACTTTCTATTAAATTAATGTTTGTTAATTTTTAATATTATTTGAAGATTTTCAATTGATTGGTTTTTTCATTTCGGACGAAAAGACAATTATATGACACTTTTGAAAACAGGAACCGGCGCGGATGGGTAAAAGTTGCGTAAGCTTGAGCAAGCTTGCGCGCCTTCGGCGATATCGGTGTCTATTATATGCGCACGATGCACAGCGTTAGGAGGACTCGCGCGTTAGGAACGGAGTAACTACTCTCTCGTCACGGGCGGAGAAAGAATTTTTCTCGGCTAGAGTCTTACTTTGCGGACAGGTTGGGTTAAAGCGCGCGCATACGCCATACACACGTAACGTACGTGCACGCCGTTTAAAACTTGGCAGCCAGCCGAGATTCAAAGGATCGTGTTGCAACGTTCTTCCTCAAGGTTTTTCGCGCCGCGCGAACGCGCTATAAAGGCGTCCCGTAGGCGTCGAGCGTTAAACGCATTCCACCTTAGAGGTTACGCGTTGCGAAACCGCAACGCGTGAGTGTTGCGTCTCGTTAGCCGCGATTCGCACGTCCTTGCCTCAAGTTCACATCGGTCACGACGCGCTGGCGGCGCTGATAAGGAGAAGAAGAAGAAGAAGAAGAAGAAGAAAAAGACCGTTGTCGTTCCTCTCGAGATGCGCGCATGACTTGCGGACGATTAGCCACGGCTAATCGTCGATATATTATTATGATGACGTGGCAGTCAATTTATGAGAAGATTAATTCCTTTGTATCTGACAATGAGACTCATATTTATTAAAAAGAAAGGAAGAAAGAAAAATCGAGACATTTTATCAATTGTGTGCGCACAATCCTTTTGGCGCGTATAATTCTTTTATGTCTAGATTGATTTAAATTAATTTCTATCCACGATGCTTTCGAGCTCCGACATTTCTGAGTCATCTCACTTCTGAGTCATTGATAAACTTTAGACATTTAGACCTTGTGGTTCCCTGCGGGAATACTTTTATATATGTGTATATATATATATACAAGGTGTCCGAAAAATCGCCTACTCTACTTCGGGAGGTGATTTGGGACCCAAAAACAAGCAAAAAAGTTCATACAAACATAGGTCCGGAAATGAGCCGTTTCCGAGTAATAGCCACTTTTATATTCAAAAATCGTAATTTAGAATCTGCTTGGCATCCCTCTTTCTTAATTATTTCTTAAATTAAAATTTTTTATTTTTAAATATTTTTAATTTTTTTAATTTTAATTTTTTTATTTTTTTTCAATTTTTCAATATTTGTAAATACGATTACATTATTTTTAAAAGAAATCAGTTGTTTTCACGGCTACTTGAAATCAGTTGTTTTCACAGCTACTTAAAATCAGTTGTTTTCACGGCTATTCAAAATCAGTTGTTTTCACGGCTACTTGAAATCAGTTGTTTTCACGCCTATTCAAAATCAGTAAGTAAATCACGGCTTTTTAATAAGTTTCAAATTATTATTTAACAACACCTTACTTTTAGGTTGTATCTAATCTTTCCGTATTCATCAATGGATCGTTTAAGTTTTAATGAATTAGCTGATATACATCTTATGTATGGTCTTATTGCTCAAAGTAATGCTGCCGAGGCAAGAAGATTATACATCCAGTCTTTTCCAAATCGAGATGTACCGGGAATAGCGTCTTTTCGAAATGTAGACAGAAACTTGAGAGAATTTGGTAATTGTAATTTTAAAAAATTGAAAATAAAAATTTACGATTTTTGAACATAAAAGTGGCTATAACTCGGAAACAGCTCATTTCCGGACCTATGTTTGTATGAACTTTTTTGCTTGTTTTTGGGTCCCGAATCACTTCCCAAAGTGGAGTAGGCGATTTTTCGGTCACCCTGTATATATATATATATATATATATATCAAAATTTTTTTTATTTTGATACGCATACACCTCACATCCCAGCCAAGCAATAAATATCTCCCCGGCAGGACACTCGCGGAATTTCAACGCTTGCATCAAGGCCTGAACTTAGAAACCGCGGAACGCTCGAAATGTCACCCGTCGTGCTAAAAACAAAGGAACGCCGACGATAATCGCGCTCTAAGGTGCCTCGGGACATGTGTGCCACGCTGGCTTAACGCCTCTGCTCGTCGTCGTCGTCCTGACTGGGACAACGAGAGGCACGTCGACGGCGACGGGGGCACGACGCTCGAACGAGGTCGAACCGCGGCGCGAGGTCCGGGGGAAAGTTCAATTTATGGCTCGGTTTAGGAAGAGACCGCCTGTTTCTAAATTCAAGCGAGTCCGCGATAATCGTTATTAGCATGGATGGAAAGGCCGAGGAGAGAATCCTCGGGCCTACTTGCATCGAATCGCCAATTTTATCCAGTCGGCTTTACATTCCTGCGTCACGTAACCGGGAATTCGTCGAGCCACCATCGAGGAATTTCGCATCCAGTCCACGCAATTTCGTTCCTTTTCATTTAATTGACCCGCTACGCCCCGCAGGTATAACTGATCAATCGCGATATAATTTCCGACTGAATTATTTCACTTCATAGCGAGCGAATAAGATTATATGCAATACGATGAAAACTCGCAATAAAATCATGTCAGGTCACGTTTATGCTTAATTAGCGCGGAAATTGTTTTTACATTTAGAAGTCACCATCGAGAAACGTATGTATGCACGTGAAAAAAAAGAATTAACGCCTTTACACATATAATATTGTATCTATTCGCAGATTTGCCAAGAGCTCTGTGGAAATGTTCGACGAGCGGCCGTAAGCCAACCAAACGACTTCTACCTATTGCGTAATTCCTTGGCGACGAAGGCGAGCGGGATCGCAGGTCTAGACTATTTCTATATATACATACAAATGATCTTTTATCAATTGCATTTATATATATATATATATATATATATATATATATATATGCAATTGATAAAAAATATATATACGTATATAATGAATTGGTATTATGTGACGCTAGATGTTAAATAACAATCGGTACGTTTAGATATTCGTGACAATGAAAACGGGATAATTGACGTAAGCGACTATCTCCATATTTATAGCATCGAAAAATGAACTCACTGAGATTATACCGGTTTTAAACCTTGCAAAATACATATAACGCGCCGTAACATACACCTACACACATCCGCGTTGCACAGCCGCCCTTTTCCTTTTCTCACCGTGTAGCTCCTTTCATTTCGCTATTTAATCGTTTCGTATCGGAGTTATCTCGAACGGCGGCTATCGACAGGTTTTTCCGCAGGTTTCGCGGATTAATAAACGAGACATTTTGCGCGCCTGGAAATTTCCTACGAGACTCGTCATGCAGGGTGTCGAAGGAGCGCATAAGATAGCTAAACGCGGTAGCGGCTGACCGAGAGCGCTTTTATGAAGAATGGCTCCGTATCGGACTCCGTAATTACGGCGGAAGTGAGATAATTGCAATAAACAGCAAAATATGAACTGTCCCGACGCGGAAGCAGATATCGTTTGTATTTGAATACGATTGAAGAATGAGATAAGTGTTAATCCTACATAATACATATAAATGAGTCTTGAGATGGTCAAGTGCGACTTGTGTAGAAGTGGTCAGGTTCTATGTATACATGATAAAGAAGTAATAAACCGATATATCGCTCCGTAGGCGTAGTAAGGATCGATTTTGATCGTAGTCGCTGTTAAGATTAAAAGTTATACTCGCTAAGGAATCGCAATTTTCCAATCGCGTTGGAGCAACGATATCATTGGGACGATTTGCGGCGAATACGGGTAAATTATCGTCAAGGCTCGCACGGATGAGAGTAGGCAGTAGCCGGGACGATCGAGGCTCGATCGAGATAACGGGGCTTAAACGTACCAAAGGCGTTTCGTCTAACACGACGCGCTCAAAGTGGAGCTCAAGGACGGGCTGTCTATATAAGGGCTCGCTCTCTCTACCACGTCGGATTTCGATACCAATGCCGATTAGATCCCTTCTTCAGCTCGCTCGAACGTTAGCCCGTCCGAGAGATTAGAGTCACTTTTTAGCGGGAAAAGATGGTAATCCGATCGATCGGACAGCGAACAGTCGTAGCCGGAGAAGCGATACGCTAATTACACGATACATTTGCGTACATTTACCCGCGCGCCGCCGCCAGCCCATCCGTATACATTATCTCGTTAAACCGCACGATCTCGTTAGCCATTGATCTGTTAGGTCGGTTGAGAAAATTATAACATGTGTTAACTTGCGTGTCCAATTTGCATTTTGTAAAGCGCATTTCTTCGAAATAGGTGCGAAGACTACACTGCCCGCCTACGCCTATACGGAATCGGTTTCTCTCTCTTTCTCTCTCTCTCTCTTTCTCTTTCCCTCTTAGAGATAATGATAATATCGGCGAAATGAATTTCGGGTATAAGTCATCGTAGATCGTGATCGTCCGTTCGGGATAAACGGAAGCCAGACAACGAGGCATCGTGGTCGACCTTTTGGTCGGAGACCTTAAGAGTTGGGAGCGGCTCTGTGATGAAACTGGTCGTAGAGGCCACTTGTTCTGCTATCTTTTGGAACCTCTCTGACATCGTTGTGGCCTAGTATCGTTTGAGAGATATTGAATAATACAGCTGATACACGACATTTTTTCTTACTTCGTAAGAAAAAATTTATACAAGTATTTACTTTAAACTTCAGCTAGTTCTCCTGCTGTAATTATTTTTTTTTTCATTCTGAAAAAGTAGGATCTAAAATTTTATATCCTGTTGAAATAATTATGCGCAAGAGAAGAGATATATATGTAAAAGATACGGCTTTTTTAAATTGTAATTTATATCACATTGAATTATACGCAACTGAAAAGACAAAAATAAGGAGACAGAACTAAAAAATGGATTTTAATTCTCGGGGGAGAGAGATACAAAGAAATTATATTAATAGAAAGTAACTCGCAGCGGATATATTTGGCGTGAACTAATAATTCCCAGGTCGAGATATACAAACGGTATATTCGCGGTCCCGGTCTCTAAATGAACTTGTCCGAACGGAGGGTGCCGGAGGTATTTATGTGCGGCGGTTGCTTGTGCCGCACGAAAGCCGCAAGGTCGGGCCGCATTAATAAAACAAACACAATGTACGACGCAATTCTGCATACAAGTAGGCTGTCCGTCCCCGAGGCGATGGTTTCCACGTACGATCGACAGGTACTATCTCGGAGCCCAATGGACACCGAGTAAGTCGCTTCGGTATCTCTATCTCTCCGGCTTCCTCGGCTCCCTCCTCTCAGACACGTTGTCGTTTCACAATGGATTTTCGTGCAGTTCAATCTCTCAGAGATCGTTTCACGATAGGGTCGATAGTAACGCAGATTTTAACGCCGTTCCAGATAGCAATGCTTCCATCTGGATATTCTGTAATAAAATTATAAAGAAGAATTGAAAAAAATACAACTGTCAACTGAAAAAAATACAAATGTCAACTGAAAAAAATACAAGGATAATAATAATAATAATAATAATTTTTCAAATACAATGAAGAGAAAAAATTTTTATTACATTAAACTATAATTGAGTAGAGAGAGATTCGTAGCATATAAATCAATAAAAATAAAAAATTAATATATATCTATATTATCTTTATTATTTTAAGATAATATATTT
Organism: Temnothorax longispinosus; assembly: GCF_030848805.1. Lineage (NCBI taxonomy): Eukaryota > Metazoa > Arthropoda > Insecta > Hymenoptera > Formicidae > Temnothorax > Temnothorax longispinosus. The sequence goes on from NC_092358.1 coordinate 9,664,488, forward strand.
TATATTCTTCTTTACAAAATTGTAGAGAACTCTAAAACAATATCAATTACTAATTGAACTTCTAATGAACTTCTATTTCGCCCAAAAAGATTCCACACTTTTTCACCTAGCAATTTACATATATATTATAAGAATCTCTCTTGGATTGCGTTGATCTAAGGCATCGTATTGTTGCGATGCATCGGATATTCAGGAAGCTGCCTTCAGGAAGCGTCTTCATCTCCGCTCGCACCGTCTCGTCAATGCGGTTGCGATTAAGCCCAATGTCTTCGGGATCCTCTACGGCTCGTGCCACACCGCGTTATTATCCAATGCATTCGTAATGGGCACGCTCTCGCTCTTTGCTCTCGCCAGCCAGGTCTCTAATGAATGGCTCGGCGAGAGCACGAGACATTCATGAGACGCGTAGAAACGCATAAGGCTTCTCTAGTCATCCCTACCAGCCTTCTTTCTATCTCTCTATCTCCGTCTACTTGACTCTCTAGCGTATTAGGCACGCATTATACGCGAGCGGTAAGAAATAGTTCTTTCGTTGCGATAAATTTGTCTCACCCTTAACCATTAGAGGCGCGTCTAGAGATGTCCGTTTAATCTTCGTCATGTTCAACTTCGTAAAAAAAAATATTGAAACGTTAACCACATTTAATTTTTATTTCGATCAGTATTTAGATTAGTAATTGCAAGATATTCTAATTGATAAGTTTCAATCGGATAGTTATCTGTGTTATTTAAAATCGTGTTGATCGAGAATTTCGAGGACACGAGCAGGTCGTTCAAAAAGACGAGAATAACAGAGACTTTACGAAATTGCACGGCTAGAACGCCGTGACATCGGTCTGCCTGGGTAATTTTCTCGGGTATCTACGGCGATCTGGTTCTGTCGATGATGTAACGACAGCTCGAAATGTCGTCGGCCTTCCAGGCATTCGTTCCCTCCAGTCTCCTGCGGAATCCGAAGATCGAGTCTTTCCCTTCGCTCCTGCGTCCCTGGCACGTTTCCTCATCAACGTTTCGTAAGTTCGGATTGTGCCGTGTCCTTTTCTTCGCGTTTCGCGCATCTCCAAATCACCCCGATATGGATGGGCTACTGGAGAATCAGTTCTCCGGAATCGACTTATTTCATCAAGCATTCCCATAAGTTAGCGCAATGATTTGATCTTTAACACCGAATAACTATAAATCTCGGATAAAAAGCGCTGTTTAAAATTAATTAAATATTCAAACAATCGTTATTTATCTCTGTTAGAGCGGATTTTACTGTCAAATTTTACTTGGCGACAAGTGATATTTCTAAAATTACAGTACTTTAGTACCCTCTCGATTACAGATGCAACGTTTGATCCAGTCATCGTGACTGTGCGTCATGATAACCGTGGCATTCGATTGTCGGATATTCGGTGCATCATTGACACTGGCAGTGTTATATGGTTCATGAGATTTTGACCGACGACGCGACGATTGTTTCGCGACGGAATCAAGCGTGACCGAGTGGACGCTCGTTAAGGTCTCTCGTGGACACCGATGACGTCGTTCGATAAACGTTGCGACACGTAACAGCCGCCGCTACAGCTTGCACCGTGCGGTAGACATCCTTGACTGCCCGTTTACACCGTGACAAAACTTGCGTCGTTTAAAACGCTACGCGTATCCGTCCGCACCGCGGCAGTCGTTTTTATTGCTTATCGCCGGCGTTTATGGCGCGGCCAGAAAACCACCGCTTCGCGAAATCGCGTCATTCTGTGCGAGATGTCCGATCTCGAAGTTGTAATTCTCCGCGGGGAAATGGTGTCGAATAAATATCTCTCAAATAAATATTGTTGCTCAGTCTCCTGTATACTTTTTCATTCATACATACGCACACATATACGCCTTTAAAGTTTATTAATTCCGGATTAGTTGACGTCAAATCGATTGGCACGAGCGATTAATCCTTCTCTCTCTTTACAATTCTGCGTGAGATGAGCGGAGAAAGAAAATTAATTAGTCTCAGATTAGACAGCTAATTTATGTCGTTGCAACTGACCCTGAATACGACGATAGCAAGAGCTTCTTGAAGTCCGACATGCGCACTGATGACGTGGTCGGATGGAAGTTGCGACACGAAGCGGGCAGGCTCGCGCGGATGGCGGCCATCCTTGAGTGCTCGTGGCTCATTCCAGCCACGGTAAAACGGTTTCCATATGAGAGCGCACACGCCCGCGGTGTCGCGGCGGCATGACACTCGACTTTATTGCATCGCCGCGACCGGATCGTCCGACCGCCAATGGCGCCCGTCGAATAAGTCATTTGTTCTAAGTTGCGATAGAAGAAACATAATCACGGCTAGGTTTTTACCTCCAAGTTTCAAGATTCGCTAATAGAATCGCATCGTCCTTTTGCGCGCTACGCAATGGCGAAATTTCTCACGATTCCGTCCCGGAGTTCGGAATCTTATTCGATCCGAGAGATCTTGGAGCGCCATTTGAATCTGGAGCGGAAATGGAGCTCGCGAAAGTAGAGCTCAGAGTCGTGCTCCAGAGAGCTATTTTAATTCCTTCCTATGCGATTGGGATTCTTCACGGGTCTCCGGAGGTCACCCCCATTCGGATTCACGTTCTTCGGCGATCGTCAGAACGAGCTAAACTTTTCGACCAGCGGGAGCGTAAAATTAGTGGAATCTTACCGGAGGTTGTAAATCTCGCACGAAAGCCGATCTTGTTGACCCTGATTGGACCAGTGACAGAGACGAAGGAATATAGCGAGAATATCTATCTCTGCTTCCTCAATTCTCTAGGAGCGTGTAACGGCGGTATAGAAATTATTTAGCCGGTTATCGTGTATCTACCAAACATCCAAAACTTGGATCGCGCAACGTTATCTTGAGACGATCGCTCAAGGTTATCGAGCTACAAGATAAATATACGAGATAAATCCCCTTTTGCGGCAGAGAAAAATTATGTATAACGGCGTACGATCGGTTAGAACAGGTCAATTAGGACCGGGTCTAGCTGAATAATATAACGCCGCGATATTTTTTAATAATGTTATTAATAGCCGCAGTTTTTTTATAGATTTCACAATAACCGGTTAAATAAGCGTGGTTATCACATTTAATTTGATAATTATTATATTTATGATCTTTTGTGTGAATTATTAACTCCACGCACCGTCGCGCGAGGTATTTCAGTGTCACGTTTACCTTCGTGTCACAGATCTTTCGATCGAGTCCACTTAGGTGCTATGCTTAGCGCGCGCGCGATCCTCAATTTACTATTCAAACACCGATTCTCGCCGCCTCGGAAATCGCAGGCACTCGTCACGGTGTAAACAAGAGAATAACGACGAGGTGAGTCAGCCTCGAGGATTCTTCGAGGCAAGGGTGTCTGTCAGGTAACTGTGGTCCAGCGGACATAAAGGTGGGTATCCACCAGAAAAGCAACGTTTGCAAACGTTTGTTAAAAATGCTTTTCTGGTGGATACCCACCTTAACGCGCTCGTCGTTGGATCATACATCCTTTTTTTCGCGAATTCGAGTATATCGCCTGACTATATCGATGTAGAAAACAACCTCGACATCATCGCCGTAAGCGATGACACCTTGCGTGACTAAAAGCTCTATCTCTCATCTCTCTCTCGGGAGATTTCAATAAATTGGTTCGCGCGAAATGGATCAAACTGGCGCGTCTCTCTCGGCGAACGAAGAAAAGAACGAAGACATAGTTTTGCTCTCTCTCTTTTACTTCCCTCTTATCCCTTTCCTCTCTCGCGCCGTCGATTAGAATCAACGTCGCGAACATGCCGAGGCCTCTCGCGACAAAGTGAGCGTTGGGTGCGCCGCAATCCGTAAAACGCACACGCACGCACTCACCGGTTACCGGTCCACCTGTGTTTTACCGCGAGTAATTCACGTATCAGCGCACGCACACGCCGCGCCGTCGGCGACGATCTAACCGCTCACTTTGGTACGCTTCGTTTCTTCTCGTGTCTGGTATCTCTCGATAACTACGTAGCTTCTGCGAGCAACCTCTGCACGCTCGCGAAACACGCGTAAGTGTCGCCGATAGATCACATTGACAAAAGCCACAGAATCTGTCTTCAATCTTCAAGTCGGACATCTGAAGATCTCAATAAAAAAATAAAACATTTTCTATTCTTTCTTATTCAGAGTTCTCGAAATAAAAAACCAAATTTGAAAGATTATTATATTATTTTAATTTTTATTCAACGCTATTATTTCATTACTGTCTTTGTTATTTTTATTTTTACACACTTTTATGAAACAATACTAATACTTTATAAAAAGTAAATTTTCGGAGAAAGATTAAGCTTTTCCTGTTTTGTATCTGTGAGGTAATCTTTTGATAAATATTTTTCAGTATCCGTTATGATGAATACGATAGGAACGAACGTGCTCACTTTCATATTATGTCAACGATTTGGCCTTGGCATACGCAGGAAAAGGTTGAGAAACATTACTGTGCGCGACGAACATGCGTGCAGCAACGTTTAACCGCCGAGAGATATCTATAAAGTCACGTCTATGTTGTTACTGGTATTATTATAGCGATATCTATCTACGGATCTCAAGGTTCGTGTATTTAAATATAACTGATATTTCTAAAGAAAATAGCTTTTAATATTAATTAGCGGGTAACAGTGCGTTTCAACGTGATAAATGCCAACAATTCGTTTGAATTACGAGCAGAAAGCATTACGAAACGTTATCACGTCAATTGTAATTAACGTGATCTGCATCTGTCAATAAAGCAGGACACCACGATGTTTAGTAGCGGCTCCAGCGCGAATTTTTTCAAACTCATTATAGTGATAATTTTATTAAAATTTCTAGAGAAATATTAAATAAGAAATTATTTATCGCAATAATTTTTCAGTATATCTATCTTCTCGTCGGCCACGAGATGTGTTTATTTACGAGTCGCGGAAAGTAGTCATCGGAGAGATATGCAGATCGTATGGTAATCGTGTCGTAAGACAGGCGCACGTGTGTGTCGCGTTGCACCTTGAGTAAAAGAAGAGGCGGAGAAAAAAATCGAATGACGGAAAGAATTGACAACGTGGATTTTTAGTTAATGTCCACGCTCTCTGACGTAGAAGCTTCTACATATGCAAGCCGGAGAAGGCCGCGAAAACAATTGTCCGACGGAAAAAGTACATATTCATAAATTTCGATCGGCCTTAATGTATGTGTCCTGTCACTGTGATCGCCGCATAAATCGTCCGAAGCATAAATGGTCGTGTCTTGCGCGTTACAATATGATTATGCGTGCTTCGACTGGGCTGTTCTTCGATTTAAAGGACGAAAGAATCTATGTGTATCTTACATCATAGTCATAGCCAAAGCGAGAACCGGCGTCAAAGAAACTGCGGCCGAACACTAAATCGTTGGATCTAAAATGTATTACAGTAAATGTTATGTGCTACTGTATGAGAATGATCAATCATCGCAACGTTTGGGTTATAGTAGATTACCATCTTAGGAATAAAACCGAATAACTACTTTTATCTAATATGACAAGGAAGTTTTTATATATAGTATAGATTATACATATTTATCTTGACAATATAGTATTTAAAACTTAATTACGAAATTAATACATTAGATTCCATGGCTCAATAACTTTATATTTTCCTTTGAATTTGATTCAGAGCGAGCCTTTTTATCACAGTTTAATTTTAATTATTTAAAAATGCCTTAAAAATAACGATTTAATTTCCTTGATATTTTGGCATGTCACCTTTGATTACGTGGCAGTCTCCAGAATTATCCCACGTTACCAACGTGATGAAGATCTGCCTAACGTAATCGAATGTAGCATTAACGTTACGGCCCGCGCGCGAGCGGTACGCAAAATTATTTCCACGTCTTTCTCCGCGTGCGCACCGTAAGCTAATGATTAGGTACCTACTTAGTGGCGAGCCCGCCGCGGTAATAAGCGGCGATAAGTTAGAGCGCAATAACTCGAGAGGACGGAGCGGTACGGAACCGATCGTAGCGCGTGTCATCGCCTCTTTTACGAGTTTGCGGGTGTCGCTACTTAATAATATTTAGTGGGCCATTATTACGCGGTCGGAGCCCGCGTTATGCCGGCGAAACACCGGTACATGCCCGGTGCAATTCCTATACGTAACGTCGCGATATGTTACGTGTCGTCAAACTGGTTTATTTACGTACGCCGGCGTCGCTTCAGCTCTTCGTCGAAACACAGAGAGAAAGGAAGAAGGATGACGAAAAGAGGTATTTCACGAAACAGGAAGGGCAGGCAGACAGGCCGGACTTGTATACCGGATTTTCCAGTATATCTAGACGCAATCGCGAGCTACGACAGATACGTTACACGTGTGACATACGTGTGTCATCGCTGATTTTTCGCGATCTTGAATCGAGCGGCTCTCTCGAACGGAGCCGCGCGATTTCGCGCCGTTCCGGCGAAGGTCAAGTGTCAACGGACATGAAACAGTCGCGGCCACTCGGTTCTACGAACTGTACGTTTCTCGGGATTGTACATGTGGTAAGGTCGTTTGCGACACGCGGACATAATGCCTCCGCGAACAGCGAGTCCCTCGAAACGAAATTCCAGTTTTCTGCGCACGGAAGATATATAGATTGTGCGAGGGAAACGATGGTGGATCGCGATTTCCAGGGAACCTGAATTTCGCGGGTCAGCTGCGATTTCCGCTCGGACGACGCCTCATGCTTTCTTCCTTTTCAGGTCAGGCAGATCCCTCGTTTGCAGCCTAAATCACGGGCTTACCTATTTGTTTCCTCGTGCAATTAGCGCCGTTGTATACTCGCGAAAATAATAAGCGCTTCCGCGAGCGGTATCGTCCACGTTCTACTTACAACTTCCCGTTTAAAAGCGAGCCGGCGGGAGAGAGAGGCAAACGCGATCGTCGAGGATCTGCCAGGGCGGTCGAGATCATCGCCAACAGCGTCGTCTCCCGCGAGCGTGACAACACGCGTACGACTCTCATTTCGAAAACGCGAGCGATTCTCCGCCGTACTTCGCTCCGGCAATCGGCCACGGCCGCTGGCCAGAGCTCTGGCTTAATCGGCAGATTAATTATTTATGAGGCGTGTTTCATTCATTCATTAAAGTTCCCCGAGGCCTCCGCGAGAGAGATCATTATGACGTGATAATGTCTTAATTAACGGCGTTTAATGAATCCCTATCGCGGGATCACTTCGCTTTTATAATGCGAGCGCGCGACCACGCGGCCGGCCTCTAAACGGCGAATTAACCCGCGGTTAATAAACGAACCAACACGGGGAAAGATGCGCGTGCTCTCGGAATACACGGCCGCGACGTAGGGATCGGCGTGTGGTACCGATCGTGCGATCTACCTGCTTGCCTGCCGTGGCTGAACATTTTTGCCGGTCCCGGCATGTCCTCGGCGATGGCGCCAATTAACCCGCGCACGGGGGACATTTGACGTCCCGGTAATCGCGAGAATTCTCGCGACCTTAAGTAAGCCCGATAAGATAGGCCCGGTATGCGGTTAGGGCAGTCACTAGCTAACTCCTAATTAATTTGAAAAAGCCCTGGACCGGGATCGCGAATTCCACGCGTGATAAATCGTTTCTCGATAGGCGACGAGGTGGAGGACTAATTCCGGATGCGCTTCCGATAAGAATATGCTCCTTCGTATTTTATCACAAGAATATTACACGTATGGTGTATCACTATATCTTTAATTATTTTTTAATGTAAACGAAATAATCTTATTTCTTCATTGTCACTTTCAATTATTAAATATTATTCGGGACTCTTGTACAGTTTCTCATATTTATTATCACATGATGTAACATATTAAACTTCTTTTTATTATGCATCTAGTTTCTCAGACGATTCTGTTTACCATAGATCGTAACTATACCGATGCGTGGCAGAAATGCGTTATGTAGAACCAGTCGTACCCGTTTCTCTGGAATAGTATCGTTGTCGTCATCGTCGTCGTTGTCGTCGTTGTCGTTGTCGTGCACCTCGTGACTACCCGAGTTTCTTCGTATGTAACTCGTATTAATTATTATTTTGACGCGCCGGGTCCATGTTTGTAGTTACTTCGCGGGCTGCTCGCGGCGATAATTAATAGCGCCAGACGCGGAATGAAATCATCGTAATGCGCCGTGACTGATTGCGTTAAGGTTACCGTGTATCAAGCCTTCTCAGTTGAAGGCACCACGACCGAAGGAATGCAAGATTAATACTGCTTGCTCACGATTCTCGCGGCCAGCGCTATGAAACCCTATATACTTACACCTATAATATGCCGAGCACATTAATTACATCGATAGACAACAACGTCCACGATAAACTGATCAGCGGAAAACTGATCTACTTTACGAGACATTTTGTCCCAATCTGTCACAAAAATGAATTAAGGTTTCTATGAGGATATTAAAGATAAGACAAACATATATTTTTGAATCATAAAAATAGAGAAAAATATTACATCCCCAGAAAATTAAATTGGACGCAGTTCTGCAATTGATTCTGCAATGCGGAACCAATTCCAAAACTTTACTTTTCCGCTAAAGTAAATTTCTCGAAACGTTAGAAATAAAAAATAAAATGCTGTGCTAACGTTATCTCAAATATAATGACCGAACTATATAATTTTCCTCAAATACAATTCTATTTGTTACGTACGTTTTTAGAATATCTCCTTACAGAACTAAAAATCACGAAAGTGCAGGCGCTTGGTTCCTTATTGCATAACTGCATCCAATTAGTTCTATGAATACAATCTATATATGAATCATGTTTGGTTCCGTTATAGTTATATTTGAATTTTCATAAAATTAATTAAATGAAATTTACATAATTAATTAATTAATTAATAGCACACCCTTAATATCTTTCTAAAGAGAATCCAAATCGCACACACACACATCTAGGTGATTTAAATTTCTACCCAATCTCAATATCGCGCGTTTATCAGTTAATTACAATGTGCCGTCATTATAATGCTCACAACATGCGCAAAAATGTCAAGACATTTCAATTTCAGGTTCGACACGCGGGCTAAGTAGTGGGTCAGATTTTACAAAAGGAGCATGGGGCTATTCTCCGCACGAGCCGAAGCCCGTGCTCTCTCTCTCTCTCTCTCTCTCTCTCTCGCTCTCTCTACCGCTGATAATTCTATTATGTACGGTTTAATGTACAATTAACCGATCACTTAGAGGCCTGACATTGCGCTGAGTCACGATGTCTTATTAAGTCTCTACCGAGCACCGGCACCGGTCGGCCGAGAGCACGGTGGCAGGCGGTCTCTCTCTGAGAGCATCAAAAGCGGTCTTAAATCGGGCCAGGCCACTACTATTTAGCCTCGGCCTGGGCTGGCTGCCGTCGATTTAATGATTGCTACCGCACCGATTTGCTATTTCGCGCATAAACGTATCCGTAATCCGCGAGAATTATCGCGGAGCCGTTGATTTACTGTAATGGGAAAGAAGCAATCGGTACGTCATGCCTTCCACGAGGATCTTGTATTTATGGCGAGTATGGTAATTATATGCGCATCGCAAGATGTTCGGGCGTTAAGTACAAATCGCGATAAGGGCAATGAATTCTCTGCGGTACCACCGCGTCCGTCGTTTTGTTCCTGTATGTTAAACGCTCACAAAGTAGCCACTGATACGAATGGAAAAAAAAGAAATAAAAAAAATGAAGATAAATAAATCCTGCAGCTGCGCATCGCACGGAGATGACGCATGCCCGAGGCGCTCATTCCGTTGAGCAATTATCTTGTAATTATTGTAAACGATAAAGAGAGAAAAACACACGATGCACATTCTAGCGCTTTTCACTCTCTCGTTTTTAGCTCTCATCTTCCGGGGCTGAAAAATTATTGCAATTATTATTTGCCCGCACATAGTCAATGGGAATTTATGTACGTCATAACAATTAAAAATAAATTATATGATCTCTTAAATTATATTAAACACAACGCGCACACCTATACAGATTTGTTGTAAGAAGACTTCATCGCTATCAATTCACTTTTTCAAGTATTGGTGGCAAAAAAAAATCCGATGGTTTCAAAAGAGAGCCTGTTAATATAAAATATATTACTTCCGCGACGGGAATTCGGTACCGCCCGATCTCCCGCGAAGCTCGAATCGACTCGCGGCAATCGGCTAATTTAAGAGTCCATAAAGTTGGCCAGTCCTTTAGTCCCTTGTCTGGAGGATCCGATTCCCCTTTCCCTTTCGCAGCAGCGACGGCGGCAAAATCCCACCTGAGACACATCGTGTACCACCCTAACGGACCCACACCGATGATATTTCAGTGTTAATTGTACCCAGTATCTACCGCTCTCGAGTCCGGGGCTGACTTCTAATCTCGGGTTCATTAAGGACTCCTACCCGGGACCAACCGAACTATTTTCAGATCGGGACACGTATGTGGTAGCTCGAAGCTCTCGTGAGAGGAACGAACAGCAGGGAAGAAGGAACAGGACGATGAAGAGCAGGAGGAGGAAGGATCGAAGGATGGTATACACATAGTGAGCGAAAACATGGGATGCACTTCGCACATGTATGTGTATATGTGTGTGCATGTACGTGCAAGTGTGTACAACTGTATGTATGTGTGGGTGTATATGTATACATGAGCGTAAGTTGTGTGTGGGACGGATTCAGTGCAAGAGGAAGGACGAAGAGTACGATGAGAACGATGGGCGAATACATGGAGAGGAGGAAGACAGGGAGAGAGGACACAGAGACGGAGGGGGAAAGAGAGACAGAGAGCGAGAAAGAGACGTGGCGAAGCAACGGCCATCCCCGATTTCCATTTTAATTGAACTCAACGCAACATCATACTTAATGCCAGAAACGCGTCAGAAACTCCAATTAAACGGCGACGCCATTTCACTTTATCTCCCTGCACATTCGTCCTGATTGCCGGACCGATCGTCGCCGAGGTAGCCATCGATTACTCCTCCCTCGAAATTTCTCGAAGAAATGCTCCGCATGTGCGGCGCGTACGGTCGCGACTCGCTGCCGTATAGGATTTATACATGTAGGTATCTTCCGTCCGTGCGATCGCGTGTCGTTATCAATTCACCGAGGGAAAACTTTGTCTCTCACGCGTTTAACGTCGTACGAATTAATATCGCCGAACGGATGCCCCATCGATAGGATCATTCGCAGATTCACACCGAACCGGAGTTAGGAATAAATATTCACATCGACGTAGCTCTCCTCAAAGACGATATTTCTTATACTCTGGGAGAAATTTAGACCGGTTTTTTTTAGTTAAGCAACATTTTGGTTAGTGCCCTTCAAGTGAAAATTATCTTTGCGTAACTGCGAATATCGACAGAACTAATTGAGAGAATTTATTAGTATAACTTAAAAATCTTTGAAATAGATAGAATAGCTAATTACGATTTTTAGTTACGTGGGGTTAATTAGAGATATCGCTTAAGAGAAAAAAAACGGTTACGTAAAATTAGGATTACGAGCAACCCAAATAATTGGATTACTAATCGTGGGCCCCAAAGTGCCGTCTTTTCTTTCCCTAGAGTAATTTAGTTCGATTCGGCCTCAATAAAATTTATCGCACTTATGATATACAGAGATAGAAATGTTAATCAGTATATTGCACTAGAAGGAAAATTTGCTTATAAAGCTTTTTTTAAGAGAGAAATATCCTGAACAGTTACGACGATCATATTTAAGATATATTTTATATAAGATTTTGAATATAAGGTGAAATTTATTTAATTAATTATTTTAATTTATTTACGATAAACATCTCACGAAGTGTGCCGTTCAACAAATATATTATTACTTTGATTCCGACGCACAAATATGTAAATTTCTATTTTTTGTATAATATGGATATAATTTCACTTAATTGCGGAGTGCGTAATTTGTCGTTTAGTTTTTAGATTCGGCGTAGTTAGGGCATTATGCCTGACTAATCGATATTTGTGAGTCTTGTATACACGCTTGAAAAGAACCAGATCCTCGGTCGAAACGTAGCGTTTTTCGATCAATAAATTTGGCCAGTTGGGTCGATTACAACACCTTTAGTAATTTTTAATTTATTTAATTCTAAAAAAAAATAAACGTTTTTCGCACGGTCAACAGCGATTGGCTCTTAATTAGCCTGTTTTGCTTTGCGTGTGGATGTCCAACAGAGAGCCTCAACTTTCCAATTTATTTAATTAAATTCATTTAAATAACGTCTCTGAGAACGGCCTTGTGAAAGAATATTCTACTTCTAATAACGCAAGAAATCAAAATATCCGCGCTTTCGTTTGGTACTCTCCGCTCTTCGTGTTTCTTACGCGTCGACGAGTTTCTTGTTTGAGAAGCGACGAACAAGCATAACCGGCGGACGAAACAAAGATGTATGTGTATGTAATGTATGTGTATATGGTAGCTCGCGCTTTTCCCAACTAACTACCGGATGCTGGAAACGCTCGTAGCAGCGAGACGCGTTGACAACATCCAGGATAATGTTTTTCTGAACGCGACTGTCGACGAGACGGTATGAATAAGGAAGCAGCGCGCGGCGGCGGCGGCAGCAGCGGCAGAGCGAAGAAGACGAAGTCGTCGACAGTCGCGAGCGGCGGCAACGGTGGCAGAAATGCCGAGGCCGGCCCGCGGACCGGCTTGATTTATTGACGGGAAAATCTAGTCGCAGTCGTCGTCGAAGTCGTCGCAGTCGTCGTCGTCGCCGTTGAGTCGCGGTTGGTTCGGCTTACCTCACCGCCTTCTGCGCGCCTACGGCCAGTGTCCTTCGGTCCACTGGAACAGAAAAAAAGAGAGACGTGTAGAGGAGAAAGAAACAGAGAGGGAACGAACACCGGTAGCTGTTTCGTGCTTGCCGGGAATCCTTGAGAAAAAGATTTCGCCGATGCGTTGTCGAAATAGAACACGCCTAACTCGGTCGATCGGTTATAAGTTGAAACCACATCTGTTCGCACTCTACTTTCTGTGGATTTACACGAAATGCGAGAACTCTCACGATCAAAATGCAATCTTTATTCCTCTGCGAAAAGATATAAAAATTTTGATTATGATAATCAGATACGATGGTCCATAATTCAAAATATAAAAATTCTGAATGTATAATAGTTCATGTATATCGTATATGTATCACTGGACTTCCAGATTAAGCGTCTAATTTTGTAGGTCGATGACATGCATGCTCGACATCTTATACTTCAATCTCTCGCAATGTATGCGTAAACTTGAAAGTGTAAAGTAACTGCACGTGTGTCCGATGTCGAGTGTCACAGACGATTCTCTTAATTTAATTGCTTCGAGATACAGATTTATGTTCGACCGGCTGGTTTTTCAAGAATTTTGCATGCGATTTCGGCGCGCCGTTATATGTGTTGTGTTGACGACGATGCATATGAAAGAAATTCTCGCAAACTCGAATGGAATTTAATTGCCACTTCCGTGCTGACGCGAATCGTGTCATCCACGTGTTCTCAAGACCCATGTGGCTAACCTTTGATTAGCATTACCGAATCAGACGTTCTAGCATTCACGAAAAGATATTTACAAAAAAAAATACTGCGAATAAGTCAAAGGTAAAGACCGAAAGCTGTCGGTCTTGAATATAATGAGGTAAAAGATGATCGAATCTGCGAAAGAAATACTGCCATAAACTTCGTGCGAGCGTGCGATTTCGCATCGCCACACCTTCCATTTATGGAAATGCCGAAGTTTATTATGCGACAGGACCGAGATTACCGGTTAACTTTATGATATTAAATTAGTTTGCATCCTGCCAATTGCCGCTACCGATACCCGATGTAAAGTGTTCTTTAGAAATCTTTTTTTCCTTGAAATATCGGTCGATCGCTCAATAACATCACAATGTACTTCTGATAAGTGGATATATGTATATAAATATATGTGTCGGATATATTTATCATGCCATGCTTCTCTCTCTCTCTCTCTCTCTCTCTCTCTCTCTATCTCTGTTAAAGCCTGTCTCTCGCTGGAGACCTGTTCGGATTTGTTTAGCCTGATGAAAGAGAAAGAGAAAGAGAGAGAGAGAGGGAGAGGGACAGAGAGAGAGAGAGAGACTCTGAGCAAGTTTGTGTTCCAGAGATTCCGATCGGGCATGCCACATCGTAGATTCACTCCCAGGCCGAAGGCTGTCTCGTCAAGCCGTCTGTCATCTAAGGGGAGGAAAAAGCGACGAGGAGTGTGCCGAACACGTAGGTGTAACGATTTCGATGAGTCTCATTAGGCAACCGCGTTACCGTGAAATAATTTAGAAGAGAATAATTGCGTTGCGGAACAGAGATTCACCGTACTGTCTGTGCAAATACTAAATTAAGTTAATTATTTATAAACCAGTTAAAGACTAACTCCGGCATTTGACAACTTAGTTTAGAAGATTGTCTTCCATTATTTAAAAAACGGAACGAGATTAAATGGAAAATGTAAAAAAGTTGCATAATATTATGTCAAATGGAAAGCCCTACATTTTCAACTAGCGATATAGATAACGAGCAGAAATCTTTTGAGGAGTTTAATCGTTTCATCTTCCATCGGGTTGTCATTTCTCTTCGAGTTTATTCGCCATTTACTCGCCGATCCACTAACAGACGCTTTTTGAGCCGTATAGTAGACCATGTTTAACGCGCTTATTGCGACGGTATCATGGCGAGCGCATCACGGTGCGGTCGATTAGGCGAAAACACCGCCGCGGGCTACCGGTCTTGGTGCGTCGCAGGGCCGGCCCGTTCGCCTCCACGTCCTACGCCGGCCATCGATATCTCTGTGGCGAGGCGATGCGGCTGCTCGAGGTGGCTGCGAAAGCGCGTATGAGGCCCCGAAATCGGCTCCATTCGGCCCTCTCGTCTCGCGCGGCTAAGGGCGAAGGCATTGAGATGCAGAGAGCGTTGGTGCTACCGTGCGATGGTCCCGATACCGCCTAATGGACCGTCCCCGCCCCCTTTTCCCTTCGCCCTCGTCGTCGTCGATTCTTCTTCTCCGCCCTCCAGCACCTTTCACACTCTCTCTTTCTTCCTCTCCGTCTCGCTGCCAGCATCCTACCGCCACTTTCAGCCTCCTCCTCTTCCTCCTCCTCTTTCCACCTTCTTGATTTCCCTCCTCGCTCTTCTCTTCCTCTCTCTCTACGGTCCCTTTTCTTCTCATCCACATCCTTCGTACCACCGGGACTTCCACGAAGTGCAAAAGAAGCAGAGCATCAGCGAATCCTTCTGTCGCTTCGCGTGCTAAGCGCCTCAGCGATAACAACCTACCTTTCGATCTGACCCCATGACATTTCCATCATGGACAACTGATCGAGACTTTCCTTACTTGCAAGAACATTATAGGATAAAAATAATTTTTTTCCACAAAGAGCATTTAAAGATCCTTTTCTCTATAATATCTCTTCTTTACCTTTAACGCTTCCTAAGATGCGCAAGCTAGAAAGTTGCGGCGAGACAACTTGTATACAACAAAAGAAAGCTTTGAAAAGAATATAGGAAGTCGTCAAGAATTTCATTGATCGCCGATGCGTCTCCAGGTGTTCGTTGAAACCGCGGTATCTGCGAGTCGCGGCGGTCGTAGGCAGTGTGCGGCTCCGTTATTGCCCGCTCGGAAGCAAAAACCTATCGCGGCTTTAGATGATCCAACCGCGGAGTCGGCGGCGACGTAGCGGGAAGCGGGAACCAAGCTAGATGAGGTACGCGCGTGTGCGTCGTGCGATGCGAGATGGCCGAAGCCGAGAAAGAAAAGAGACTCGTCTACGCATCGTGCGTTTTATGCCCTCGCATCCGCGCGCCACGGAGAGAGACGAGGGGGCCTGCACACACGGTAGCACGGCAATAACTGCGTCGCGGCATCATTTATATTTACGAGACACCGCGAAGCCGTGCCCAGGCCGCATTGTTACTGCTCAAGGGCCTTATAGCCGCCGTCTGGGCCTTATAGGGCCGCCGCGATATCTCTCGCTCCCTCTTTCCTCTCGGATGGACCGGACGGGTCGCGGGACCAGCCCTGAACGCCGACCGGACGAAGGAGAGATACTGGGGACTTGGGGCCCTGTATCGATCCCGATTGATCGGATTTAGTGCGCGCGAACGCTCGCTTTCGTGAACGTCGACCCTCGAGAAACTCGCGTAATTGGGTCGAAATGCTCGGGAGATAAAGGATAAAAAAACTATATAATAGCCTTATAGCGCGCCACAAATCACAATACGTTCGTTTCAAAATAATCTAAATATAGAAATGAATAAAATTGAATATACAACGTATAAAAAGAATGTAAAAATTACATTAATAACGCGATTTTAGTTTAAAATGGATTATTTTGATATAGTCGCGGCTCATTCTTAAATCTTCACAAGCTATGGAAGAGCAGTGGAAATATTTTGCGTCCACCGACGTCGCGGCAAAGATCTCGTCAAGTGTACAACAATACTCCCTTAGTAATGGCTTTCAGAAAAACGATCGGCGATATCTGTCGGGCCGTACTGAATGGAGCCTCTCGGAGAGAGGGGGCGCGCGATCGAAGGAGGGAAGAAAGATTTACCGCGGCGCAACGGTTCGCGCCAATCAGACACGACGCGGCGCATCGCCGGCGCAGATATTTCACAGTTATGGCCAGATAAACCACGACCTTAGCGCCGGATGTACCGCCGTTTGGGGAATAGAGCGCATCAATGATGCAATGTTCGGCATCGCGCGCGGCATCGAACGCGCGTTTGTCTTCCTTACCGGGAGGTTTATAGTCGCGCCTATCACGTATACAACTCCGCTTATATATTATCTTTCTCACATATACGCCCACTGTATTCCGTAAACTTCCTCGAAATTCAAGAGGATTCCACAGGCGTCGTGTAATTTATCATTGATTAAACGGAAAGGACGGATAGAACGAGGAATCTTAATCTTTTCTTATGACGCGAAAGCGATAACAAAACGTTTAAAATTAAAAATATCTCGAAAAGAGACAATTTACATAATCGAATGATTGTTGGATGTTCGATGACTAATGTCAGAAACCGAACGTCTTTTCCCTCGTTCCACGAGAGGGTAGCTATCGATACTGTAAAGATAGCGCTTTAAGGGTGTCTCCTTCGAGTGCAAGTGAAGCCAAGGGCTGCGCTTTTCTGCTGATCAGCGTACTGAATCCCGGTTTCCTTGACGGAGTCGTCACCGGCGGATCGAGAAAGAGAGATAGAGACAGAAGGAAGAGAAAGAGGACCGTGCGTGGGAGAGAATGGTAGCGAGTTTTAAACCGCAACTCGATATCTGCTCGTTTCCGCGCCGTATACCAACCCCTGTTTCGTGTAAGTCTCTCCAGGGAGTTCGGTGGAAGCCAGAGGGATGCCCGACAGGATGTGTACGAGCCGTGCAAAAATGGGAAAACCAGAGCGGCGTTGACACTTTCAGAGTCGTTTCTGATCGCACGGGTTAACGATGGTGGAAAAATGCCCTCGTCACTCCCGATTTCGGTTTAGGGTCGGCTGAACGCGTTGTTATTACAGTTGCGCCGACCAGTGTGATAATTAAAACGTTCAATTTAACCGTCGTGAAATCGAATCACCTCGAAAAATAAAAGCGAATTATTTAAAAAAGTAATTTGCAAGTCGCGCAGATCATCGTTTGAAGAATGACGTTAAGCGTTACATAAATTAGAATATTTTACACAGCGATAACATCGGCATCAATAACAATAAGAATTGCTCGGTAATTTCTTTCGTAAGAGGATATTATTTCCGTGTGAGAGGACGACTCAGCTCGAGAGGACGTTCCGCTCGAGGAAGTTACTTGGAGGCTGAGAAAGAGAGAAGAGATCGGCGACGCGGCGCACTCGCGGTCCCCCGATAAGTTCAAAACCGTGTCGATACTCGGCGCTATAAATCGTTTGGCCGAGAGGATCGCTATTCGCGGACGAAGGGAGTCGAATCGGAAACGTGACCGAGCGCGGAAACGGGGACAAGGAATCAGACAGAAAAGGAAAATATAAAATTCCATCAATTCGCGAATTCGACGGTTGCCGTTTACAATTTCTCTCTCGTCTTGTGGCATTGGAGGGTATGCCACGGCGAGGGGTGCAATGGCACCGTCGAAGTATGTATGATGCACGAGAGCAAAAAAAAAAAGAGCGCGCGTTAGAATGGCGAATTTCGCCTTATGTGTGTTTGGGGTTTCAGGTCTTATTAATGATTGATCGAGGGATATCGACGTCTCCCCTCTGACGCGACTGATATATGTGGAGTGCGCGGCAGGGAGAGGAAGGGGGTGGCGGAAGGGAGAGTTTGTCTGTGCCTTCGCACGTGACACAATAAAACAGCACACGGCCGTATCGATAGCTTATTGCGAGACTTTTTATCGATCCCGATAACTCCCCGGTTGTTGTTCCACCGAAGCGACGCCGATGCGGAACTTTATATAAATCGCGCTCCTGTCGGGGACCGACTTTGTTTTGCCAGCAGATTAGCCGGAAGCGTCCCCAAGTACCTATCTTCGAGAATATCGATGGGTCGTTCGTATCCATCCGACGATAGCGGTGGATATCGCATTGATTTATTTATCTCGGAATAGTTGATTGATGCTACATAGTTTAAACACCACTTTTAATTAATACGAAGTAGATTATCGATAACATTCATTTCCAATTCAACTAACGATAGTTTGATTTAATTTAATCTAGTAAAATATTGAATCTTATATGGTAGCTCTCGATTGGAGAGAAGCAAATAAAGAATTTCTATTTATTTAGAGGAATCTTTCTCCAGAGGGAGTTAGAAATATTTATCGCATGCCCGCAGCTTCGCACTTTTAATAAAAAATATTCGTAACGTCTTATTAACTGCAATTAATGTCGGGCGCATAAACAATAATTCGGGCGAAGACTATTTTCGGCAAATGTCAACTAATTTTCGTAAAAGGTGAGCGAGGTCTTAAAAGTATAAGGCGCATAAAACCGCTCGAGCAAATACAAGGCTAAAGCGGGGTGGATACAGCGAAGGTGGAAAAGCCACGTGGATCCCCGAGGGTGGCGTTAATCCGCCCTCGCTCTCCCCGATGCTTACCCATCTAGACAACGGAGACGAAGCAATCATATTTTCCGCCCCAAAGGCACGATACGTGTCAATGCGAATCAGGCTTAGTGATCTAATGTGGATTCTGATAGTGTCTGATTTACTTCCGACGTCTCTCTCTCTCTCTCTCTCTCTCCAGGCAAGATACACCCTTATTCCGTCTGTGCAGATTGCAGCCGTCTGCTTCAGATTTAAAAAAAAAATCAGATCGATATCTCTTGTCTGGCGTTTTCATAAACAATTCTTAAATAAATTCTTCGATTGCATACTGATGATATCGACGTATAAAAAACAATTACTAATACGCGTCAATACATAAAAAAAATTATTGACGCGAGCTTATTAAAGACAAGAGGTCTGTAAATAAAATTATGTTGGTTGTGCTAAAGAAACGGGTACTGTTATCAGCCGCTTTCCGTAGCGAATCGCGTAAACGACTGCTATCGTACTTTCGAATACGGCGTTTTAGGAAGAGGAAACGACGTAAGGATTTCGAAAGTTGGAAAATCCCTTGCGAGTAATCCAGCGTCCCGCCATCAGGCGCGCACGATCGTCGTTCGCGATGGACGGAAATTCGCGACTGGCTTTTTTTTCCCTCGCTTTCCGCCGCCCTTTTCTCCCTACCTGGATCCTTTCTCTTCTCGTTTCTACTCCCGTCACGTATGTAGCGAGAAAAATTGCAGCCGAGCGCTTTGCCCGGTACTCGGTTCTGCACGTTCGGCTCCCTCGCCTCGTCTCACTCTTTCTTCGCTTCCTCTGCCTGGATACGCTCCTGGAGCCAGCGTGATGAATCTTATTGTTAGATAGAGACGCCCTTTTTGCTCGGCCAAGTATACCAGTTTATTGTTAGTTACGCCGATATCTTTGTTGGATTGCCAAATTTGTATCTTTCTCGATTTATCGTTGTTACAGATTTTACGAAACGTTTCCTTTTTAAAAGTTTATGGCTTTCGATAATTCAGGAAATAAAATTTACAAAATTTATGTCATTGTCTCGCACTACGTTCTTCCCTTGATTTTATACTCAACTAATGTTCGATGCTCGATTGCACTCGACAGCACGCATATCCGCGAACGTAAGGAAAAGGAGTCATTTTCGCGTATATCAGCGTTTCTGAAATGCATACGGATTCGAGGAAGACTAAGTTAGACTGCTCTATAACTAGATTTTCAATGGAATGATAGTTTTCTTTCTCTCTCTCTCGTTCTCTTTTAGACATAAAAACGACATAATGATAAATCGCAAAGGAAAGAAGATCAGAGAAAACCATATTATGTTAGAAGCAATCTATAAATTTAAATGTAATAACATTATTGGGTTAATTATAGAGAGTTCTAAATGTAGCCAAGAAAATTCGATAATGTCACAGCGATATTTTCAACGAAGAAACCATTTAATTCTACTGCTCGTATTTCTAAGCACCAGGACACGCGATCGTGTCTAACGAGTTCGCATAATGATATCAGGAGGGCGACGAGGATCGTCAGTAGCTACGTAGAAATTGGTGATTACCTCTCGGACGATCTGGATGCTGCTCGTATAATATACGGCAAGTTTTCCTCGAAGGCCCACGACGATACGCCACTCTTCTGCGATAATGCAATCACGATATTACTGCACCATTGCAACGAGGTCAACTTCAGTTCACATCAGTGATTCGCTGTCTTCTACCACCGATCTAATTAATCTTGATTTGACGATGTAATTTATTACTAGTTGACGATATTACTTTTGACGCATTTCAGTCAAGTGATACAAGAAAGAGACGTGTAATAAAATTACTTTGTTAATGATTGACTTACCGCTAAAAACTATACTATATGAAAAATGTATAAAGTTAAAATGATAAAGATTGATGACGCGGTAGTTTATTACGATACGATGATTAAAAGAGAAAGATCTTGACCAGGAAATTGTTTCCGTGATTTCCTTGAAGTGATAAATGCACGTAAGTTATAATCCATCTAATCGTTTGTTAGAAAATACTGTAATTAACGTTGGAAGGTCATATCCCTACCGTTCACGTGAGAATTAGTATCAATCTGATTGAGTTGTTTCACACATATTATATGCAATAAGATATTATCTTAAAATACTAGAAAAAGATTATAATTTTATTGAAATGTTTAATACGAAATTTGATATAATATTATCGCCCGACGGAGTGTTATAAGAATAAGAAAAAAAAATGTGTAGGTGATTTTTTAAAAGGAAAATGTGGGCTCTTTAAAATTTCCTCAACTTTGAACATTATCCTAGTCCGTAATCGAGGAAACGATCTTTCATCCGTGATTCATATCTCCGGCTGGATCCTTACAATCTCAGGCACACCCCGGCGGAAGTAGTCGCCCGCACTTTTATGTAACCGACGCTACGTGTTTTTTTCCTGAACGATTTCTATCAAGGCGAACAGACTGTTAAGGGAAGACACGCGCATCCTGGGTAAGCCGTGACGACACGCGTGTCTGTCTCGACTTCCCTCCCGACTCGCAGCCCCGGGGTTTCCTCCGTCTCCTTCGCTTTCGTCACTACGTGAGTTTGATCCTTCGTCGATATCCGTAGAAGTAAATTGCGCGTAACTTACACACGTAAGTTGCGCATGGAGCCCGTTTACATTACTAACACGTGATAAATTAGGCACTTTACCAAATCCTTAACCAGATCAGACCTTTGGTTGCATTTCGTTCAAAGGCTAAGATAAATCTTGTTTGATTCGCGAAATTCGAGGGACCAGATGCGCTGGGGAATATTTCGATATCAAATTTATTTGATAGCCGCTGTTCATTGAATTACAGAAAGCAGTAATCTTACGGAAAAGAAAATTCGCGACGAATACAATAAATAGGAAAATGCTCGTAAACCACGTCGATGATGCGCGTCGTTAAAGCTCTCGTCGAGCAGTCGAGCAGTCGCGCGAGGTGTCGCGGGGAAGCAATAATTGTTTCTTATACGCGATGCCGTGCCATGCCGGTCCAGCACTCCGTCGCTTCGTGCCTGTCGATGGCGCACGAGCGAGTTGTCAAGTATGCAAATGACGAAGCTGCTTGTCCGTCACCTTAAGACCAGCCAGCATTGTCGGCGATGGATCATAGCCATCGTGACCGTTAGTTTGTATAAAACACGGACTCCTCATGTTCGTGATGCGCATCACGTGACCGCGAGGATCGCAGATAGTGACTGACGTTATCTATCGTGCTGCATCGTGGTATACAGGTAATAATAATCCCAGACGACTAGGTGATCTCTGAAGAGTCCCCGTCCGATTCTACAAAATCGAGGATAATCTCTAAAAGTAATTGGTTACATCGTAAAGGCTAATTGTAATTATGCCTTAATGAACATCGGTGTCTTTCATTGATGGTAACTGATTTAGCGAGTTTGATGACAAAACGGTTTGTTGTGTAAATTTTACACACTATAAATCACGAGATATATAATAACTAAACAAGCTACCGGTCGAATGTATTCAAAGATAATATAGCTATTGTCATTTAGAACTATAAGGACAACAATAATTTTCATTTTAAGATGACTGATAGGTTATTAAATAATAAATTATATAATAAATCATATAAAAATAAACTTACTTCATCAATGTAAAATATCTTTTTAAATCTTTATAAGAGGTATTAGTGGATCATCGATGGTCTACTAATATTCTTCGACAAGATGCCGTTTTGTTTCTTCGTACTGTACATCTGGCATGACTTTCGTACGGATGAGCGCGCGCAATTATGCCAGTCTAATGAATCAGAATTATTCGTTGGCAGTCTCATTAACGTCAAAGTCGGCGATGTGTTGCGCGCCAATGACTCCTGTGAAACGTTCCTGGCATAACCGCACACTTATCATATATGGCCATTCTTTTCCCGGCTCATTGACACGAGTCTTCAAACTACCTCTCTCGAGCGCGTCTCGCTCGACGGAGCACCGATAAAGTCGCGTGATCATCGCGGAAGACGATCATCGCGACGGTGGCATAATTTCGCGCGCGTTCAAGCGACGCACACTATCAACCAAACTGATTAGCATCTCCGGGGCCGCAGATAACCGCCCCCGTGAAAGTGCGCACAAGGTCGGCATACCTAGCTATCTCGAACCAGCCGGCGTGGTAAGCGCAGAGGGGGTTGGTTCCTACCACCCCCGGGATGGGTGTTGCGTGTAGAACGCGGCATAAATATGTAAGAGCTACTCTCTCTCCTTCCCCCCTTTCTCCTCCCGTCCCCCCGTCCCACGAGCTGTGTTGGCCCCCTCGGTACTCCATCCTACGCGGCACTCTCCTCCCGCGGCGCCCCTCTCCTTACCACCCAGACCTTGCGCAACTCCCGTGCATGTACGCGAGAGAGATGGGGACGTCGATGATGACGTCAGAGTACGTCCACGTCACAGGCTGGCTGCGTGCAACGTCAGTGATCGAAGTCAGCTGAACCGGCCGTGGTGCCTGGAATGAAAACTTTTGAGCTTGCGTATGAATCTTCGTCGATTCGTCTGTCGATTAGCACTCGTATCC
This sequence comes from Temnothorax longispinosus, assembly GCF_030848805.1. Classification (NCBI taxonomy): domain Eukaryota; kingdom Metazoa; phylum Arthropoda; class Insecta; order Hymenoptera; family Formicidae; genus Temnothorax; species Temnothorax longispinosus. Next base: position 9,688,037 of record NC_092358.1, read on the forward strand.
GTAACCGACGTCCGTGACATCTTTTTGGTCTCTAGGGCTTCAGTACGAGGGAATCGATAAAAAAGTAATCGACCGGAAATGCATAAGCTTCTAAGAATATGTTATATGCAATTGGTTACCCCGATGAAACACTAAACATTGATCGTAACTGCATAACTATAGTAAATAATTCTGATTACGGCTCTGAGTTATCGGCGCTGAGATTAAACTGTTCTAGCGATTGTCCGTCGATGATGTGACGGTCCTTCCGAGAGCCAGTTTAGGTCTTTGGTGATGATCGAAAGGGGTTTCGAGCCATCCACTTGAATGGGACGAGAGGCGGAAAGGAGCAGGACGAGCAGCAAGGCAAGGTGCTCATTGTGATGAAGCATGAGTCTGACCTAGTGGGGTAGTGGGGCAGGTCGCAGCGGATGATACATACATATTTATGTCGCGCACCGCGTACCACCACCACCACCACCACCACCGGCAACCAGAGTACCACCGTGTCGGCGGCGCTTCCACCATCAGACCAACCCCCTCCCCGGCTGTTCTCTCTCTCTTTCCTTCTCTCTGTCTCTTTCGCACGGCACGAGCTTTCGCTACCCCTTATACTCCTCGCGGAAGACCAGGCAGGCAGGCAGGCAGACAGGGTGCCATTGGCCTTCGCTCGGTCTGGGTTGCTAATCAGGCCGCGAAGGTGCGCATCCCGAGCACGCGCCGTTTTCACGTTGCCGTTGAAAAGCGCCACGAGGATGCCACGTGAGACGAAAGCGTGAGGATTCCCCCCGCGTGGAAAGTGGAACGCTTCCGGACGACTGCCGCCGCCGCCGCTGGCTTTCGCACCGCCAACTGCCGGCACGAACATAGCTACGAACATCCTCCCGGTTACCAAACTTTCACCACGTGGTCGGCAAAAAGCTCCGCCGCTGTTCTTTCAGTATTTCGCGCGTCTTCGACTCTCGTCGATTTATCGAGAGAGCAGTTTCCGATTTGGTCCCATTGTTGTCTTTTCTTATTTTACATCGATTCTATCGTCAGAATTTTTTTCCTTGAGAAGATCTGTCGAAATCAACTAGGGTTAATTTTAAGATGCGCAAAAAACTCTTTTTTAGTAATTTACTTCAGTATTACTTTTTTTTATATTCGCTGACTTATCTTTTTTGCGTCAATTTTTAAGATGGACGAAAATGTACCATTGATTGTTCCGATGTTATATTAAATACTGTGCTTTGTTAATTTATCAACTCACACACGCCGCCAGGAGATCACACATACGAGCAAATGAAAATGCAGAAATCCTCGAACAAATATTACCCGTCGAAGTCGCACGAGAGATTCTTGCTGCTGTCAGCGTGAGTTATTAATCAGTGAATTCCTTGCGTCACGTGGACGATCGCCGAGGACCTGTCGTCCTATTAATCGTGCCCGCTAATGACGCCTGGCTACCGGCGTAACACCATCATCGTCGTCGGCGTCGCGTCGCGTCGTAACGGTCACGCGATCCAGATCGCGTTTCAGGCCGCGCAACGTGCAATTATAACGAGAATGCGCCGCAAGCACGCACCATCACGCGGGACAAGCGTGTGTCCCCGTGGCTGGAGGGGGGAAAGAAGGGGGAGAGGATAATTTTATTCTTCCTTTTCCTCGCGAGGAGGAATCGATTTCGCCTACGACATCGTCCACGACGATCCCCGACGCGACATCGAAGGCAACGACGATTCCGAGGCGTCCATCGTCGCGCTGCTCGCATTTGAACGCACTTTTACGACGGTGCAACGCGATAATGACCGTCGGCTCGTGCGGCCACGCACGCAAGCACGCACGCACGTATTTACGCGTGTATAGTGTACGTAATGTATCACATTAAAAATATCGATCGGTATCGCGTCGAAGAGCGCGATATGCTGATTGGGAGCGATCCCTTTTTGTCTACGTGTTGCTTTTTCGTTCCGATATGACCGTGTTCCGGGTTATCGGTGCGTCTTTACATGCGACTCAATTAATTACACTATACACGCGATAAGTCCGATTACAATTTCGCACGCGCGCGCGCGCGTGCATCTCGACATCCCTATTTAAAAGATACCGCGCGGTATTTACGATCGGCACGAGTATCTTACTCCGTTGCCGCGGCGGATGCGAATTCCATGCGGGTCTTTAATGAGAGAGCGAGGGACTGCGCGAAATTACACATCCCCCGGGACAATCCAGATCGCCGGGCGATCGGTCCGTGGATTTAGAAATTAAAGACGCGGCTTATCGCTTCGAGAGCTTATCGTCTTCGAAGCCGTTGAGTAAAGAAAATACACGGTATCTCAAAAGGAGCAAGGACGATACTTTGTTTCACGCACGAACACTGATATTTCTCGAAGAGTATTTAAATTTATCATCTCTTTTTGTAAATCAAGATCGTATTTCAAATTTCGCCTCTATCCCATGTCCCTTTCATCTGTCCACGAACTAAATAATTTGGTAGCTATCTATTAATTTTTTTGTTCTCCTTAATTGCGAGTCTATCATTCCTCTTAGGAGACGGACGTTCGCGAGGAACGACACGGCGCTATCAGGAATGCAGTTGGCTCGAGGAAAAACGAGGTGCGAGTTGACGATGCATACGAAGCCTACGGAGGCGGTTAAACAGAGACGGACGTCACGTCGCGTCGGTTGCCTCGCACGATGCGCAATGATCGACGATAGGTCCGGTCTGGAAGATAGAACGGGATAGAAGTGGACGGTGCGCGTTGTAGGCCCCGATTTATCGATCGATAATACCCTTACGTAAAGTGTTTATGTCGCGGACGCACCATTAATAAAACCGTTTACCGTACCTTTTCGATGGGGCTGCCTCATCCGCGATAACTGCCTCGGTGAATAGCTTTGCCTTCTTCCTTTTCTTCGATACTTCTTTTTCTCCAGCACACTTCTTCCTCTTCTTCCTCCACCACCGCTTCCTATTCTATCCGCGGGCAACGTCGTTATTCCGACATTTTTCGGCTGGCTGTGATACTCAAGTGTTCTGCAAGCTCGTTGAAAGTTTTCATGTCATCGTTGCGCAAGCATAATGGGCATTAACAAAACGAATTCGCGTTGTACGGAGCACGAACGTTTTTATGGAACAATCGATAGGTTTACAATCGTGCTTTAATTCTCTTGGCGATTTTTATTTAAAGAAAAACGCGTTCTATGAATTATATCCCACGCCTCGTTTTCCATGTACTTCTTCGTGTGAGAGCAAAAGTGCGAGGATTCAGTTGAAACGTGATCGCTGAGGAATCCAATATTCCAGAATCACGGATGCGATAAGTAATAAAACCGGTTTGCGTAAAGCTGGTAAACGCTAATCTCTCGCGCTGTTAATCACGATAATCCGCGACAGAACGGTCTCATTAGTTGAATCGTCGAATCACTTTATAATCTAAGGGGGAATATTATCCACTTTTTGTAAGAACCTAATGAAAAGAGCGTAGATCCAAAGTTGTTGCTAATTTTTTTTCAATAAGTAATAAATCGTTATTTTTTTATTTTTTATATTAGTTTTTTCAGTATTTATCTCGTTAAAGCACCATGAGTGAAGACTAGGAAAAAACCGATTGCGAGCAAAATAAAAGATCGACTTGTCTATACTCAACCTTGTAAAAAAAATAGTTTTTATACCGGTATCGAAGCGGACAACAAGTCGATTGACGTCGGATCGCGGATACGAGTCCCGGGTTCGCAAACGAGTTTCATCGGGACACGCGGACTCATCCGCGCTCAAGCTAACGCCCACGCGTTCGTCCAAACGCGCACGGTGCACGCGATCGTCTAGCGACGCTTTGTAATCCGTGGGTTACCACCTTGACACCATCGTTCTCCAGGAAGTTATTGGCCATCGCAAACTTTCGCCTTTGGCCGTTGTCCCCGTCCAGCTGACGTTGAGCCCCTCGCCGGAAATAATGGGCCCGGTATTTCTCGTACTACATTGTTAAATATTAAAAGATGAAATTTAAACAAGTACCTACCTTAAGGTTATTTTGTTATTTTAAGAAAAGACAGGATGGTAGGACCTGCTGAGATTATACAAAAGACTAGTTCGTGACACTTTGGAGGCAAAGATAGGAATAAAGAGAAACAGAGGTAGACCCTGATTCTCTCACTCGCTTGATATGCAGATTTGATTAAGAAGTAAAATCGTATAAATCGAGAGGATTAAAAAAAAGATAAATGAAGCGTTCTCTTAGTGGAATGACGAATATGCCAATAATAAGATACGGATAATTGGCTGTTTAATTTGTTCGCGGTTTAATTTAATGCGCAAGTCGACAGAAATAACTTCTAGAACGCGCAATCACATGCCTAAGTCAGAATATAGAGTTATAATCATATTGCACGATAGCTGTTCTTCCCGGTATTTGCATATCTGCGTAAGTTTCGCTTGTTAGAGATGCGGTATTTAGGTAAGAGGCGTCCCTCTCGGATCCACGCAAAACCTGCTTTCCAATAAAGTTCTCGGAACCGAACCTTATTACGTAAGTGCACGTGTCACCTTGACTTTCCGACGAACAACTACGACTCATCTCCCCGTTGTTCCTACCCCGGTAACGGCGAACGAAAAATGACGTCAGCGTGAAAAGAACAAGGAATCATCGTTAGCTAACCGATAACGGATGCCTCGTCAGAAAGCCAATGATAGTTCAGTGAAATGTGAAATGTCGAAACAACGCGGCAGCGGTGGCGGCGAGAAGGGAGGGAAGCCGCCTTCGACGCGTCGATAATAGCAATTAACGCGATTATATCGCTCGGTTCTTAGTCATTAATAGTTGCAGAGAGTAATTATCGGCGACGATTTATTGCGGGTAATGGCGCGTAATGAGCTCGTGGCAGCGGCGGCGCGGCGGAGGCGGGACGGCTCGCACGCGGTTAAGCTTCTACGTGCGTTCCTCGTTTCTTTTCGCTTCTTTCTACGCGCTTCTACTCACGGCTTTTTCTCCGTCTCGCCTTGTGTATCCGCGAGTGGTACGATTACGTGGACGAGGACACATCTTGGCACTTTGCGATCGGCACTGCGAAGTCGGGGACTCGACGACTAGGTGTCCTTGCGCTTTAAATAAATGCGAAAAACACCGCCTGCGCGGCGCGGCGCGGCGCGTCGCCGATACCGCGGCGCTCCTCTTACGCTTACTTCGAGAGAGGTGAGTTTCTTTACCGCCTACGCCTGCACGACCGGCGATCAAACGTCCCTCTCGTTTCTCCCCCGCCCTGGAATCTGTCGCCCGTGCTTCGTCTCTTGTCGATGCAGTCTAGAATTGTATTACAAGTGTCTTTGTGCAACGGCTACCAGACGGCATAACGATAATAATTGAAATGTTTTATCCTGAGATCATGTCTTCACAGAAATCCGCGCAAAAACTGTATTAGAACAAACAGCCATTTATAGTGCCAATTGTTTTTTGACGAAAAAGCTCTCGTAGTCTCGACGTGTAAATATTAAATTTGGTAATGGCAAAGCCGATACGTATCGTTATCAACGCTAATAAATTGGCCCAATCATCGCAGCGATTGATTAACGGCGAAACGCGAGTAATCTGTGAATTTTCGATTGCCGGGTTCGACAGGGGTTTCGTTAATCGGCGCTCGCCCCGTCATGCGCGTGTTTGCTCGGTCGTTATTATCCGGCATTTTATACGACGTCAGGGTTCTTCGTCACAGGCTGAATTTTGATAATTGATACTTGCGGGCGCACCTGTACGTACCGCGACGTAGGGGAGGCAGCGGTGCGGTTGCGCGACAGCGAAAAAAAGAGGATGCAAAACGACGGGGAAGAACGCGCGAGGAGAAGAAAAAAGAAGGCGGAAAGACGGTTTCCCGAAGCGACGCGAGGCCCGGGGGCAAAACCGATCGCTCCTTTCCTACCGCACCCCAATTTTAATCAGGACCCGAAGTATGCAAGTAGGATGGATGCCTGCGAGCTCTCCCGGCGGTACTACCGGGCGTTACGATGCATGTAATTTATTTTTATTGCCACCAATTTTTTTTCTACCCCTCGATCAGCTCCTACTAATTCCGAGGAGGAGGGCATCGCGCGAGAGAGGCATCCGGGCGACCAGCCCGGGGTTATGTCCGCGCTTGAAATATTCTGCAACCCAGAAATTTTCATCAAACGCCCGTTTACGGCGCGTAAACGCTGCCGTTTATGGAACACACTTCGTCTCGAGAAATTAAGAGATTAATATGAATAGAATTATTAAATAGTTATCACAATAATCCACGTGTTTCGATGAAAATGCACTTGGATGGGTAAATTCGCGCGAGCGATCGTTGTTCCGCGAATCGTCGTGAGGCACGTAGAATGAGAAACCCCGACGATATCCTGGAATTGCCTTCCGGATTCTATTTGTGCAAATCTTCGCGGGAGCGCCAGCTCTTCTTTCGACGATACGGAACCAGCGATCCACGCGGTTTTCCACCTTCGAACCTCTCCCCGTTTTCCTCGCTGCCGGTGGAAAAGCCACCGAGTTCGAGCGCCCGAGACATTTCTTCCGGATTCCACGCGGAGGCCCATATATACGCGCGCGCCGCGTTTGTCCGATTTAGAGGTGCGTGAGATTTATAGCGAGTCAGGAGCGTGTAAGAGGTGGAGTGGCAGCCGGTGATGGAGGATCCCGCAGGAGGGTTGGAAATGAAGAGCGGGGGCGGGGAGGGGGGGAGCGGGGAGAAGTAAGAGAGATACATAGAGCGAACGGCGGGTTTTGAGTCTGAGCCGCGAGGGTTATTGCAGTAAGTCTTCTCTTGGGGGTTCAAGAATATTACTATCCGCGCGGGCGTGCGCGCGCGCGAGCGCGTACACGCGGAGTCTACCCTACGCTTTCATCTAAACCATCCTCCCCTCCTGCCGTTCACCCTCCACCCGACCGCCCTGCTCGCGCGTTTCGTTTCTTTCCCTTCAGAAGCCCGGAGCGAACATGAGACGAGGAAGCCCGGAGACGAGGGAGGAAGAACGATTCCCTCGAAACCCAAGCGATCATACGTGCCTAGGCGATCTTTTTAAACGCGCCCCACTTAAAAGAACATGGTTTACGTTTATAGCCACTCATTCGACGGGAGAATGAAGGGACGAGAAAGAGATAGAGCGAGTGAGAGAGCGAACGACACAATTCCACGCAATTTCGGACGAAGGGCGAAAACGTTTGTACCGGCGGGGGGTGCGCAAGCTGATAAGCAATAACGGCTGGGTTTGGGACGAGGTGGAGGGGCAAGCGTGTGGATACGTATGATTTCCACGAGAGCGTTTCGTAATCGTAGGTATATATTTCCTTGGCGCGCGATCCGCGAATTTTTCCCGGTTGAACTTTTTGCGACCGCGGCTCGCCGCGAGCGAAGGCGTGCGTGAGTAAGAAATAGAGTTTAATTATACGGCGAACGCTGCTTTAATGCGATATTGAATATGTACATGCGTTATTGCGCTATAATATCGACGGAACGGGTCGCGCATATTCCCACGTTCGCTATTCAGAATTTACTGGAACCGATGCCGATTTTAGTTCTCGCCGTTGAATTTGTACCGAAACGAATGCATAGCGATGGCCTGTCGAACCAATACTTGTTCTAGTACGCGAGCAAAGCAAATACGGCAATACGGTCAAACACGGCAATCATAATGCGAGAGATTAATACGGGAATATTTTCCAATCGGGAAACTTAATAATCATTACAAACTCTGTAATTGACTTAATTGCACTGACCATTTATTTGATAAATATCGCAAAATCATTACGGCGATTACTAATCGCATTTCGCTGCTGCAAAAAGAACTTTTGTTTCCAAATGGAGAAATTAACGTAAGTTCCGTCGGAGGAGACAGGCTTCATTTTTATTTTGACGAAAACGCTCGAGGGATAATGCGGGACAATTTCTCTGTTCGGAAGTTACGAGGCTCTTTCACCCCTCGTTTCACTTTCTTCGCGGGCGCTTTGTTCCTCGCCGCTCCTCGATCCCGTAAGACAGGACACGGTCGAGTTAGTTAAAAAAAAATGAATTAAAAGTGTAATCCGCGCGCTGATTGCGAGGAGGACTTCCGAGATGGAGAACGGTCTCGCCTCGTGATTCTTTCTGCTCTCTTGGGGACCGACACGGCGGCGAGGAAGTTGTCTAATTAAAGACGGGAGTCGATCCATGGGCACGAATGAGGCACTTTCTGACAGAAAAAGAATTCCTCCTCTTCGCCAAAAGAAAGGAAAAGAAAAGGGAGGGACGAGGGTGAAAAAAAAGAAACACAACGTCGCGCCTCCCCCCGTGACTCGCAGCAGTCGTTCGAATGGGGGTATTAACGTCCGTTGGAAATTCCCAGCGGCGCTTTATTGACCGGTCGATATAACCCGCTTCGTAAAAATGCTCCTACCTCGCGCTAATTCGCAATTCTGGGTCGGCCCGGAAAGCGATACGCTTCGTTAAAGTGGAGCGAGAGCGACGACGAGAGAGCGGCGCGCGAGAGAGTCTTTTCCGATCTCTCAGGAGTACGGAACATCGCCCAGCCGAGAGAGATTATTGCTAGGATCAACGGCGCGGCTCAATTTACCGCAATTTACCACGGACTTTCCCCGATTCCGAATGCCTCCCAAGGAACCTTACGTCTTCGGACCAAATCCCTCCCCGCACGCACGAACGGCAAGAAGGGGGCGAGGCGCGCGAGGGTCGCTCTCGCCCCTTCGGTACCGTTTCTCGCTGCGCCTCTTTACGAACGCTTTACGTCCGTAAACCGCGCGCGCGGCTGATCTCCGGGCCTCGGAGCTTAGCCCAGTTTTATTTAACGCGTGTTTAAAACTAATAAAAGCCGGCAGAACTTCTCTCGTCCCGGCAGATCCGCAATCAGAGCTGCGAGTCTCAACGGCGGACAACCGCATTATCCACCCCCCCCCGCAGCGTTTATACCCGCTCTCCCCCGTTTTCTTCTCCTTCGCCTCTATCGGAGGGTTGTTGCTCCAAGTCGTAGAAGAATAGACGAAGAGAAGGCTAATGACTGAGTAGTCTTCAAGTTTCGGCGCGACATTAACTGCTCGAGCGGTCCGAACAATTATCGTTTAAGCTTTTACCGTTTTACGAGTCGCTTCTTTTGCCTAGATATAAATTCAGGTTACTCGGTCGAGGCAAGAAGAAAATATGATGAAATAACTATTATTAATAAATACATAATAAAAACCACTATTATCCTAACGGTTTATTGTCGCGCTTCGATCTTTCGATCTTTCATTCTCTTTCGATCTTTGAAATAAAATACATCGGCATACCATCCTGTACCTACATGCAGTTTTTTGCCCGCAAAAACAGAAGCGACAGAAAAATAACGTAGGAAAACAGCGGGATCGCTTAATCCGACGCGACGCGATCCATGCAGATTGATAAAACAGCCATGACTGAATTTCGCTTCCGATGTTGGTAGCCAAAATTTTGCCAGCCGGTCGCGCGAGCGCAAATATAGAGTATTCCCCCCCCCCCTCGTTCGAGTTACGACAAAAACAGCCAACAATTCCGGCGACTTTCGGCTCGCAGTTTGTTTTCCGTTTATAACCGTTTGCCGCCGTTCGCGTTCCGGTATTGGGAAAATTCGCCGCTGCTTCCTGCGAATTATCCGACGTTGCAGGTACATGGAAAAGTTTACCCGTCCGCGCGGATTGTAAACGAAACGGCGCGTACACCACCATTGTCTACGAGCCGGTCGCTCGGCTGGATGACCTGCGTGTTGGTTATTTTGACTAGCGGTTGTATTTACACGGGACCAGCGGGTGGTCCGTGGTCCGGGACCAACCGTTTACATCGCCCGTCCGTTACAATGAACCCCGCGCGCCCGCGCATGTTCGTCGAGATCCGCTTCCGTCGTTGATGCCGTTGCTGATGAGGCTGCTGACAACATGCTGCTACGAAACTATTATCGTTATTAACGTGGTCACTTTTATCCACGTAGTTAAATTTCTTCCACCTGTTTTTTAAATAAAAACAGTCATGCCGATGAGGCACCAACATGGTCGATCGAAACCGATTCTTTCAAGAATATCGCAATTAATAAGTTGTTATTGTAATTAAATTTCGCTATCGTCATCATACCATCTTTATTGGTGATTGAAATGGTTCGTTATTCGCAAATCGGTGCAAAAGTCTGTTTATTAATATTACATTATTAATTGCTATAGAATTCATAATTTTATAAAATTATATATCACAAATATAGTTCTCGTCATTTGATATATTCTGTGTACACATATTCTCCACGTGTATTTCTTAAAATTGTAAGCCTGCTAATTTTAATCGATTTAATTATGTCCTAATTCAATCAATTTTAGCAACGTAAAAGTATGTTGAGATGTCGTATTTTAAAAATTGTACGCTAGCTAAGTAATTAAAAAAGTGTCACAGTCAAGAAGGAACAAAAAGAAGATGGTTGCTGATGTGACATGTAAAAAGTCCTGCACCTTTAATTTGCAGGAACCTATCAATACAAAACAGTTTAACAATAAGATAAAAATCTACTCTCCTTCCAGTATTTGTTTTTCCTTCCGCATTTTCTCCGAAAATGTGTTAGGGTTACGGTGATTGTGTACTAACCTACATGTTGAAAAAATGAGATCTGCAAATTACCACAATATAAAAGGGATATCCAGAGGGGCATCAAACTGGAAACGTTTTTGGGCCAACGTGTCAATCACATGTGACGACCAAATATTGAAGTGCTTGTATTTATTGTCCGGGATTCTGGAATTTATTACTATTTTTCTTACTGTTTCTTTTTTATGCCTCTAAATAATAACCTATTCTTCTCACAAGCTGTCTCTGATTAAGTATTGCATCGATATTGCATGAACGATTATTTTTAATCAGTATGCTTCAAATAATTATCTTTGCACGAGTCTAATTTCGAAAATTTTTTACGAAAAATAATATTAACCCGTATTAATTCATGTCCATGTCACATTAAAATTTATAACGTTTTAAAATTTACAAGTATCAAAGATAAGCTTATTAATCATTAGGTTGATTAATTTTAAATAAATTCATGATATTGCTTTAATTACATTTTTGCGCAATATAATTATCGATGTAGTCGCGTAAATTTTTTCACGAGATACCAGACGCGATTTCGTACTACATAATTTTTCGTTTTATAACGGGAATTGAAAAATATTTCATGTTAATTCAACACTGCTAATTTTCTCGTTGGCATACCATTCAAAATCTAAATCGGGCCTATCGAACGCCTCAAAACCATTAAACGACCACGAAGAACTACTTTACGAGTTGAGTATATATTCACAGGTTTAAGATATTACGTTGTAACACGAAGATTTCGGATTGCATTTAACTGAACGCGAGCTTTATTTAATATTTATTTTTTGCGAAAGTAATCACCTATCGACGAAACGGCAAAATAAAATGTATTTGATTCACGATTTATTTGGAACTTTAAGTATCATTTTACAGTTAAATAAATAATTGAGAAAAAATTTATGAGCACTGTTACTTTACTTTTTTATAAAAAAGTTAGACTGTTTTTATTACAATATTACGGCAAGGATTACATTGTGGAATAAGTTGTTGTTAAGTCGTCGCCAGCTACGAATTAAACAGCATACTCGTAGCTATAATTAACATTTTCTCTAATTACAACGAATAACTCGCCGCGCTGGCTAATCTCTCTTTCGTTACTTCCTCGACGGCGACACGAAGAGCGGGCGCGAAGAGAGAAAGAGAGAGAGAAATGCGAGAAGGAATAAGAACCTCTCTCTCCGGAAAAAAGGAGGAAATAAATCTTGTTCGCACGGGGAAGAGGGGAGGAACGAGGGGAAGGAGTCGACCGAGACTAGTACCAGGAGGTGTTCTCCCTTAAAAGCAATCGGCTGTACCACTATTTTGAACATTTCGTCGCGGTTAGGTCCCTGAGATATAACCGCCTCGCGATGAAATTATAGCCGCTCCGCGCTAACCGGGCCTTTAACTTATGCGACGCATCGGCCGTTAAATTATGTAACGCCCCGCGTAAATATCGCACCGCACCGCTCGTACAGTATGTTCCGCCGCACCGATGCTAAACCGCGCTTCAATGTTTATCCTTCTTGGTTTCTCGTTGAAACTTGCGCGGTCGTACCTCTCTCGCTCCTCCGAGCGGAGCAATTTGCTCGCGAATCTCGTTGTCCAAACAACACGGACCGTAAGAGAAGAAAACGTAACGTTTATGCGATGATTTAACCATAATAGCGCTTGTATAAAGGCAATATCGTCAACGTAACTCGTGTCTGAGCTTTATATCTTGTAATGGATTAATAGCCTAATTTTTTCCACGTAAGAAACTAAGGTATAATATATAAAATAACATAGATAACGAATATATGTTTTATATGTTATATTTATTCCGCAATTAAAATATCTGCATATTTCATGTACGATAAAGCTTATAAAGTAGTTGAGTTTCATGAAAATGCTGGCTTCTAAAAAAATAAAAAGCTTCATAGCTGAGAGGTAAGCAGGTATATCGCTGCCGAAACTTGGTATGTATACGAGGGGGCACGACTCAACCTGCCACCTTCGAGCCGAACGAGCCGAACGATCCGTTTTCCAGATAGCGGGAAACCATTTTTTCGAGTACAATTGCTTTTTAAAGAGATAACCGTGGAGAGCGCGCAAACGGGGACACGGCACGGCGGCACCTCTGTACCCCCCTGCCCGCGTCGCCCCCTCCGGCCTGGTTCTTGTTACGCGGCGGTGTAAGAGCGAGAGAAGAAAAATGAAAAGAGTCTCGGAGAGTGAATGAAAGAAAGGATTGAGTAGTCTTCGGGCTCGCGCAGCCTGGATGTAACCAACAAAGGGTGTGTCGAGAAGGGCAACGATGGCCCCCACAATGCCGTTCTGATAAACGAGGCGACATTGTCCGTCCGCGTCCGTACATCTCTTTTTCTTTTTTCTTTCTCTTTTTCTCTTTCTCTCCTCCTTCTAGTCTTCCTCTTGCCATTCTTCACGCGCGAGAGGACGAGAGGTCCCGTCAGTCACGCTACGACGGTTCCTCCGCTTTTTCACAAAGCGAAAATTGGATCTGTAAGTAGGCCGAGGAATCGGAGAACCGCTGCCCGGTGAATGGAGGGTATTATCTTGCGCAACGGAGGCACTTGCTTTCCATTTTCCATGTAACAATAATCAACACAAAAAATTAGGGAGAGAAGTACTTGGAAAAAGATTTAATATATTTCTACTTACTTATCTGACGCTACATAAACGGCATCTAATTTTCTTGCCAATCGAATGTTCGGTTGAACCGATCGGACAATCAAACTGCAGAGATGTTCCTCGAGATATTAATTTATCAGATATGTATTCGGTCGACTCGTTTGATCAAAGCAACCGCGTTTCCACACTTTCCACTTCTACGAACGAACAGAAGTTAGCCTCTTTAGCAGATCCGATCAGTTTTCGATCGAGAGGCATGCGCGTTAATAATTGAGCCGCTTCATTTCGGTGGCGGCGTCGAAACACGAGAGAAAGAAGATCGTTTCGCTGCGTTTCGCAGCGTCGAAATTGTGAGGCGGCCGGTCGGATGGTTGCGGATTTAAGGCGAGAAAGCGGGGCTGCACGACAGCGAATGCCCGGGACACGCCATGAGAGAGACGACTCAAAGTTGCAATTTATGTTTAACTGCCCTGGCAGTTCGTTAACGAGGTCCTGCTACGGTCTTTATAAACGCGACGTGTATCTAAGATCGGGCGACTTGAGTGGACACGTTCCCGCAGCTTTCCTCTCATTTTTTTGCCTTCATATTTTCACTCGTTTAATATGCCCGCCGGCACATAAATAAATCCCTAATTGGACCGAGGTCCTATTTGTTTCTCTTCTACATCGCGCGGCCACATCGGTCCCCTTCCTCCTTCACCGTTCACGGTTCGTCGAAGATAAGAACCTAATTTTGGGAATTAGCGCGAGTTTCCTAATTCGCCTGCTTCGTTACGGATTCTTTGATTCTCGACGGTGTTGGAATTCTCGGTCAAAACCGTGAAATATTCAATTAACAGAAGTTAAAATTGTAACAAATGTTATAAAAGATAAAAAAAAATAAACAAAAAATTATCAAAAATTATAAACGCGAGAAATCCCTAAAATGCATAAATAAAATAAAAAATAGTAATTGTGAAAATTTCGGCATTATCAAAAAGTGAATTATAGCATAAATGTTATGCAGGAGGAAAAAGAAATCTGATCAAACTTTTGACAGATAACTTTTGTTGTAGATTTGGCAGAACATAATAAATATGATGGACACGCCTTAGAGAATCTAAAAATTTTGGAATTTCACATCGCGGACGTGAAATGTTACGACGTGGTCGATTAAAAATTGTCGGTCGCGGCTGAGACGCGACAATTTTTTCTTTCTCCGATAAATTAGCCACCGCCACAGATAATCAACGGCCGTAAAATTCGGGCGTTCATAAATTAAAATAAACAATTTTTGACCCGATTTTTCTTTGAGCGAGCGAAAAGTCTCGCATTTCGTCGGAGAACCTATTTTAGAACGTCGGTGTGATTAATGAACGCGTATTTTAACCGTTTCGAGACGAAAGTCGAAAATTATTAATTTCCTGAGGTACGATGACCTGGCGTGGCCCGGCCGTGCCCGATGATGTTTATATCTCGATATCGTGCGGGTCAATGTTTTATTCATGTGCGAATTCACCCGTCATTCTTTCGCGTGACACGAATATGGAAGTTTCGTCGTAAAATCGTCGGCGACTTTCGGCAAAGTTGTCTACGATATGCGTCTAGGATTAGCGGTATTAGCGGTTGCCTCCCATTTAAGTCAGATCGTTATCTGTCCGACGGCACAACGTAAGTAATAAAATATAACGACATTCGCGCAAACTACGATAATCAACGTTTACGTAATTATTAACGCGTCAATATTTCATCGGCCATTACACGCATTTTCAACGCTGTAAAAAATAACTTTATCAAAATACACTCTTCTCTCTCCAACGGGATACGCGTCACTTGACGTCGTTTATAGCCGACAATTTTCGAGAAGACATCGTCGGAGCTGGCTCCGAATCATCCGAAGCCATTTACTCGTAATCTTCTACGGTTTGCAAGCCAAGCGGTGGATAGGGTGTTACCGCTTGTTTTTGCCACCGAGCATTGTCGTCGGAATTCTCGTAAAATAATTAAGAGAGCCTGGTAGAGCTACCGTGACGATGGCATTTTAAAGGGTCATAAAAAGAACGTTAAAATCCGGACGGTCTCGCTCGTTTCCACAGAGAGACGTCCGCCATCTGGAGGATCGCGTGAATTCGTAGTGACAAGTATCTTTCCGGATTTTCTCGGCTTTCTAGAACACACGAACCGGCGGCAGTTGTTAGCTGGGAAGGTCGAGAAACAAGCAATTAACAGCAATATGTCAAATGGCAAATGAAACGTTTGTTTATCGTTGTTTGATTCAAAGAAATCAAATTCACTACGCAATCGTGATCAATTCATCTCACAAGATGTCTCGCTGTACGCGAGAATTTTTAATTACGGCAATGATGAAGGGGGAGGGGTAAAAAGCGGAGGCGAATTGTAATCGAGGTAGTAGTTTCTTCTTCTTCTTCGAAAAAAAAAGATATTGCAAAGATCAACCGAAGCGTCGCGCTCGATGAAGACAGTGGGAAGGAGAGCGGGGAAACAGAAAGAGAGACGTAGACCGAGAGCACGGCAATTAATTATGTATACGCGATTAAGAAGGCTCGCGCGCTTTCGTGTCCATAAAGAAGTCGAACGGACGGAGAAAAGGAAGAAAGGCAGAGGTAGGTGTTGCGTTTATGCATCGCGCATTCCTCGACGCACTAATTATCTCGAGAATCATATTGCGTTACCACGCACATAAATATAAGCGGGATCGAAGTAAGATCGCAAAAGCATCTCGCAAACACCATTAACATACGGAATCTCCATCGAGTCTTGTTTACCTACCGACTAGTCTTACGTAAGAATTAATATATGATCTACTATGTCGATTAATTGACAGTTAAGTGAAATAATTGTGCCCCGTTGATACGAATAAAATCATGACAATGACGCGGCATGAGAAATGCGCATTCGCGCATTCGTACGATCGCGTGTGCGGCCGGTGCAAAGAGAAATTGATACGTCACTTAAAAGTACAGAATAGTGAATATTTTACAGCATAATATGTGTAGTACCTATAATATTATTTCCAGATTCGCGCGTAAATGGTGCAAGTTCGTTTCGAGCCGTTCATTCGGTTTATATAATATGATACAGATATTACTGCTATGTTATCAAGCCGGTTTACATAATTTGATCGCATACTATCAAGAACAGGGGGTGAGGGGAGGGATGGTAAACGCGTCGCGTATTTTAATGAGACCCACGGAAGACCGGGCGTGCGTGGCTTAACGATTGCATAACGACGAATAAAATTCAAATTCTATCGGCCGGCGTTATATAAAGTGGTTTTAGAATGTCCCAGAAATCAGAGATCGTTGCCTTGTATTAGGATACCCGCGCGTCGTCGTGACACGACGACGAAGGCAGGTCGTAAAGTGGGCTGGGCCCGCTACAGTCTAGACGGAACGAGTTTGGTGACATCGACGGGGTCTTGTCACAGAGGCCCACCTTGCCGCTTTCTGAGTTCGGCGGCCCTCCGAACTATCGGCTTTTCGTGAGAAGCACACAGCCTAGAGAAAGTGCGCGACGCGCGGCATTACACGCGCGCCTCGATGTCTCTAAGCGCCTACTTCTTCTTTTTTTCTCGTCGACCGAGAAAAAAAATACGAGGCCTTCGCCTCGAATGGCGCTACCTTGTTCGCGATGTGTACCTGCTGCTTTCCGAATGACCAAATGTCTCTTGCCCTACCTCGGGACGTTGCGCGATGTAGATGACAACTTTCGAAAGGAGAACGCCTCGTAACTTTGACGTTAACGAAGTAAAAGACGGCCCGGTGCGGAACCTTGCCAGATATACGTCGTATTTTATCGCCGATCGATAGCCGGTTACTGATTAAATTTATAAGTAGAACGACAAGACATATATATTATATACTAGTAATATACATATACTATTAATATATATCTGGCCATTAATTTCTGAACGTTCAAAAAGATAAAATTTTTGAATGAAAAGGAAATGACATATATCTACATTATAATCAATGCGTAAAAATTTTTATACTATAAATCAATAACAGTATTTGCATAAAAAAAATTATTCTCTATGCATAAATAATAATCAATACATGTGAGATTTGTATGAATCACTTCTATTATCTGAAACTTTCTTAATAAATGTTTACAAATTAATAATCAGTTTTATCATCTCGACATATTATACGTTATATAAATTATATAAAAATTGTCCAATCGGAGTAAGTATGATTGGCATCGAGTTCTCTAAAAGTATCATCGCACTATCGCATTATTCCGCTTCCATAACGAGATCGAGCAACTTGCATTGTACTCGTTCTCGCGCGCGGTGATCTTCTTGGTCATCTTCTGCGTTTTCGGGCTGCGTAAAGGGTATATCTCGAGGCATTATATCTCGCAGAAATAAGTGTTTACGAGGCGAGGACAGTGGTATATCCTATGAATTTGATCTTCGATCTGGTCGCTCACGATTCGCTCTTACGTACATACGTACGGAACGTAACTCCGGGCACGTATCTTTCCGAGGACTTCGTCCGCGAAGTCCCTTAAGGTCTCGCCCTTTATCTCGCATCGGGCATTGTCGCTTGCGTCGGCTGACAGCGCCGTAGGGCTACCGAGGAAGGTAAGAAACGAAGACGCGAAACGAAGAACCGCGCATCATGTGCATGTGTGTGCGAGGGAAGATCCGCCCGGAGATCGAGAGATCCGAAGGAGACGACGACGACGACGACGACGACGACGACGATGATGAGAGGACATAGTTGAGCGAAGGACGAGATCGGATGTCTCTCGAGCACGAAGCAGTGGATGTGTGCCGAGATCGGTCCACGATCGCGCTCGCGATCGAGAGCCAAGACCGACGCGCCCGTCACTTGTCCCCTCGCAGACAAGTTGCATCCGGCAGATTCTACAATTACTCGAGCGCCTTTTGCGAACTTACTCCGCACGCTTTTAACCTCGAGAACGCGAACTCGACTCCGTATTTTTGCATACCGATGTTGTAATAAGATAAGAATCGATTTTTAATTTATTCTGACGCACGCATTTCAGGTATCAGGTAGGTTTAAAAAAAAGGGAGGAAAAAAAAATGATGATCAGAGACGTAGGAAGTTACGTCTCCTCGCGTAATTTATTTTTTTATTTATTATTTGGCCGTGAGAGACGGAGATATTAAAGGCTCCGTTTCTTTAGTGCATTAAAGGACGGAGTTTTTTTTTCAGCATACGTCAAGACAACCGGTTCGGCTGTTTCTAGTGTTAAAATACGGCTGACGTTATACGGCCCGTGCCGGCTGCTCGTTTCCACGGGCGTTTATGACAAAGTCGCGACGACGGGGCAGCTGGGCGATAAATAATTTATTCCCGATTTCGGTGAACATGCTCCCAGCTGTAAATAATGTCACCGGCAACCTCTCGAAGGCCTCGCGATACACGCCTCGCGGGAATAGAGAGGCTCTCGGTTAGCCTTCGCACGAGCGAGCGCGCTGAAAAGAGATTGCAGTCCGCCGTGGGATCCGCACGACGGACCACGGAGGACATCCAATCCATGATTTCCGGTTTTGCCCATCGTCACATAAATTGTCGCGCCGAATGGCCATCGGTTTGCACGCGGACGGACGAAACCGCACTGCCGTTCGCGGTATTGGCCACGTGTACCGCAGCCCCAAAGAGATCGGCACGTTCGGGACGGCCGAAAGGTACTGTCCGATGCCGAGTAACATACTAACTGTGGGTATCCCACAGCGTGAACCTGTCAAAGGTGTCACGATGCCAGAACACGCCGGGATACTAAAAAGGCAAAAGTGCACAGTGCACACTCTGGAAATACACGATTGTCCATATTTGGATAATCAATGCGACACGTCCGAATCAATACCTTATCTTTAAAAACCTCGAATCTGTTTTTCAAAGCGAAATGATTCACTCTGAAATCATAAAATAGACTTATATAGCTTATTTAGATTTCATTATGAGGATATCATAGATAAATAAGATAAAAATCTTAGAAACTCGTTTTAAATCGCAATATTATTCGAAGCGCTAGGCCGACGAAGATTTATAGCGAATAGAAATCTCGCGGCTATCGGTAGAGCTCATCCAATCCTGAAGATCGATCAGCGAACGGGGAAATGGATTTGTTGGAAACTGCGGAAGTGCCGCGAGGAGAAACGGTTGAATTTCTCAAAGTCGCGTCGTCAGGTACCGAGCGCGTCGCAAACTCATTTTGACAATGTGCGTACGTACACGCATCACATATATACGTATGTACGCTATATACATACGTATATATAGCGGCAGCATCTCTCAGCTTCGTTAAAACGAGCGTCCCGACCAATGCCTTCGTCGTTTCCTCGGACGACGCGCGCGTCTGAGGTTCGATCGTATCGTTGTCGG
The DNA here is from genome assembly GCF_030848805.1 of Temnothorax longispinosus. NCBI lineage: Eukaryota > Metazoa > Arthropoda > Insecta > Hymenoptera > Formicidae > Temnothorax > Temnothorax longispinosus. The sequence goes on from NC_092358.1 coordinate 9,707,560, forward strand.
AGGAAGGTACCTCCCCGCGACGTCGTGAAAGCTGGTTCGTTTTGGTTTCCCGGGATCATATATTGCGAATTTAGTGGGAAGCCGGGACCGTCGGAACGATCGGTTCGATCGTAGCTGGATCTTCGCCCGATGTTCCGCCGTCGTTCCATCCCCCGCTCGTCCCGGCCCGTCTCCCGTCTCCCGTCCCCCGATCCATTCCCTCGCGCTGCCCTTTTTCCTTTTTTCTTTATATCGACGTACGTATTCCGTGCCGCTTGTTTTTATCGGCACGAATGGGACTTTATGACATCCCGTCACCCTGCCGTGCCGCGAGCTCTCCTCTCTCGCCTCCTCGTCCCGGCGATTCCTATCCGGATCGGATTTTATATCGGGAAGAACGCGGGACACAACCACCCCGTGTCCCGCGAGAACTTTTTCGACCGCGAAACTACTCGCCCGGCTCCCTAACTTCTGCTGATTCGCGCGGATACAAATTCTCTCTCGGAAACGCGTGTTCCGCTCGTGTTGAATCTGTTCGCCTGACCTCCCCCTCGTATCCTCGACGGAGAAGTCGCGGAATAACAACGGGTTAGTGCCCGATCGCATTATTCGCTCAAAGTAATTCGTAACGCATTGATTTTTATTTCTTTTTTTTGTCGACTTACAATGTTTACGTATATCCGTGTAGAGTTGTGTAAAGAAAAGAGATCTAAAGAGTATTTTTTAATTTTATAAAATCATGAAAAATTCTTCTAAATTTACCTCTTTATATAATTGACTCGTTAGACTGCGCTTTTCTTCCAGGTTAAAGTTTACTCTCCATTCGAGCGCGATTGTATCGCAAGTTGTCGAGCGCGCAAAAATTCGACGCACGTCGTTTCGATCGAAGGTAATCGGATCAATCGCGACGGTGGTCCGATTTTTCTGTCGGGTGGCATACTGGAGACGTAATACGCGACGTATGTCGTTCATTAGAGCTCGTGACTTTGACTAATAGTGTTTATATTCGCCACGTATCGACGCGCGAACGGCTCCGATAATCGCAAAATAGCGGGCGGTAACTCCCGATGTGTGACAATCATTAAAATTTATACCTATGCTTTTGAAATGGCACATCCGAGTTTCCATTATACAAACGTACTTCTTAATTGGCTGACGGACATTTTACGATAGTCTGCAGTGCAGACTGATCACAATTGTTGAAACTACGAAAGAAAACTATGATTTTTAACATTGTTTACGAGAAATTTAATCCTTTTGCTACAAAATGATATACAAGTACATCTCAGAACAGGATTAATAGATTTTATTTGGAACGTCTAGTTGTTACAACATATACATATATCGCATATACATATTACTTGATCGCATATACATTTTATTTGGAACGTCTAGTTGTTACAACATATACATATATCGCATATACATATTACATATATATATTTCTTGATGTTTAATTAAAGCTTATCTATCAAAATATTGATTGTTTGGTTTAATATATTTTTTTTGTTTATCTTTGATTTGTTCTAGAATAATAGCATTGTCGCTATTTTGATACGGCTGCTGAATATCGATAATGTTTATTTTGAAAATACGTGCTCTCTAGTCTGGATAACTATAATCGATAAGTAACGCGACGTGTAATTATCGTCGCGTAAAATGCAGTCGCATATCGTAACCGTGTAATTGTATCGTCTCGCCATCGAAAATAAGTAGGTGAACGGTTCGAATTATAAAATCGCTGATAAAAATAACAGGTTGCAATTACGGATACTTAATTGCCGCGCGTCAAAGCAGCGACGGCGTTAATTTCTAATATCGATCTGGTTCACGAAAAATGTCAAATCATTTATCATCCATAATCCATTCGGATCGCCGGCTTTTTGCCGACGTGTTGGAAGAACTTAATATTCCATCTGTAAACTGTCATGTGGCCTTAATCGCTGAAAGCTTAACTAGATTTAGCGCTCTTGACATTTACCAGTTTATTGTGGAATGTATATGCGCGTTCTTGTTTCTCCTACTAACGGCGCGACTATATAATATTATGCGATGCCATTTATTCCTAACGGCGCGCCACGATACAATTACAATGAAAAAAAGTGCAGATACGATCGATCAATCGATTATCTTTCATAACGTAAATTCAGCGTGTAATTAACTTACGTCGATCAGGAGATGGAAATACGGCAGAAAAATGTGAAAAATGACGAGTGTGCGTTGTATTTTCTTTTAAGAAATCGTATCGCGCAATACGATTATTTCTCGGTTCTGATTTCAGAGATTTTACGTATTAAACCCCCGAGATGGAATGCAAAAAATAAAGGAAGATCCTTTAAATAATTCTAAGTCAATTCTCTCGTGGCAAAAATTCGATTGGCCGTCATGTTTTTTTTCGCGACTACTTTTCCAGTTGCCGTTTTCCAGTCCCGTCACGCAAGAACGTGCGCTCGGGATTTTTTCTTTCTTTTTTTTTTACGCGGGTGTTTGCGCGCGAGCACGCGCCTGACTGGTAACGGAGAACGCCTGGGAATTTTCCGCAAGTCCGACCGCACCTATACGAGAGAGAACGAGAAATCGGATTACTTTTTTCCGGTATATCACGACGCGGAAAACGCGTCAACGTCGCCGCCGCTGCCGCCGCCGTCGCGTCGTCGTCGTCGTGTTCGGTCATCATCGGCCTTCTCTACGCGTCGCCGATTTCGCGCGTACGTGATAATAAAATGCCCGCGGGCTGATCTATCGAGATCCAACGTTACGATCTATGAACCGCCGCGGGCTGAGGCAAAGTGGAATTATCGCGACGTCCCTTGATGGATGCGATTGTCGTTGGACGTTGTTAAAGAAACCGATGCTCGACAACGAGCAGCGATCGACGCGAATGCGTAACACGTTCGTTCAAATTGAACCTTACCGTATTTCTTTACATTATTCCATCTTTCCTAATTGATATCACAATTATATGACTATATTGATCTCAATCTAAATAAAAAATATCAACCGTTGATCGAGAGCCTTTTAGGTGACATCATTACTATTTGACGCGCAGTCAAGTTATTTTTATCCAACTTGAATGAACTTCACCTGGAAAAAGCAGGTGATACTGATATTTTTCGAGTGGTTATTCGATGAACTTTCAACGAGTCGCGCGCGTGGCCGTTCGTGTCCTTCGCTAGTTATAATACCGGTCGCCTCGGTTGCGTAAGCGATCGATCGACTAGCGAGCGAGTACAGTAGGCAGTATTGCCGATACACACTCGGTTGTACTCGCAGCTTATATTGGAATCGAAATAATTATAAACGATTCAGGTTACGCCGCGGGCGGGTTTTCTGCTCCGCGCGGAAAAATTCCGAAGCAACGACTCCTCGTTGCACGAGGGTAGGCAGACCGTGGTCGGGAATCACGTCGGTGGGACGAAATGGCACTCGGTTGGATCTGCTCCCGCGGATAATCGATAACAGTGATTAACGGGGCAACGACGGGAACGGCGAGCCAACTGGAATACTAAAAGTACACTCGCGGAGAAAGCTGATTGGATCGAAGAGAACAAGGTAAGGGACGCCCTAAGCGTGAACGATGTGAGTTATAAGTATAATGGAACAAAACGTACACCTTTCTCTCTCGCTTTCTTTTTTCCTCTTATTTGTGAGAAATTACTAATTGCCAATACTGATTGTATTGGCAGATTCTTAAATAATGTTAATTATTTTTTGTACTTATTGTTAGTAGATATGATCTTCTAAATCATATAAATTATAAGAAGAACTGTTTATTAACAATTATTATTTACATACAACAATAAAAATACTTAACAATAATCTGTTACAGAGATTGTAAAAAGATATTAAATAAATAACATTAATACATTTTCAATCGTTATTGCATATTAGAGCCATGCGTTTCTGAACCAAAAGGCAAAGAATTTTATATGAAGCTTGCGTGATCCGTGGACGTAAAAATCTGATCGAGACAATTCGATCGACCGTATCCGATCAGCTGGCGATCGGACATCGATAATAGTCGCCACAGCGACGGATATGCTGCAGAACGCGCGGCGATTGGTTTTCGCGGCACGATCTGACCTAAAACCGAGCTCCGCTCGGTTAAACTCTGCTCCCCCGCCCCTCTCGCTATCCCTGATCGACTTGCCGCTGTCTCCTTTACCTCCTTGATCCTCCTCCTCCTCCTCCTCCACCCGTCCTCTCCCCGTCTTCTTCCTACATTCGCGATCTTAGTGCCGGTTTCTGCGGGGAGCTGGGAAAAACGTTGATTTCACTCGGCTGGAATGGTGACACGATGTGCACGTCGGACTTACACGCGCGTCTCCTTCGTCCCTGTCGCGGTACAATTGTACAATCGTGGCTTCAGCAAGGTATTATACGGCCATCGCGCCGCTGTGGACAGCTCTGGATGTTGAGAATCAGCCTGGTGTCTTCGTAAAAGAACTTCGTAGCTGCGCGAGGTAATAATTCCTTACAATTAAATTTCTCATGTTTTTTATGTCTCTAATTTTTTTATATTTTTTAGTTATGGACACGTTCAACTTTATGGACCAACATTTACATCAGCAGATCTAATAGATAGGATTATTTTTGGATTTCTAATTTCAAAGCGTCGTGAGCTTCTAATAAGCACAAGATTTACTATCCTCGTAATTTGCAAAGGGATCAGTTTCTCGCGTACGCTTATTTAGACTACTTTCCGAGCCGATCCAAGGAAATAAATCCGGTTAGCTATATCTCTTGATGACTTATTAAAACGACTGGTAGTCACGCGCGCGGGCAAACGGCGTCCGTGCAACCGATCTTCCTTTGCACGTTATAAATACTCTTCCGGAGATACCGCCTTAAGCGCAATCGACGCGGTACATTTTGCACTTTATTGTGTCGCACCGAACGAAACGCGTGCATTCGGCCGGCAGATGTTGTCAGCTGCCTCACCTGCGTATGCAGCATTCCGGTGCAACACACAGAACACCTAAACGGTGTGCTGCATCGCGAGAAAGCGGCTACCCGCCCACGTTTTATACTTCTCATACCACTCTGGTTTACTTTTTAGTCTGGTTACTTTTTATTGACTGTCTGGGCCTATCGTATCGACACCTGCATTTTCAAAAATTGTTATATGTCCAACAAAAATATTTTAACTCTTTATGTTCTTATCAATGAGTTGAATTCAATTTTCAATTAATATAAATGTTTTACAAAAGCTTATTCTGAACGCATATGATATTTTATTAAGATAAAGTGGAATAAAAATTTGCCCGATATTCGATATTTCTTCAGCGGATAATAACAAAGTATTAAAATCGCTCGAAAGTGTGAAGCTTCATAATCCGTTGGTTGAACGCTAACGGTCCCGTCGCTCACGGCGATCAACTTTATAATTTTGCACGTAAACGAAAGGCCATCTCGCTATCATCCATTACGTCATACCTCTCAATTACACCGGTCGCATTTTCTAAGAAGCGAGCAAGCGTCTCTAGAGCCATCCAATCACTTCCTGATGATGTAAACTATCGAAACTTTACCAACATCGCGCGTAAATACGCGAGAGAAAGAGAGAGAGAAAGAGAGAGAGAAAGAGAGAGAGAGAGAGAGAGAGAGAGAGAGAGAGAGAGAGAGAAAGGGGGAGGGGAGGGAAGGGAGCAGCAAAGGCTAAGGGGATGAAGTGGGCGGAGATAAAGGCGGCAAAACGTGATAGAAGAAATAAAGAAATATCGGCGTGGTGCAACCACACGCTGTTGGTACCGGTGCCACCAACCGCAGGTACTCGCGCGGCCGCGGATGTGTGTAAGTGAAAAGGGTTGGTCTTGTCGAGGCACGAGAATGCGGTTATGATAATGCACCGGCCACCGTGCTACGCGAAGAGACTCCGAAGGTGGACGCGGCGGCAACCTCGCCGGTGGGGGAGAAACTTCTGCATCGCATCTCGCCGAGATGCATCCTCTTCCTCTGCTGGCGGATACGATGACGCCTACTCCATAACGTACCCGGCGCACCCGGGACATTTATCCACGCCGATAACCGATTTTGGCAAGGGCCACGCCGTCGTCGTCGTCGTCGTCGTCGTCGTCGTCGTGGTATCGCTTTCTTTTTCGCAGTCCTACCGCTTTTAGCGTGCGAAACCCGCGGTCTTGCAGATGCCATCGCCGTAGCCACGCACGATGGAAACTTGCTCGAATCTCCCATTGTTCTTCCGAATGGTTGCACTGTGCCGAGCTGAATCGAATCGAGCCGCACGTTTCTCGGTCGATTTTATTGTCGCGACTTTTTCGTTGCGCTTCTCGGGAATTTAGCGAACAATTGTCCTTGCTGTTTTATGGCCGCCAGCTTTTCTAAACGGACACTGGCTGTTCTTTAGCCAAATTTGGATGAGATTGAGCGGAATAAAATCATTTGACGAATGAAACAAAGCGATGATCATTTTTTACTGCAATGAAAAGATTGTGATAATTATTACATGCGGAAAAATCTTCAGGGTGAAGGATGATAGCAAACCGATTTGTATGCGCCTCTGTTGGACGTTCTCAATCGTGCAGCATCGATAAAAGGACGAAGATAATAAAGATAATATTCCGGACGATATTGATGTTATGGAAACTTTTGAGCGCGGTTCGATAACGGCGACCCAAAATTCCGCTCACATCACATCGAACAGCACTCTCTTGCACGACAAGTAGCGCGCGCGCGCTCGGTTTCGCACGCGTAGAAAGAAAGAACCACTTCGTCGCGCCAGCGGGGCTGGCCGCGCGCGTGAGCTAAACGGATAAATTGTTTCCAGTCCATTAACCATTAACCGTACCAGGGATTTGGATTCGAGGTTTTCTCCGAGGTACCGTGAGACGATTCGCCACGAGAAAAAACGAATCGAAGAGACCGACGGCGTTAAGATATAAGACGCGCCGAAGGTGAAGAAAGAGGGAGGAAAAGGAAGATTCTCTTTCGTCAGAGGATAAGAGAGAGAAGTGGCATATAACAGTTGGAAAGGAGTAAAAAGGAGAGAGAGAGATAGATAGAGAGAGAGAGAGAGAGAGAGAGAGAGAACGATCGAGAGCGGGTATCACCGGTCCACCCGATAGCAGCCACCGCCATCGGTTCTGCCCATCCGCTTGGGCGGAGCGGTGAGGTAAGGGTGGTTTTTAAATAATTCCACTATTTCCATGCATATTGCAGGAAACAATTACAACTGTAATTGCTAATAGAAGATTCCAGACGAGGCTAGGTTTATCTCAAGGTTCAAACCCACTCCTTACTCGCCCATTTTGCTACCCACCTTACCCCCCTTCATCCCCGTTGCTTGTCCCTTTGCTCGGTATAGCTCTTCTTACTTGCAATCTTCTCAAACGTCCGATTTACCACGACCGATAGCACCGCATTTCTCCTTGTCTTTCTATCTGTCTCTTTTTCTCCCCTCCTCTCTCTCTCTTTCTCTCTCCCTTTCTCTCTCTCTTTCTATTTCTCTACGAGAATGCACAGTACGATTGTGTAACGAGATAGACGGTTTTACGACTGTTGGACACACCGTTTCCAGCCGCCGATTGTTCGCAAATGTATGTTATTGCGGCGCGAACTGTTGTCCATTACGAACGATCGTTTGTAATCCCGTATATTCGACCGGCATTTACAACCTCGGGCTACTACTTTAACGCCGCGCTGCGGTTTCGTTTGCGTTCGCTAAAATTCCGCCTGGAAGGCTCCTGTAATCGTCCAAGAGGACGCCCGAATTGCAGCGGTAAACGTCACACGTTGCGTTCTCTCCCGCTTCGCTTTTAATAACAGCATTCGTTCAACCGTTACGGGATCAAAACTCATTGTAATTAGCGTAATCACGATAAATGTGGTTTTTTATTTTAGACTTTAAAATGCCAAAGTAATCTACAGCGAGAAAAATCGAACTAAAGAGGATTATATGGGTTTTATGTCACGTTCCGTTACACGTAAAGACAGACAGAAAGTAGCGTTTCATTCGAAGCAAAAATACGAAGAAAGGGAGACGGGCTGGCCACGGGTGATGGGTGGGTGGGAAGGAGGAGGGTGCAGGGGTCTAGCAAGGAGGGAAAAGGATAGACATAGACAGCGCGGAGGAATGGAAGGAAAAAAATCAAGCAAATTGGTATGCAGCACACAACAACCGGCGGGTGGAACGAAGGGGGAGTGAAGTTAGGCCAGCTAGGGGTTCTCCTGCTCCTGGAGAGAGGGTGGGATCAATACTCTCTCTCTCTCTTTCTCCCGTCTTCTCTTACACGCCGGCATGGCACGTACACGAGAGCGGAGCGCGTAGACACGCGAGCGCGTACATGCACGCGCTTCCCCCGTCGTTGTTCTCCTGCTTTTCTTATTTTCCTTCCTTCCCTTCTTCATCGGTCGTCTCCGCGCAGCAGCCCGTGGCAAATCCCGAAACACCCGTGGAACCGAGCGAGAGAGTTCGCGAACGAAAAGAGAGACGGAAAGGGAAGGTGGATTCGTTGCCGACGCAACGTGCCGATGGATCGCTAGAGAGTTGGGATTCTCCCGGTCGCGGAGTTACTGAACTGTGGTATCAGGATAATTATATTCGATCGGAAGGATGCGAGGTACAATAACCCGGTATCCTGTTATTTATACCATTATGTGTAGGGACGAAATTGTTTCGGGCCGTGCACGGTTCCTGGACTCGCAGGAACACGATCATTTGCCGCGAAAGTATCGCTCACGCGACCATTATACAGAGTACACAGTAACAAAAGCGCGATTGAATAATTTAATGGCAATCCCGAGATAAAACGGATCTACAATAATATTAAATTTATTCTTTATTTCAAGTGATTCGTCTGCTCGCTTCTGTCTCCTGAAAAATATGAATATTTTTGAAGATAAAGATTGAATTCTTTTTTTAAGCAGACGAAGCATAAAAAATATATGTGTGCTTGTATTTACTTTCGCAATGGATACTTATGCGCGAGCACAATGCACACTTTTCTCCCTTAAACAGCGCTATATAACGAAGACTGACCGGCAAATTAGCGCGGCTGGACATGGAAAAAGCGAGGAATCGGAGGGCCGGGACTACCCTTCCGCATGGAATTTCGCGAGAAAATTTCGACGCGCCCGGACTAATATAATTACGATATTCCGCCAGGGCGGAATATACCGTGGGATTAACAAGGCACACATTCTTGTGAAACACCAGGCAAGCGGCGAAATCACCCTAATTCGAAACCAGGTTGCCATCTCGCTCGCACTTGCTCTTTCGCCGCGTCGAAAAGGGTGGAAAATTCGTGGAGCTCGAAGGTTGGCCTAAGTCATTTCGTTAACGAGGTCACTCTTCTCCTTTATAATTAAGCTCTTTGACGGCGCAAACTCCTACTTGGCAGCTTTGACGCTGCGGGAACAAGCACGGGACAGCCGGCGAAGATAACTTTTATATATGAAAAGTATTGTGAAGTGTCCGAAATTGTGCCCCAATTTACACGAGACACGCGCGTTTTAAACAAACAAATAACTATTAACCGTGATAACGTAGCCTACATGACCTGGAAAGTGGATTTTTCTTAAGAATGCAAATTCCCGATAGCGAGGGTGAATAAAGCGAAATGGATGAGGGAAGATAGACGAAAACCACAGGAACGAATAAGCGGTCGGTCACGTCCTGGGTTAATGTTGCATGCAGCAAAGTCACTAGGTTTATTAAACTGTGGAAGGAAGAATGGAAAGGTGTTGGTGACTAACTTTGAGATCGCGCGTCGAATTAATGCGTTAAAGCGGTAGAGCTTTCTTGTCGGTAATTTGTCCCAATGACGATTAAGCTCGCGAAACTTGATTAATCTGCGCCGGCAAAGTTTTCCCGAGGTCAAAAGCCCATATTCTCATGTACATACTTATCGTTCAAAGTACATAAGGTGATCTTGATATTTATTTCTTTAGTAATACAAGCTTTGTGTTCGATAATCAGTAAGCTATTTATCGTGATTTAGCGGAAATTGAAAAAAATACACATGTACACGTTATATCAGTAAATCTGTTTTCTGGCTAATCATGTTACACTATTTCTGTCGAGAAATTCATAAACGGTATTGAATTGCAACTGGTTGCATTTAAAATATTAACATGACTTTAAAATCAGCTTTCAGCGTGAAAAGGCAACAAGATCTTTATCTTACTTCTAAAAATAGCAACAATACCGTAACATTTTGCATACAATTTGGTTATTCGTGATTAGTACAAATTCATGGTGGTTATATTTCAAGTTATATAAACCATCTCGATTAAAAACACGCGAGTTTAAATTTTACAAAATTGCTCGCTTGATGGTTGATTGGTTATCATCCAATCTACTATTTTAATCTTCTTATTTTTTTAAATCTTATAGCTTTGGCACGACAAATAAACGATCTATAAGATAATAAAACGAACATACCTTAATTATCAGATGTTGAATGTTAAACAAAATTTCAAATAATAAACGTTTTATTTCAGGTCTTGTGAAATATATATAGGTCATATTTTGTGAAATATATATAGCTTTCCACGCTACAGTCTTATCTAGATGAGATCTCATCTTTACCACGTGTGTGAATTTCCGCAAACTCAATAGAAATTTAAGAAATCAGACATCTCGCAACTAGTCAAGCACAGAGAAGTAAATATAACGAAAGATATGACCCTTGTGATATTCCACTTCAGGCGCAATTAACATAACGAAGAATCATCCGTTCGGGCAGCGGTTTCCTGTCGAATGACCCCGACAACGGAAGTCGGCACAGGAAAAATCGGCGGCATAGAATAATACGCGCGAGCGAACAATGCGAAGTCTTTGCACATGGCACTGCGCGGCCAAGAGTTCACGGCTGTTGCCTGGGTTAGGGGTTAGGATTTCCGATATTATTTATTTGGGGCCAAGGTTAACCACGTGACCTGATCCTACTCCGGATTACTTAAGTCAAATCACATAGGACTTCTTCAACTCAATAAAAAAAAATGAAGACGAAAGAGACATGTCAAAAGAGCACAAGGTCACTAAGGTATCTGCCGTTTCGAAAAACATCTTTTCAATTGGACTCAATGTATAGCAAATAACGAAAATAATTTAAAGTCCAATTTATCACCATTTTGTACGTGATTATCATAGTACTACATAATCATCATACACGAAAAATTCTGAAAAAATCTACGTCGGGTTGTCGTTGCTCGTTTTGCAAAGACGAGTTCTGTTATTTTTTAACGCGTCATTCCTTATGCTACACCGTCATTCTTCGCCGTGGCAAATAAATTTTCCTAACGATCGCGCGCGGTGACTTGTGCCGGCATTGATTTTATCCGAGCATAACATCTGTGAGCTTAGTGACAGGTACTGTGCCGCAGCAGTTGGTAACCGCCCATGGCGAATGGGTGGCTGACGGGTAAGGAGTGAAAAGGACGAGGAAAGTCGGTGGTTATGGTCAAAATGTGCAATAAATAATAATAATTGCCGCTACGTGTTTGCACAATGCAGCCCGTCGCTTAGGCCGCCACATCGGTACAAAAAGGATGGCTCGCTATAGGCCATAGCTATACGGCTGCAGTTACGTTCGCGCGCTGGAAGGAAGCGACGATTTTTCTATGAGAAGATTAAACGATCCCGCTCTTCCCGCTGGCCTGCGGGCGGGAGAGAATTTCATGTTGAAAGAGAAAGAAACTATCGAAACGTGAATACGCGATGAGAGGAAAAAAAAACGCTTCCAAGAGTAATATTGCACGGATATTTAAAATTAATATACGTAAAAGGTACTCCACAAATTTTTTAATCCCATATTGCAGAATGTTCGCGAATATGGATTGTCAGGCAAAAAGTTCACGACGCGTAAAATATTTTTCATGCAAATGACGCTCGGTACGCTGATAGCCGTTTCATTGCGATGGCCGCGGTGACCGTCCCTTTTCGGGATTAATTAAAGAACCTTGCGACGTGTTCTTGGAAGAACGGCGACCGCCGTCGCCGCCGCCGGCTGGTACAGGATCGCATGTTTCGGTCTAAATTCTTCGTGTCTACATCATGGTCGTAAGAAAGCGTCAATTTGCATGGCGTTGGATGCACGAAAGTCCAACGACATAGTTACGAAAATGCTCGAGCAGTTTTCCAGGCTCGCCGGAACTCGGGAGAGGGGGAGAGAGAGAAAGAGAGAGAGGTGGGAGAGGGAGAATACCGGTCACACAAAGGAACCGTGTCTGGATATGAATTCTTATTTTACCGATGAGGTAAAATATTGGAGCTGCTCGCATCCACCGGGGTAGGTCCACCGCCGCGCTCATAAATAAGATTTCATCGTGTAATATGTAATATCGCGTGCGCCCTATCCATTGTGTATTTTTATCTTCATTCACTTTGCATAATTTCGCCCGCGGTCCACGCTCTCGCCCTTAAATCGTCGAGCCGCGGCGCCGTTTCGCATTGCGTAACCGAGAAAAGTTGATCAATAGCATTGCAATTTTTTTCAGAGAAAATTTCGTACTTTTGACTAAAATACTGTGAAAAATTCTTCAGTTGTTTCGTAAAATGTCTTTACGGTCCAAGCTACAACAAAAGCACTCCAAAATATTCGATGTTAAACAGTCAACGAGTCCCCCTATTCGAAGATCAAAAGCTACAAAGAAGCGCAGAAACTACACTCGCACTACGTTGAATGCTACTACGCATTTTTTTCCTCTCTAGCCATAAAAAATATATGAAAAAAAATATACGCGGAGAGATTCTCTTGGGGAACGCCGCGTTAAACGAAGGAATTAAGGCGGCTGAAGGGCGTTTGTGGTTTTTCATCATTCTTCATCTTTTATTCGAAGTAGGAGCACGCGATTCTCGAGACTCGGCTGGAGATGTCGGTGATGCCGCGCTCCTAACACGTATAAGCGTAACTAGGTAATCTAGAAAATTGGCGAATAAATCTCGTAAAGAAGCGCATGCACCACTCATTTATAAAAAAACAAACGATGGTGGCGAAACACATAAACGAATATACAAATTAACATTATCATGGATTTATTTAGAAATATAAGCTGTACTTTGTTGTATTCGCGAATAATAGATTTTATAAAAAGATTTAAAAACCACAGTGAGAACTTCACTTCCCGCGGGACACACACTCGTATCACCGTTCCTGGTGATATTGCTCGCAAAACTCGCTATTCCACATCGCGAGACTGCATCGCGCGAAATAAGTAATCCAATCGGAAAGAAAACGGATCTTTGACTATTTACTCCGATCCTTATCGCTTCGAGATTCTTTCGCGCGAGATTGCGCGATTTCCTCGGGGAAGAGTTCAGCGCGCGAGGGATCGGTTCGACGATCGGAACCCCCGTTCTAATGTTTACCATTTATCACGGCGCTCTCGATTGCCTACCGGATGACAAAGGATCATGTGTAGCTCGCGCTCCTTCTCTTCTCCTCGCTCCTTTATACGACGCCCTTTTTTATTTTGCGGAAACGCGTGCGTGCCGGCGCATAACTTTCGGATGTCGTATGGGCTTTATCACGCGGACACCTGTCCTACTTACAAGGCCTACTTACTTCGTTATTACCGGAGCCTCTTATCTTGTGCCTCTGTCGATCTTTTCAAAGTGAAGGATTGCATCGTCGCGCTACTCGCCAGCACGCCCAACTTGTTTCCGTGGCAGAATTAATAAAAGAAAAAAGGTAAGTATATAGCGAGGGGAGAAGTGTACATTAGCGCATTACATCGAACGCCCTTTCACTTTCATACATAGATCTAGATTGTCTGTTGAAAAATAAATTATTTATGAAAAATGCCTTACACTTAGTCTTTAAATTATTTTCTTAAATAGCAAATCATGTTACAGTTAATTAATTTTAGATAACTCGCATTGTTTTTTTGCCATGTTCTTTTTTTACGGAAAAGTAATTACCTAAAATCATGACGAGTCGATTTTTATCTGCTTATTATCTCATCGTATTATCCAATAATCAATTTTCACACTCGAAAAATCATCGCTCGATTGGACATTGCGTTTCACAGCTGAATGCGCAACGGGACCACATTAAAAGTATCGAACACCTATAATTAAACGTATAGAATCAATTATATGATGGGGCTGAAAAAAGTTTCTGCATAGTCCGATGAGCTGTCCGTGGCACTCCGTGGCACTCACGACGTGCGTACGCACGTACGAAATAGCATTTAGTTAGGCCCAGTTATGGGATCCCGCTAGATTAGGGGTTATTAGGTGTCGGTGTCCCTGTGTTTCAAGCACGGCCCCTCATAGAGTGCTGTTTAGACCGGGCGTGTGTGTGCTGTGTTTTCGGTTTCGACGTTTTTGGGCCCTGCGGTCCCTGGCAGCCACGTAACGTGTTATTACGTGTCTGGCGGTCTGCGGGCAAAGAGGGAGGAAGAGGGGCACGAGAGAAAAAAAGGAGGATCGGGAAAGCAAGGAGCGAGAGAGCGGGGATGGTGCCGTGGATCCACCTCGACCACAGCAACAACCCCCTGAGCTAACTAAATCGGGGCCCGTTGTGCCTCGCGGGCACAGTGCGACCAGTGTCTCTCAATAAAGATTATACAAATTGCTTAGACTCTTGGAAACGATTGCGACCTCCTTCGGACGTCTCATCGATAAAAGGAGATTACACTGAAGAGAGTGAAATAATAGCACATAATACTCAGTTTTGCGAACATATATAAGTTACAAAAATAGACATTATTATTATTGAATATTAATATTATCAAATTTTATTATTAGTTGTGGGTAGTGTTATTAAGTAAGTAAAATCAGATGCCCAGGTCTTATGGGTTTTATGGGGAGAACGGACTGACATTTCTACCGTAGTCATTATTTTACGCGTGCATTGTGAAAAAAAAAGAGTCCATTACATATAGAGCGGACAGAGGGGAGGCATTTTTGAAGGAGGCGCGATTAAAGGAATTAAGCTTGATCGTCCTTTCGTGGCTATGATGAATTTCGTCATTCCGCTAAAACAAGGCAAAAGCGCAGCGATGCTCTGGGCGAATCTTTATTATGCGAGGATGGGGTTGCAGGTCGTTATATTATTCAATAGCTGTGGAGTCCGGAGAGAAGAAGCGTTTCTTCCAAGAAGCCGATGTAGTTTCAGATAATAGACCGGCGAATTGGGATATAACGTGTCTTAAATTATCTAATGAGTGTCCGAAGGGTATTACGAACCCAAGGTCACCCTATTTTTTCACGGAAAGGACTATTATCTTAGAAATGCATCGAGATAAAATGTTTGTGAGATTAAATCCCAATAAATCCCGCCATAAACGATCTTCACTTCCTACAATTTCGCAGTTTTTATGTTATACACTATGAAAACATTATGTTTTCGAAGAAAACATGTAAGTTTCGGACTATTCAATTTATTATTAATCATAATGCATCCTCTTATTGTTACGATAATGAAGACAAAAAGAAACTCTCATTTACCGAGTATATTTGTAAGCTAAACATGTTTGAGCCTTTCCAAAAATGAAGTTATTGGACATGATACTTTCTTTTGCGATAGGATATTCTTCCCAGCTGTAGCTGTATTTTCGAATCCTTCGCAAAAGGAAGTAGACAGCGCGCCTTGTTCGCCGAGAAGAAGGGAACTAAGGGTGCGGGGGATTCGATCGATTTTTAAAGTAACCGCAATATTTGACAGCTACAGCCCACGACCGCGGTTTTGGCACCACCTGTTTCACGACCCTCCAGCCTCTACGTACAGACGCACACACACACACACACACACACACACACACACACATACATATCCACACTCGCGTTTCACGGACTCACATCACACACACATGTACACGCACGAGAGAAAGAGGGAAGTAGAATCCACCGGTGCGCGCGTCTGCGGTCCATGAGTAACTGCACCATGCCGGCAGACACGCCGCCAATAAGTGAACATCAGTTGTGTTCAACACCCTCGCTTTGTTCCACCCTCGTCGCGCGCTCACGCACCATTCTGAAATCCAACGGCCCACGACACGCCGCAACGACCTCGATTCCGAAACTGTCAAATCTACGCGATCAATTCAGTGCTTCAAGCTTGTATTTTTTTTTAATAAAACCACCCCTGTGCATGAGAAGGAAGAAGCTCCTACTTTCGGTCAAAGTAAGCACGAATATTTCGATGTAGCCGATACTTTGTAGATAATGCTTTACAGATTGAATAAATTAGCCATTTATGAAATTTTTGTTGTCCGTTTTGTTCTGAAGTAGTTGTTAAATGTTTGTTTAAAAATCTATCAGTTTATGTTTATTTGCAGCTATAAGTATACTGAAAGAGAATCGATGTTGTTACGTTCGCGAATAAATTGGTTACGGAATCCACTTGACTACCGTGAACAGCCGGATGAAAGTTGAGTACGCAAGAAGGAGAATTGAGTTGACAACATCAGTGATGTATGTAGGAATGACCTCGAAGTCCGTGGGCGCGACCCTCCTGCGAATATATCGAGGCCTTTGGACGACATTACGGTGTTATATGCGCGGTGTGCCACGGAGAGACATTGATTTATATGAGCCGAGAGTCAACGGGCTTATGGAACACTTCGACCTTCCTGGAATATCCTTCGGCAGCGAATCTGCCGTGAGTTTTCCAACCGAGCCCTTCAAAGAAACGATTTTTTCTCGCAAGGAAAGGGTCAGCTCGGCTGTTTTTCACGAAGAGAAAGTATAATCAATTCTTAAATAACATTTTAGGTACAGTATATTTTTTCTCATCGTGAAGAAATTAATTTTTGTTTGTATATTAAATTTAACATTATAACTTGGAACATTTTCTCTACAAAAATAATAACAACAGGGTTAATAACATTTTATCTATACGCCCAGAATCTATCACAATCGAGAATTTACGCCAAAATCGAGTGTTTAAGCCAGTGGCACACGGTGCATGTTTTCCTGCTGGATTGCTTGCAATCTAGTCAATTACTATAATTGCATCACTCAGCACTCAAGATTTCAAGTAATTTACTAGATCGCAAGCAATCCAGCAGGAAAACATGCTCCGTGTGCCGCTGGCTTTATACTCACAATCCCGAGGATCGTAGGCTGATAAGTTGGGGTTAGTTTAGACAGGAATTCACGTATCGACTCGATTTTGACGGAACGTGGACATTATTTATTTTAACCCCAGCAGTTTGGCGCGATCGCGATCGGACGGGACGGTGAGTGCATTCTTACAGGGAGTCACGTATCCCGGAGGTGGCCGGAGGGGTGACGATGGAAGGCGATATATTGGCATACCTAAACCAAAAAGAATTTCCAACGTGTACGTATCCTCGTTTATCGTGGACTTTGTCCTCTTTTCGCCCTCCTCGTTTTCTCGACGCCGCACGTCTTTCTGTCTGTCTTTGCTCGTCGTTGGTCAGACTTCTCACCGACATGCAACACGCTCAATTGCGGATGTCGAAGATGTGATAGATGTCCTTTCGGCGTAGGAATGCGAGACGAGCCTGATGGAATGGAGAATGACACGCAGCGGAAATATCCCCGATCCCGAAATACCATCGATCCAGGAAACTCAGCGTTTCCTGACACGCATTTTTCTACAAGTTATTCTTGTGGAAATAATAGAATCTCTCACATTTTTGATAAATTTAATCAAATATTAATTACATTTTTGTAATTTTAATCGAATTAAATCAAATGATCATTTTAAAGAGCATAGAACGTTGAAAAAAAAATAAAAAGGCAATCTATAACATTTTTATATCGCGAAAATCAAATAGTAGGTATTTTTTTTCCACGAGATGACGCGAAAGTACAGATTTCTTTTTTGCCATGAGGAAGTTCCGCTTATCATATTCGATACGACGAACATCTCGCGTATAAAACACGAGCCGGACGGACGTAGGCCGAGGTATAATCCAGGGTGGCACATAAAGCGACGTTCATCACGTACAATAGACAGCCATGAAGCAAAACGCCGAGCCGCGGCCGTAAACTGGAAATATGTCAAAGATAATAAAACAATTAGCCATAAAACATAACGACCCCCGTATGTGCCGTATATCCGATGGCGATGCCGCGCGGCCGAAGTGAGGAACGGCGAATGCGAGCGGCGGGAATGGCGCAAGGGGGCTACAGGATGGCACGGCGATTGTAAGTGGAAAAAAGTCGCCCGAAACAATGAAGCGAAGGGAGAGTATCCAACATCGACAACGTCTCGGGGAAGGGATTTACATATGTTTTCGTGGTAATAAGTGTTTCCCGCGACCCCGCGCGTATTTCACGTAATCGCCCTCGAGATAAATATCGCCGGAACGTGCCAAGCTAAATCGGCCGTCTCCACGAGCGCTATAAATGCATTGCGCGATGATATGCCGCGGCGATTCCGATTCAATGACGCGCCTCCGAATGCAGGAGAACTGTGATCAAGAATTATAGCAGGTTAGAGTTAAGTATGTTGCATAACAAATATAAATCGAAAACGAACTTTTCTTTCCGATTCCGCGGCATATTAGCTGTCAAAGAATCTTTGAGAGCGAGAGTCGGTTTGCAAAATCATGTCACGAACTCAAGGTCGTTCAAATTTTAGTCTCAGAGAGAATAGAAAGAGAAGGATAAGGAGAAGACGGGAGCCTAAAGGAGAGACCTTGGCCGAAGTGCGACTAGCGCGGCCAGAATGATAAATCGCTCACGACGAGAGAGTCGCGAAAGAGTATTTAAACGAGGCGATCCTCCTCGGGCGCAGCGAAGAGATTAAAGCCACCGAGTAATGTAGCTCTTAATAACAATCACATTACAGAATCCGGATCGTAATCGCCAACGAACGGATGTCAACGCAACTGATTGCAGAAAGCATTATCTTCTACACGACACGCTCTTTAATAATTGCTTTATTCTTGTTCCTTTCAATGTATTAATATTCTGGATCACGTCGACTTGTTAAGAAAATGGGAAGAGCCAAGAATTTCAATTTTCATAGGGTTAATTATCTTCATTTTGTATCGAGTCAGACTTATAATTTAGCACCTTTTATTGGACTAAATATTTTCATTTACGCAGATCTAATAATTTATGTCAACATCGCGTTGATAATTATCGTCCGAAGGAAAAGAAACGACTTCGGGGCTACATTTGTTTCGACAGCTTGTCAGCTGCTAATACAAAGTGGATTCCTCGAGAAAAGAAAACGCGTCTCGGGACCGAGGGGGAGGAGAGGCCATCGAGCGAACCGAGGGATTCGTTCGGTCCATGGTCCTTTTCCGGCAGGGGTATACACACGATGCACGGTCGCGCTGCATCAGCTAGGCAGTAATGAATTCGGAGATAAATGGCCGGAGATACCAGCCAATATGTAGAACTGTCGTTCCTTCGTTTCGTTCCACGGACGCTTTATCGCCCGGGAGAGAAAAGAAAGGAGCAGGATTGGTCTCTAGCAACTACCCGTCGCCGCGTAACGTCTCCTTCCACGGGATCGTGTCTTTAACATATGAAAACACGTTGTCAGATAGCAGCCCGCCGCGGGGTATACCAGTTCCGCTAGCGCACGGGATCTTCCCCGGTGGTGGGGAAATTTATTAGACCGGAATACGATTTAGAGTTAACTCCCGCGGACATTGCGCGCCGCGTGTTGTTTAAGCGAAAACTGGTTTCTGCAATCGATACGCGCTATTAATAACGCATGGCGTTATTCGCGATCTAGAACTGGACGCATTTCGTAACCGCGAGTATCAACTCCTTTGCTAACCAAGGAATAAGTTCGAACCCATTAAGCCTGAGCGGTTTTCCCACCATTAGAGTTTCAAGTAAACAATTTTTATCGCGGTAATTTGGAGTTAAAATAAAGTATGCTGAAATGTCTACATAATCTTTCCTGATAACAAAAGAAAAGTAAGGAAAAGATAATTAAAGAGAGTGCGTAACGGGGAGACAAATGCAGCTCGTTCCTCGCGATTTTTTTCTTAAAACACTGTACTGGCAGGTCGATGTAATAATACCGTTTGACACAATGCATGGTGCCATGCGCCGTAACGGTTTTAGAGAGAGATAAAGCAAGGAAGAGAGCGAGAAGCCTCGCCTTTTGCCACTTGGTTCGTTTCCGGGGTCGCGTCTCGAAATAGAAGTTGCAAACCACGACGCATCATTCCCGTTTTAGCGCAGTTTTACGGCCTGCCTACGAGCTATCGGTTCGTTTGACGGCTATGAATCTCACCATCGCCATCAATGTGGGTTTTTGACCATCGGCTGTCAAGCTCTTCGTACTCGCGCGATTTGCCTACTTCGAAGCCAGGAAAACGTCGTCGTAAAATTTATACAGCCGAACGGTATATGTTACCGGCGACATATCGGATCTCATGCGTTTAAGGAAATGACAGCAGAATTGGCAAAAAAAATTACATCAATCGCGGCATTCCCATGAATTTATCGAGACTTATTTTCGCTCGACAACGAGAAAGTTCCCGACAAGGCTTTTAAAGCTAAATAATTCCTCTAAAAAAATTATTCTGTCCTTATCATTATGACAATCCATAATTAGATTGTTACTTCAATCTTAAATAAATGCAAGCGATCGACGAAACTTGATCTCTCTTAGCGTTAAAACAACGTCGTATTGCCAAACATTGTCAAGGATGTAAAATGTAAAAGAAAGTTACGAGCGCAGGAAGTTACGGCGTTGTCTGCGGACCGCTTTACGAAGTCCCGGCTCTCCTTATCAAGGCACGGAGAGATGGTAGCTCGGCCGGGCGAACCAGCTCGTGACAAATCTTAGCGGGGATGCTTAAGCGCATAAAGCTCTCTCTTATCCCGAAAGGCGACGGTAGTCTCTTTCGCGGAGGACGAGAGGGTTGGCGGGGTAGCTATATTTTCCATTCCACCCGTCCGTTCCTCAACCAAAAATCTCGGTATACGAAACTCTTTAGAGTCACAATATACGCGTGCGAGAGAGAAGAAACAAAGATTGGTAGCGAGTGGTTCAGTAAAATGATTATTCTATTAATTTTTCCATCGGGAACGGCAGTCGTGCATGCTGCGCGCCCCTACTTCACGTGACATCATCTTTCGGATTCTTCCCCCGCTGTTGTTCCGTTGCGGCATCGTGTTTCAGATATTCCTCGGCTATGTTACGATTATAAACACGTTGCGACGTATTTTGGAAGAGAACGTCGGTAAAAAAATCACCGCTGACTGCCGCTGTATGTTACAAGGTTATCGCAAATCAAATATTTCCACGCGCATAAGCATGTATATTTTGTTCATTATTATATCAATTACGTTTCCATTACGCGGCTTAAGGATGTAAGAGTACTTCAAAGGTATCAAAGCAGCGATTCTCCCGTTAGCCCGATACTTGAATTTCCTTGTATGAATTATATGTACGATTATTGCGCGATCACTATAATAACACTCGAAACCCACGGCCAAGTACCTAGTACCGCCATGATCTCGAGTTATTTGCGTTTCCCTTTGAGATGAGATACGAGGCAAAGCCTAGCCAAGATATGTACCGACGAAAAAGGCAAAGTATACGAGACAGAATGAACCTAAACTAAACACCGAGGGCTGAACGCGAGGAATGATGGAAGGAGGGGACCGAGAGGCGCCACCGTGACCTCCTTCGACCCCGAACCATCCGTCACTCCATAGAATCAATGTGCCAGGAACGAAAAGGGCCGGGTCACGAGTCCGATCTCTCGAGCCGGCCCGGCCGTGGAGAACTCTCCTCGTGTCCCTTCCCTCCCTTGTTCTTCTCTTTTGTTCCGCGCGGAGATTGTGCTCTCCGCTCTCGTCTTCCGACACCATTAGATCCGCCGAATTATAAGGAGCGACGTTCCGCCGTCGCTTTTATTGGAATACAAAATGGATCTCGCGTGTCATCGGCGACCATTGATAACCCGGAGCGAAACACGGCCACCGTTACGTACGAAATGACTTTGCCTCGGCTTCAGACACGCGTCCCGGCCGGACGTGACGTTCCAATTGCCGCAAGTGACTCATTCCGTTTTTCTCTCTCCTCGATAACGTATCCTCCTCCTCTCATCGGAGACATTGCTCGAGTGTAGAAATACTTTCACATCTCCTCGCGGGACGCCGCAATGCGCGGATTGTCTCGTCGCCGCTGTCGTCGTTCATTATAATTTGTCTTCCATAGTCGACACCGCGACCTACACCTCGTACCTTGCAACGGTGCGCCGGCACTACCTGCTTATACCTGCGTGTGCCGTGAGCCGAGGTTATTAGAGGTCCCCCGTGCGTTTCATTGTTTAACGACAAAGAGAGGAGGGAACAAAGGGGGTTCCGTGGCTTTTTCTGCGCGTGGGCGCGAGGAGAGTCGATGTGTCCTCGTGTGGTTAGGCAAGTCTGAAGTCACTGCCCTAACACATAGATACATACATCTCGCCGTGCGCCACAGAGGGGAAGCGAAGGGTGAAGCCAGAGACGGAGAAACCGAAAGGAAGACAAGACACATTCTCTCGAAAGGGGGCTTTAATTAATTCTACGTGATGAAAAAACAAACATCCGAATACGCCTTTGTACCCATTATCTCTTTTCTCTTACATAGTCAAAATAAATATGATATTATTAAGTGACGAAAAACAGCGAGATGATATTAAAGGAGATTAATGTTATATATATATACACACACATTAATATATAAAATGACGAAAGTCACGTCGACCACGAAAGAGCGAGCAGAGATGCCTCTTGGACGCCTGACAACGCCACATCCGGTTTATTTTCTTCATCGGCAGACTTCTTCGGCGGTGGAGGTGTGGCGAGGTGCATCCTTGAATGAAGAAACCGTGTCTGGGCCCTCCTCCGTGTTTTCCGTGGCCCTCCGCCCCGACTACACGGCGACCTCATCGCTCGTCAGTATCGATAAGAGCCACGCCGTCCTACACGTCCGCGTCCGTTCCCCGCGACCGACTCAACCTGACCTCCGGTGCGACCGCGGTCGCATTGTGGCCCACCGTCTTGTCTCCTCCGTCTCCTTCCCGCGCTCCTCTCCACCTCTTCGTAATCACGATCTCTCGATTCCACGGCGTCATCGTGTTCGCAGTCGGTGCGTACGAAGGAAAGACCGATGATATGAATGGAAAAGAGTGAATGGGTGAACCAGGGTGAATGCATTCGAAATTACGGCGACGGGTTTCTTCACGGTCAGAGGGAGAGGAAGTGTGGGGACAGAGCGAGAGAAAGAAAGAGGTAGGGCCGAGCGACGGGTTCAGAGACAGGTCACCCGGTACACCCGGCACGGCGTGTTTACAAATTGTCTAATCTCGTCGACAAATCAGTGCCAGGCCTGTTTTTCGTGCCCTCGGGGTGCACCCCCTCTCCTCTCTCACAAGAGCGTACCGGTGTATACACGTCGCTCGGTTCTCGCGAACGACAGCTCTCAAAGAGTCGAGAGCGAGGTTCATAAAACCTCTGTGGCTTCCAGAGTTCTAATCTTTAGACGGACAAGGCACGTGTCGCTGCACGTTTGTAGCTTTGTGAGGCATGACAATAGAGGCAGACAACGCAATACCATTAACTACAGGTCTAAAAACATATTTCTATCTTAATTTCGTATTACTTAATTTCGTATATAGTTTCAGCTCTATCAAATTACAGTTAGGATATACAAATAGCTAATTCGAGATTCAACTTAGAATTGCAAATTTATCTTTGAAATATTCGTCAACTTCAGCGTGAAATTTAGATTCGGCATACAGTTGTAAGTATTCTTCAGGGCATACGACCGCTTGCCCGGAAGATTAGAAACAAACGGTAGCAACGCAAACGAGCAGCCCCCGCCATCCGTTCGGCTC
Organism: Temnothorax longispinosus; assembly: GCF_030848805.1. Taxonomy (NCBI): domain Eukaryota; kingdom Metazoa; phylum Arthropoda; class Insecta; order Hymenoptera; family Formicidae; genus Temnothorax; species Temnothorax longispinosus. The sequence goes on from NC_092358.1 coordinate 9,731,275, forward strand.
CTCAGGTATGGACGAACAAACGCGACGAAACCGCAAATTAAATTAGCGAGTCGCAGAACGACTCGAGGCGGGCAAGAAAGCGTTGGCTGCCCGCTGTTTAACCTGGCTTAATTACCAATTAGCCAATAAAAAGCCACTGTACCCGGTCGCGCATTATGGCCGCCCTTAAGAACCCGTGGCTGTGCGTACCGAACGAACGAACGCTGTGCCACACGATCGTCCACACGAAAAACGAGCTTGTATAATTATAACTGGCAAAACAGCAGACATGCCACTAAGAGAGCTTCTCTCCACCCAGACTTGACTCTTCTTGCAATCTGATACCAGAAGAGATCCGAGGAGTCTCTATTCTCGCGGATGAGCGAGCACGAAGCGATTAATGACTCCTGCGTGTCTCTCGCGTACCGTGCGTTACATGTTTATACTTGTTGCCCATTATTAAATAGCACGTACGCTCCTCATAACGCATCGACGTTCGTACCTATCGAGTCTATTAAGTGCGTACAATAAGTGCGTACATTAAGTGCGTTTCAGAATATGGTTCAATCTATCTCACAAGATAGATGCTGTATATTTAGTCTATAAAGAGATCTATTCGCAAAATTTGGTTACAATAAATGTACTCGCTTTGTATTAATTCCAGAGATAGTATCATCTGCGATATAAATAGGAATTCCACGCGGAGGAGGAAGAGGAGGAGACAAAAGAACATCAGAGACTCTCTCTCTTTCACTCTCTCTTCTCGCTCCTCAGGGGTTCTGATAATTGCCGTGCTCTCCAACTGTTATTATTAAGCCGATATTTTACCGAGGGGACACACGTTCGCGCATATAATTTACGAAAGCCTCTAATTATGGGTTAGTGGGTACATGCGGCCGGATGAAGCGGGGGAAGCTCGAGTGAAAAGAATGGCGTTAGACGGTGCCGAGGAAAGGGCGAGGCCTCGTCGTGGGCCTTGCACTCCCGATTCGCCTACGCAACGCACCAGCCCGGGACTTTCCTTTTGCACCTTAATAGTAGACACATATCGCCACACCGGTTCCCCTTATTTCAACAATTATCACGCGCCAAGAGGAAGAGATGCCTTTCCATGAATTCCGACGCGTGTCGAGCGAAAGCACAAAATATTGATTCGAGGATGACTGTTGATTTGCGTTTATACAATTTTTATAAAACATACGTGAAAAAAATTATTTTTTTTATTACTGATACATATGTGCGTTTATCTAGGTACTTCGAAGAAATATTAGAAACAAATTTGCTGGCACAAATGTGAATTATTAAACAAAGTAATTTTGGACACATGAAAAATTGATTCGATCAATCTCGACGATCATATCCAATCCTGAACGAAGACGAGCGAAAATCGAGATCGATCGTCAAAAAAGAAAGTGAGATAAGACTTGGCTCCGATGCTGAAGACGCTGTGTCGCTGTGGCTTATTGTAAGTACGATCGACTGCGGGACAGGAGCGCGTCCCTTTGCCTATCTGGCACCTCTATCGATCGCGGTTTTTGTTCGGGGACACGTTGCACGAATTATCGTGCGCGGTTATAAATGATTGTTCGAGGAGCGGACGCTGCGGACGGGTGATCTGACGGTGAGAGGAAGAGACGGCGAAGGCGGGAGGGGAGGAGGCAAAGAAGGAGGAGGAGGTGAAGAAGGAGAAGAAGAAGAGATGCCGACCGAGGCGGTGGCGGCAGCAGCGGTTACCTCGCGGCTCGTGTTTCTCATAACTCCGGACCTCGGCAGGGCAGAAGAAGAGGAGCTTTTGAGTGACGTGAGTATAATGACGCGCCTCTGCACCGAGGTACGTATAGTATACCCGGCTCGAAAAACGTCGACGGCGCGAAGGGAGGATGAGGGGAAAGTACGGGCCGCGTCTTCGTACACGCCTCGGGGCACTTCCCGCCCAGGGAGCAGGGTGGAAACCGTAAGGCGAGATAAGGAATCTGCGATTTAATCGCTCCTTACCGATCCCACCATTAGGCAACGAACGAACTGCCGCGGAGTGAGGTCTAAGCAATCGCCGATCGAGATATCGGAGGAGCCTACGATCGACGATCGAGCATACGAGCGGATCGATCGAGGACGACCAGGATCGTCATCAGCGGCGCAGGACTTTTCCATGGACGTCTGTGCGTTCATATCGACTTAACTGGCGCGTTTTCTCACGATCTAATCGGACGGACGAGCGATCGGTTCGTGAACACGTGTTTTCCATCACCGTCGACGATCCTCGACTTGCCGCTTGGCGAATGTCCCAATACGACAAAGTTAGTAATGACTGCCGCGTTAATTCCTAAACGGGTTACTGCCGCTGCAAATGTGTGTCAGCCGCTGCGAGACCGAGAACGAATCATTCTTTCGACGTCGTTCAGAATTCAACGCTGTCCTTGATCCTTATCAAATCGCCGATACGCGTCGCAATCCCTTTAGCGAACCACACGTGCCCAGTCAACGACCGTGAAAGCCGCAAAACATGATCGGCACTTAAAATGTACCTGATACATTTCAATTTATAACCATGAACGTTAACTTATTCGACCGCGACGAGACTACTGTCGTACTTGATAAAATGCTAGATGTAGAAACTACATGGCTTGTGTGTGCCACCATCATCGACGCCAGGAAGGAAACGTGGCGGAGACGGTCGGCAATACATCGATGTTTGTTTTCTTGTGGGCGGGCCGACAAGTCGAGCCAGCGAGCGGCTGGCTCGTGGGTAAGGCCCGGGTTGCAAGTCACGAGCCAACAATAGTACAAATAATAACAAGCCCGTGCGGAGGTCTCCACCGCGGAGGAATCGTTTCAGCAGTAGCTACTACGCTACCCCCATAAAGCTTCTCTCACATCGGTATATATCGTTCGTACCTGGCGTTACGTATAAATCATTCCTGCCGCTGGTGCATTATAAACGTTCCGAACATAATGTGGCCGCGAGAGATTCGAGGATCGATGATAGACCGCATCAAAATAACAATTTCGCGTGTCCAGACTAAGAATGGAGAACGCGGCCGCGCCGTTCAGGTGGTCACGGGGCGGCTTTAAAAAATGCGTAACCAACCAGATTTTGGTGTGCGTGCATCTTTATCGGATCTATCGCGTTCCCATAAGAGCCAACGTAGCCGCCAGCTCCACGAGACCGTGAAACCGAGGGGCGATGCTGCCCCTGCAGCTCTCTCGATGCCGTTGCCGCCGCCGCTGCTGCTGCTATCGTTCCTCTCTCGAGAGAGAAAGAGGCCCACCCACAACGCACGATCTCGGCTCAGACTCGCTACCGGTATTGAATCCGGCGCATTGTTTTTCTTCGGTCATGAGAGGAAGAAGATTATTTGCATCGAAGTCGGAGGCACCGAGTTGAGAGGAGAACGCTCTAGACCCTCCCCGTGCTCGAACACACATCCGTTAACTGTCCGGTTGTGTTTCCCGAGATGAAAAATACTTGAGTATAAGAGGAATGGCAAAGTCAGGTAAGAATTTATTTATTTCAGACAATGAGAAAAGAGACAGCGGGAAAAGGGGGTAGATTATGACGCATTTCTTCAGAAATTATAAAAACGCGCTGTGATATCTATATATGTTACGCTTCACGTTTACCTCGCATGAAAATGTAAAATAAAATTTCTCCTCTCTAGAGTTCCTCCATTTTAGTTTTTATATCCATATTAAACTCGGTTAGAGAATATTGCAAAGCAATAGACAATTATATCCTTAGATTGTTCCGTAATTGTGAAAATAATCATGGACATGCAACAAAGAGATCTCGGTACATCGCAAAAATTTCCTAAAAATTAGAAAAGGCAAATCGAAAGAATGATATAAAAGAGAGTGGGAGAGATAAAGCAAAGGATGATAATACGAAGAAGAAAAAAGAAGGGGGACGGGCCTCCCGCGCTGCGCGTAATGGCACCTGATACGAACACGTGGGTACGGGAGAAAGGGCCCTCCCCGAGAGAGGAAGGTATAGTTTATAGTGATTACATGGGGTCAGGTCCCGGCAATAAACCATCTCATGGTGGCAATGGCTATAAGATCGGGTCTATGGTTGCGACCGTTCTTTCTCGTCTCGGTCTCGAAGCTCGACCGAGAGAGTCGCGCCTACGCGCGGGCGGAGCAAGAGCAAAGCGACTTCGAAAAAGCAAAAGGATCGGTCGACGAGGGGCGACCGGTATACGAGAGCAAAAAGCGCGTGGCTGCGCGGCCATACGACGGCACAAGGGGGGAGGGGGAGAAAGAGATGCAAGGCGCAAGAGGAAGGATGGAGCTGCGATACGGAGAGAAACGGAACGCGCGTAAGAGAAAGAGGGAGGTACGATGAGAAAGGGGGGAAAGAGACGAAGAGGAGGGAGCCGCAACACCGGGAGCCATCCTACTGGAATTTAAATAATAATTATAGTGTTTAATATCATACGCGCGGGCCCCAGCCTCTCTCCGGTATCCCCCCCTCGCTCTTTCTCTCTTTCTCTCTCTCTCTCTCCCGCCGCCGTTGCCGCCGTCGCCGCGGCTTCTCCATAACTCCTCTCGCGTCTCAAGACTCCTCTTCTTGCGGTACGACGACCAGGAGCCCGCCGGCTGCCGTTGGTTGGCCGATGGATACATACCCGGTAAGGTTCTTCTTCTCTTCCCTCGTAGCGTAGACACGTGCAACCGTATGGCGTCCAGCCTGACCGGCCCAGTCTGTAATAAGGCGTCCGCCAGATTGGAAAACGATCATGGTTCCCGAGGGAACCACGTTGGTATAGACGCGGCCATGCGGACGAGCTCAAATTTGATATTTAAATGGTATCTCGTTATACAAAAATTATCAGGGGCCGCTATTCATTCATTATTTCTAGAGAAATATATGGACAGCGGTTATATAGCAGCGTGTATGTATCCATAAGTCAATGATTTAATCTGATGATGGATTAATCTTACAAATAGACTTTACAATAGACTAGGATGGACCATTCGCTTTATAGCAAATTAACGCTCGAATCATACTAAAGTTTTCAGAAATTCTCATCTAAATATGGTATATCGATTCAAATATTGAACAATAGTGATCCTTTTTCGGTCGTAATCCAATAAACGACGCAGAGAAAGAAGATTTTGTTTCATGAAAATAAATTTCCAAGCAATATAGGCATAATCAGCCCTTAATCGATTGGCGATAGCAGATCATTCAAAGGTGCGTGACGTAACAATTACTACGCAAGAATAAAAGTCACAGGTCGGACTTTCTTCGGGTACAAAGTACCGATGTGTGTCTGGTAGTCGCCACCGCTGTCACTTTGATGCTGCAAATGCATTAGTCGTGTTCTCTAGCGCTCCGGCTGACCACCAAGATCCCGGAAGGCGGAGTGGTTTACCGGTCACCGCAAAACGCTACCATTATCGCCACTTGCGGGCTTTACAGTTGAGAGAGAGAGAGAGAAAGAGAGAGAGAGTTCGTCCACTCTCTCGGAGTCCGTTCACGCACAATGCCGCCTGTCGTTATTGCCCTGCCACGAATGTATTAATAAAATTTATTGGTCGGCCTCCTGAGCGCGCAGCAAACGTTAATGGATTTCGAGCCACCGGTGGCCTCGCCGACGGCAGCAAACGACAGCAACGACAGCAAATGAGCCACTCGAGATGGCTCCGGATGGTAACTCCTTCCACGCTTTAACGCGTTAAAACTTGACGGGAATGATATTACGGTACGGAACGACGTACGCGGCGAGCGTCGACCACCTTGCGCGTTTCTCTAAGAACTACTTCGGAAAGTCAATCGTGATGCACGAACGATACGAGCGCTTCGCGCTTAAGAAAATTTCGAGAATTCTATTGCTTTTTACTTAGGCTTTTATCTGATTATATACGTCTAAAAATCAGATTACGTGAAATATTATTGGCTATATTCATTTACACATAAAACTGTAAGTGTTTTTGGACTATCATACATTCAAGAAATGAAATCTTTAAGACGTGTAGGAAAAATATTGCTGTGTCTTACAATAGAAGATGTCGATTTTTCCCTCGTAAGAAAATATATTTTTTATCTTCCTCGCGAGAATAACAACAGTAAAAGAAATCTGCGTTCGAAAATAATTTCCGAATGCATTTCGCGGAGGTTCTTGAGGTGAACGGCGAGTGCACGAATAGCAAAAACATCGATCGTCTTGCGAGACACGGTCGTTAAAGGTTCGACTCTCGTACAAATGACTTACATGACGCGAGTTATTCGTGAGCGGGGGGATGGAAGGGGAGAACACAGGCGGTCGCGGGGCCGAGTGAGAAGAAGAAGAGGAAAAACAAGAAGTCGACGAACGTCAGTACGTCAGTTTATCTTGTGGCATACGTCGACTATTAATCAACAGACCCTCCTAATCGCTTGACGAACCAATCGATAAATCAATAACTTTCATCCACCGTGCGGACGTTGAATAACCCAACGCTATATGCCGCGCGTCTAGGAGCTAAAAAGCTGCCCCATCGATATTTCGCTCCGATGACTCGTCTCAGACGAGATCTAATCTCCATTTCGAGTCAAAATTCTTCTTTTGTTGTTGCATTTCTAATGTAGGACCCATACGTTTTAACACGAGTGTTCTGTTATAGCAAATTTTCTCTTTTCCTAAAAAAAAAAGAAAAAAATAGTGGTTGTACTCAGCATATTTGAGCGTATCCACCTGCTCGAGGAAAAAAAGCGAGCGAGAACGGTGAAGTCTTGGAAGGGCAGCGACGGTCTCGTTATCCTTATTGGAGGCGGGAGCGGAGGGTAACGGAAGAAACACAAGAGGAGAGATAATCCGGCTATTAGAGGTGTCCCCAGGAGATTCCGGGGGTCATAGCGTCCAGATAGATCGGGTCGGGGTCGCCGATGGACCCGCGAGCCGAGGTCACTCGAGGATACGTTGGGTTTGTCACGATGGCAGCTCCCAATTTGTCGTAACAGGCGACCGACACGTTTTTTTTCGAACTCCTTATCCTAAGACCCTCCTACCGTCGCATCTCCTTCGAGTATCGTGCAGTTCGGGGTCTCCCTAACTAGGCAAACTGAATCACATTGATTGACCGTCTGCTGGGCGAAAAACTACCGCGAAAAGTATTTCTCTTGAGAATGCGCTTTTTATCTGCCGCGAACAAAAAGCTAGCCGGCTTAATGGAAAGATCCTTCGAACAAAAATGTCTGGACCTTTGGTCCTTGGTGTGCACTTATCGTGTCCAACTGCATCGCGTAATCGTTTAACTGAACATGTTGCGTTGCGAAAATGAATAATATTACAGATATAGTACGTTACATGGTTGAAACCGCAAAATGATGCAATAATGAGAGAATTGTTTAGAGACCGGAGGTGAGAAACGCTTGTAACACGAAACCCGCACCGTTACAGAGCCGATAAAGGCGGACGCTCTAACGACATCGTAAGTTTCGCAAGCGGAGCGAGCCGCGTTAGATGGCTGGGCGGGATAGGTGGTGGGTGATGAGCGAATAGTGGCAAAGTTTTGCAAGTCGATCATCGCGCTTTACTCCTCCTCGGAGCGCTTATCGATTCGCGGGATCTTGAATAAATTAATTATCCGACAGGTTAATCGAGTTAGCCGGCCAATCATAACTCGGTGCTTTATTAACCGCTTCCCTTTCGCAGTCTGCTTGGATTAAGGCCTGCGTTAACCCGCGGTGAAACGAGGTATCACGCGGCTCGCGGCCCAACCACTCGGCAAATAATGAAGTAATTCCGTCATGGCTCATCGATCGCCGCGAGTCAACACGCGATTGTCGATCATCTGCCAACAGACACGGCACACTACCGTCGCGGCGTCGAGTCGCCGTGTAATAACATCATTGCGGCGAATAAAATTGACATCGTCGCGAGGGTCCTTCAAGGAACTAAGACGCTAGAAAAGATTTGAGGATAAGTAAATACTTAGATAAGGTTCTTTGCCAAGAAGGATGTTTCCAGATTCGAAGGTACGCGATAGAGATCGGGGAATTTCGGGCTGATTTCAATCACGACGTATCCAATAAGGCACATCGAACTTTCTTCTTTTCCGAAGTCGTGACTGCGGGATTTTTCGCGGCCGGCCGGGAGTGCAAGGGAGAATAACGTGATGAGAGGGGTGAAGGAAGAAGGGATGCGGGGGTAGAGAACGGAGGGAAGGGAAAAAAAGGTATCGCAAAGAGAAAAACGGCAGCACGTACACCCCGGTGAGTTCGATTCCACGAGTTTAGTTGCAGGACGGGACAGGGCTGCCGCGCGGTCACCGGTGATTAATGATCCAGCCAATCAGATATAGTCGCTCGGTGAGGTGGAACCGAGACGGAATGCGATCGAACGGAGACGAAACGCGGCGATGGGAGCCGGTGGGGTGGCAAGGGGGGAAAACGCGCGAGAGGGACAAGGGAGAGGAAGAGGTAGAGGAGGTATAGGCAGCGCCCCGTGGAAAGAGAGACGCCCGGGATATCGAAGGGGGAGAGCGAGATAGAGCGGGAAAGAGAGCGGACGCGCACAGAGGCCGAGAGCGCACCGCGGTTGATATGTTGCGCTGTCACTGCTCTGTATCTGCGCCGGTGGGATGTTGCCGTTGCCTGGATTGTAATATTGTATTGTACTGTTTGTTGCCCCGGTGTGTTCCACCGACCGTCTGCGCGGTCGACAGGCTGTCCAAATAGCCGCCACCGACTTCGACGTAGGAACGTCGGACAAACGGATGGGCTAGCACACTCGCCGCCCGGTATGCAATCTGGCCGCGTTCCACGTTCACCCGGTGTTACACCCGCTGCGGGGGATCGTCATCCTCTTACACGCTAAATACGTTGCATGTTTCAGCGACAAGCAGCGATGTCTCGACGTTGAAGGCTCCCGGCCGTGCGTTGCGGAAAGAAAATACTTTCGCTCTCGCCGCTTCGAGCGACTAGAATGAGATCCTGGCGGTCACTTGGATGACTAGCTTTTTCTTGCAGCCTCAATAAAAAAAAATTTCGCGTGTTCTCTAAAAACTTTAATTTTTTATATTATCAGTGTTGAAGACGTGGAGCGTGTGTGTAAAAGCATGTTGCACACGGTAGCATCCAGAATTAACTCCACTGCATGTCTTGTCTTAGCAACTTAGTCAGTAGCATCTCGTAGAAATTAGCAAATGCTTGGCTGGCCGTTAGCTTGGACAGGTAAGCGATATTAAATGGGAGCGCTGTTACGTCGCGCGCGCGCGTCTCTCTCTTTCTGGTTATCGTTCCTTCCTCCACTGTCTTCGTTTCCAACGTCTCTCGCAGCGACGTTGCGGTCAGCAGCAACCAACGCCCGGCCTCAGCATCAGCTTCAACAGCGTATAATCTCGGTGGTTATTAATGGCGATGCTTTGGGAAACTGCTACCGGGCAGCCCGCTCATTCCCCTCTCAGCGTCCTGCGATCGCGAGCGCTATCTCTTCCCCGCCTGCAGTCCAAATCTCTTCCTCCTCCTCTCTATCCCGCCATCCTCTCTCTCTCTTTCTCTCCCACACATACATACACATCCACTTTACTCCTCTTCCACCTGGTTCATTCTCTTCCCCCCTCCCCCGCTACTTCATCCCGCAACAAAACTGCATTCCAAGCGTCGTTAAACCTCACCCCGCGCCTACCGAAAGTTCGTAAGACGCGAGCCTAAGCGCGAGTCGCTTTAATTGCCTGTCTATGCCTGACGATGCCTTCTCGGCGCGCGCGATCCCGTCCGAACGTCCTCGAGAGAGGCATCGCTTCTTTAGGAAGCGGATCCGACCTCGACTAATTATCGACTCTCATTCGCTCTGCTCCAGACTGCCCTGAAAAGCGCAACGTCTCCGTCGCGGAAACACCCTTTACGGACGAGTACGTTCTCGCGTGTACATGCGTTCGTTTTGTATCTTAGCGAAATATTTTTCATGCGACTCGTACACAATAAAAAGCAAATTAATTGGCGATAAACGAAACCAAGGAAGAAGGGCAAATAGTGGATCGCACCAAGAAATATTCATGCTGCGGTACAACACGTGATTTATGTACCTGATATTTTCATATTTTTGTGAAACGTTCTAAGATACACGCACATACATATACATACATACATACATAAGTACTGCAATATTCCTAAGTGGATTTGCTTGGAGTGATACTTTACAATTATAATGGATTAACCGCTCCTAAAAGGAGTAAGGAATTATTCTTTCGTACATTTATTATTTTCATGGAGAACAATCTCTGATTTATAAAGTTATGATTTATAAAGTTAGATATGTATTCAGTTTAAAAATTCACGCTTATCATATTTATATTTTAAATAGCATATTATATATTTAAAATTTTTAAATTTTTTGATAAGAAGTCATTATTGCATTTAGATAATCAAAATTCTTTCTCATTGTCTGTCAGTTCGTATCTATTCTTATATATTGCAATTACAGCCATAGATATATTGCTTAATGCGATCGTAACAAAAATCCCGCACGAGCTCGATTCACAGGTTTCCTACCCAAAGCGAAATCCACGAGTCGCTCGTAAATCGGCATCGGCGAAGAAGAGAAAGAGAAAGCGAACCGACGAGTCAACCTGAACGATATAAAAGAGCACGGGAAGTTCATTTAACAGGCCATAAAAAGGAGTGAGGAAAAGGGAGCAAAGATGCTCTCTCTCCAAATCGGCCCTTTTGCCGCCGGCATCAGCCAGTTTCGTCCGAGAGGGTGCCAGAGGATTTGGAATTGGGTGCTAGCTAGTCGGAGTACGTTAGGGCCATGGGCTATCGGTGATCAACCTCGGGGGTCGAATCCAAAGGCTTATCTGGTCGAGAGGAAGGCTTACCAGGGTAAACGTCGGGAGGGCGAGCCGCGAGAATCGCTCGTGCTTAGGTTCTTTCGCGGGATCGACCGCAGGATCGTTCGATCTTAATCTGTCCAGACCTACGCCCATCTCCGTGGTGTTCTCTAAAAGGTGGAGGTCGACTGGTATTAACCGCTCCCGAGGTATGGACCACAATTCACGCAGTGAGTTGGCAAAGATGGGCCTCTGATTGAGTCTTCAAGAAATAACGATCTGAGAGTCGATAGGGGACAAACCTAATAATCATTTAGTATTATGTAGAAAAATTCTTCGTTGCGCAATAATCAATAAATCTCTTATTTAAAGCAATGTACGATAATAGTTTTAATTTTAATAAAATCAAACGTAATCGATATATACACAGGAAAGATATGAAACATGAATACAAGTTTTTCGTTAGAACATACAAATATATGTGAAACATGTATGATATAATATGCGCGCAATAATAGTTATGACGTATATCTATCTTCGCAATATAGGGAAATCGCGTAGCCCTGTAACAGAAGTTTCTCCTAGAAGTTATTGTCGAGCCGCGTTCGTTAGATGAGAGACGATTTTTGCGACGTGCGTGATCTATACAGTTGTAGCATACAGCGAGACTCGCGGCTAACGCTTTCCTCCACGCGCAAGAAAAGATACGCACGTTGCACGCCGAATAGCTTACCGCTAAGCATTGTCGGTGGTCATGCGCGACTCATAAACGCGCCACCGCCGAGGTTTCTAATATCACGAACCACAAGTAGCTTTCTCTCTTTTGCTGATGTGCAGACGAACATCGAAAATATCAGCAGCATACTTGCGCCTCATAATTCAGCCATTACTCGTAATGAATGTAAAGAATATTCATAGCAACTGTTTGTTTCAATTATGTAATTACTCTTTTCTACGTATTTCAATAAATATTTTTATTTTTATGTATCTTATTAACCAGATTTACAACTCGATTAGTATAATTAATAAGAAAAAATTTGTCCATTAACTGCATAATTTTTACGTAGAAAAACATGACGTGATAATCACACTTATATTTTTTTATATTAAATGTGGAGAATAAAAACCTGTTCTCGCGATGCATTTCATTACACGTTATCACATCTGAGACTGTAACACCCCTAAAATAGCTTCTACGTCTTCCGCATTGGGCTATTTCGCGGCGCGCGGCGCGAAGTGGCTTTTGTGCTCCGAGGATCGTAAAAAGGAGCGCGCGAGCGCATCGATGAAAGCGCCTCGGCTTCGAAAGTGGCATTCCGCGTTACGCTCGTAGGTCACGAGGCATTCGCACGTTGTTTCACGTCCAGGTGTATCCACGACCGTCCAAATGAACGGGGAATAACGAACGCGCGGCTCCGACTATTTTCTGGTCCGTACACGCGCTGATTGCCCAGCGCCGATTTTCCGGCCCGCCAGCTACAGGGATCGTCATCGATCGCGAAGATGCTGCGCTGGCGATCGACGCGGCAGCTTTGCAGCGACTTCTTTTTCGCCACCCTTCGCTGACGATGATTTCGCGAGGGTGATTTCACGGTGAAATGTATGGCAACAATCTTGGGAGCGTCGAAAGATCGGCAGTCCCATGCGGTCCTAACCGTGAAACGCGGAAGAATTCTTCGAGTTCGTAGTTTATAGTAATAGCGAGCGAAAAACGCACAAGTCACCTTATGATTCTTAGTATTTCGCTTATCTATAGCATATATAAGTAGAATGACTATAAATTTCAAATACATTTTATTTATACGCTATAAATAAAACGCATCGACAGTGTTAAATGCTTGTAACAAGATAACTGACACCATGTTATTGTTATCAATGCGATTTGATGAATTAAAGTAAGCGAACATTTAATCGTTAATATCGCGCAATTTTTGGCAACGTTCACGTCTGCGCAGACTCAATCCCGCGATAACGAAGAGCTCGACACGGCAAAAGTGGTGGATGTCGACGTCAAACATGTTGGTAGAACGCCGGCGACAGTATTTTTGCGAAAAAAAAAACGACAGCACGGTGATCCAGGTGCGACGGTGTTTGCGTTAGCAAACCGTTTCCCGGACGGACGGACAGGCTTCGTTGTGGCCGGGCGACACTGATTGCCAATCAATATGCCCATCTCGCTGGAGTCTAATTCGGCAACAATGTTGATCAATCAGTGCGCACACGGGCTGGCCGGCCGGCCGGCCGGGAAGCTCCCGTTCCATTTCGCGTTCCGCTCGCAATCGCGCATCTACAACGACGAACGAACGAACGAACAACGAACTGTTCTGCGGACGGCGGACAGTGGGTAGAGGGAGGAAATGCGCTACCTCCACCATTCTCTCACTTTGATCATTTCCGTTTCCGGTCGTACAGCGTACAAGCACCTAGGCACTCCGATTTCTCGCCATCCGTCCGAGTTTCGCGCCGAGATACGTGGAGAATCACGCGATTGTAGAAAGGTGAAACGTCATAGATTCTTCAAGGCCTATTTCAAGGCTTTTATTATTCCCTTTCTCATTTGCATACATTTCCACTACTGCAATATATTAATTTAACAGACTTAACTCGCGTTAACTTAACAAAAAGCGTTTTGTGTTATATCGAGGCGTTTGACGTTCGGCCTTGCGTTTACGAACGTCTCTTGAAGAAGGCCAGAACGAGGTAACGAGAGTATGTCGCCCTTTAACGAGAGTGTGTCGCGTGGCGAACATACAAATAAGCCCGTTATGCAGTTAATTCGTTATTCTCGCGGCACGGCGACAAGGTAAGGAATCAAGGACCGATTCAAAGGCAATCGTTACAACGAATGCCGGCGTATGCTGATGCACGTTTGTTCCCCTGACAATGCACATGTCGGTGGGATGCAACAAAACATATTGATACGCGTAGGGCCGTGTTCGCACTCGATACAGTCGCGCCGCTGAGCGCTGATTGCATTTCTGTTTGTGCGTTTGCACGTTTCCAACGAGCGAGCGGCGCTTCTCCGTCACACCGAAAACAAAAATTCTAAACGATCACGTAGGCCGGATCGGTTGACAGTCAGTAATACTTGACGCGTCGATCGCTGCGCGCTGCCGAGTCGATTAAGCCGCCGAGAATTGTTCGGGTAACGTCAGTGTAACGTGTCTCCTGTTCTCGAGATCTCTGATTGAGTGAAGGACAAGCGTCGCCAGTGTCGCCACTATCTGTTCGCACGCATGTCGAAACGCGCGTTCTTGTAACACTCGTTATTATCCGACTCTATTAATTATCAGAAAACGCCGTAATTAGCTCGCGTACTTATATCTCTTTATCCGACGTGACACCTTAATTGCGAAACGACACGCGGCCTCGACAAGGGCTCTATAAGAGGCCGCGATAAAATCTTAACTTCCATCTCGATATTAAACGCACCGCGAGAGGAACGATTAATTAATTTCCAATTTTAATTAATTGGCCTTCCTCCGAGCGGGCTGCCGACTGACTCGCTTGGATATGCCGGCCGAGCCTCCTCGCGGCACGTCAAGATCGATCGGTCGAAAGAAAACGGCCGTTGGACGTAGACAAATGCTGCCCTTCCGCCGTCGTTACCGCGAAGGGTCAGCGGGCTAACCCGATATAGCGAGCGCGTATCCGCGGTCCGGTCGTGGAGAAGATGTATGCCGACCGGAAGGCACCGTACCCGGAAACCATTACTGCCCCTCTAATTTCTTTACGATCATGATGCCATTGGTCACGCTCCCACTACGCCGTGGTTTACGGCCCAACCTCAGTTGGGCCGCGGGAGGTTTGTTGTAGCATTTTTTTCCCTCGTCCGCAAATTGAGCTTTTCCCTCCAAATACTTCGGCCCTTGTAAAATCGCCGCTCGTTTTATCATAACGTCGCCGATCATTTTTTACTTTCTCACCGTTCCCTCTCGAGCAATCGCCAGCAAGTCATCGTAATCGCCGATACATTGTAATCAATATTTTTGCGATAGATCTTACCGATTGCAATGGCGGTCTATATAGATTCATTGCGAGTTACAAAAAAAAAACGTTCAGGGATAACAACATCGGTGCATGATAACGCGACGATTCAACCGAAGTCGCGAGAGAAGGACCTATCGATGAGGGAAAGAGGATTGAGAGAGAAGGCAGACATGTACGGGAGAATGATAGAAAAAGAGAGGAAAGAAAAAAAGAGAGAAAGATGCAGCGAGAGACAACGAACTGGTATGGTGGTAGCTGATGCGATTCGTCGGTAGTGCTGGCAGATAGCACCGAGTAGCTCCGGGCACAATGAGCCTATCAGATTATATTTCTATTTTCGACACGCGGCCTATCGCGCAATCCCATCTCTTCGAGGCGGCTACCGCGACGCTGTGCGCCATATACACGGGGTACACGTCGATATATACCATACACGTACGAACGCATACGCGCTGCGGATCGCCACGAGACACGAACAGCGTATGTACGCCGCGTCGAGCCTGCACGGCATGGCACGGCAGGCACGCCACACCAGGCCAGGCTACGCCACGCCACGCCACGCCGCTTCGCAGGGCCCATTTTATGTTGCCCGCGGGGCCCGCTGACGCTGATGCTGACTCCGACGCTGCCACCGCTGCCGCTCGCTGCCTCTATCGTGACTGTACGCACGTGCGTGTATGCGTACACTGTCGTAAGGTACTACGAAACTTGAGCGATGCGTATGTTGCTCAATATACCTTCCTGCGCCGACTTGCGCGATTGACGGACGAAACGCTACTCCAGTCGTACGTTAGAAGTTACGTCGGCCCTTATTTATCGTTATCGAAAGGATTAAAAAAAATATATGTTGAGAATGTCTCTTTAAGTCCCGATTTCACTACGAGTCAGTGTAGGCGCGATCATTATCTAACGTTTAATCAAGTCCATTATCGATCATTCGTCCTCATTCCAGGTGTCCGCGCTAACGTCTCAAGTCTAAGTCAAATAGAGAAACGTGCGGGAGCTAATGAATATGATGGCTAAGCGAGACGCCGTTCGGCCGTTCCCGATAGTTAATAATGGAAGGCACGAGGGGAACGAAGCAGCGTCCGACAAAAGTAGTAATCACGAGTGACGCCCTGGTCGTTCGTTCGTTCAGTCGAAACGTAGCCGCGAGGTCCGCAGCTACGCGAGATACTCTCTCCTTGGTATGCGGCCGGTCCTGAAGCATCCTCCGATTCGAAGGAGGGCGCTGGTCGTGTCGTTCGTCGGTTCAGGGCTTGGTGATAGCTCCCGGCTACTACTACGAGGCCGCGCAACTCCAACCCTGAGTTTTTCGGAGCCGGGATAAGCTGGCAGAGTCCCCGATACCACCGGGGCTTCTTGTACCATCGCGAGGTACTCTTAAAGCGTACCGACGAGCTTCCTTCGCTTCTTCGCGCTCGTTGTCCGCGCGACGTTACGTTTCAAATCGCGAGGGTGATGACCACACCGTGCTCGTCGTACGCGTGAACGCACGCGTGCGTGTATGCGTGATAGGCATGGAGTGAGGGACTGAGAGAGACAGAGGCGGGATGACGGAGGAGGTATGGAAAAAGAACAGAGACGGAGAGTACTCGAACCGCTTTCTTTCCTTCGGGCGGTGCAGCTTCTCCTGCAACGTGTACTACTACGCCTCTCTCATCTCGTCTCTACCCTCTCTATCCGCCTGTTCTTATCTTCTTCTCTTCGTTCTTCGTCTTCTTCTTCTTCTTCTTCTGCGGCTGCTGCTGCCGCTGTTGCTGTTGCTGCTGTTGCTTCTGCCTCCTCCCGTTCCCTCGCACGAGCACGAGTAACGCGTTTTTGAAGAGATCGCATACTTCGCTCCGATGACGTTGTCAACGCGACATGCGTCGATTATCAGACTGAATAAATCTTTCTGACTGGAATGAACTAGCGAAGCGCACGTTAAACGGACGTTTGAATAATTTAGATTATTATCGTAATTAGACTTTACTACACCCTCTGGACATTCTTGAAATTTATATTAAATGCCCGTGAGTACTGTAAAATTTGATACAGTATATTCAATATTTTGTTGTAACTTTATCTTATTTTGAAAAGTCATCGTACACAGATTAAAAAATTCTCCGCGACAGTGACGCGGTAAAATATAAGCAATCCCGCAACTTCTGATATATGCATGTAGATCTCACGTTGCCGTTTATATTTAGGGACGACGGGGCGACTTTCCAGGAACGATTAAACCGGGGAACGAGGCAAATTCCGCGTTTGGCAATCTCGAAACTACCGCGACTCTTCCATCGGAGATGCGGAGACGGCTCTCTCGGAAGATGATCGCGGAGAGAAAACGTCAAGACAAGACGTTGGTTGGAACACCTCGAGGTGTTCCTGGTCGACGTGATGGAAAGGACGTGCGACTTGGCAGATGGCTCCCGAGCGCGGCGGTGGAAGGCTGTCGTGCAACCGAGGGATGACGTCCAAAAAGCAAAAAAACCGGCGCGCTCGGGCCGCGCGGAGGGAGGAAGGGGAGGAAAAAGCACGGCAGTTATCACGACACTTCGCGCCGCGGATGTGCTCGATATGCCCGCGCGCAGCCGACGCGTGTGTGTACGCACGACACTGTAAAATTACCGCGTCAAAAACAATTACGTTACAGCCCAACAGTTCGCGTAACCCGACCATGAGACAATGAAGATAACCAAACCGCGCCAGCCGTGTCACCCAGCCGTCGTCGTTGGCTGACGAAATGCCTCGCGCTCATCCACCAGATCCGACTTCCGCGTGACAAGTTGCCGTAGTGGCCGGGGATTAAACTCGCATAATCGTCCGCTCGCATTCTCTCCATCTTTCTCCGTAAGACCCCACGCAGCGCATCGCGTCCATTTGACTAATTTCGAAAATTACTAGTCCGCTGATGCAGCTCCGAGGCAACGGCAACGACTCTGATCTAATATCCACGGATGATTAATCGATAACGAAGCATTATCGCGAGAGATGGTCGCTTGATTGCTTCCTTAAATATTAGCATTTTAAGATCTTTCTTTTACTTTTTAGTGACGCGCTATCTTTATTAGCGTAATCTTACTTTATCTTATAGTATATTACGCCGGAGTTCACCTGAAGAATTAGCGAGTTATAAATAATTAAGGATGGTTTTTCTCGTAGCACTTTTATCAAAAACTGATATCGTCTCCTGGTTTTATTTCACAATTATTAATTTCTATTCGTCATCGACGTTCCCGAATACCAGCCGTTCGATTGATATTATCAACGATGTTGGTTCACTCATGGGGTAAAATCGAGGGGGCGGGGGTCGAGCCGCGGTGGCGCGGCGTTGTCGAGTGGAAAGGGGTCCAATCAATCAGCCGCAAATCAGTATGCACGGCACGTTCACCTAATGCCGCCACTCTTTCATCATATTCATTTGATCGCGACCCCCTCAGCCTGTGCACGCAATCGTTAATGGCGCTGTTTAAAGATCGCAACCGATCGATGTTGAGACCCCGCGCGCGTCCGCAAAGAAGAGATATGAATGTGCAAATCCGGTTAAAAATTACGTTTCTCTTTGTAGTCATGCGCCAATGCGCTATTTGATGGAAACGAGAGTATGGCGAACAAAATTTAGGGCACAGAATATTTAAATTAGAATATTTAAATAAAAGACTATCTGAAGTATTTTAAATTTCATATAAAAAATTTAAAATTTTTGTAGATATATAAATTATTTTCTCTCTTATATATCTCTTATATTTACAATGACTGTAAAACATTATAAACGCGATTTACTGATTGATTCCTCGTCTTTTTTTTGTAATTCCGTAAACCTTAAAGTTATAACGATTACGATTTCACTGAGATACCTGTAATAAATCATTCATTCAGCCAAGGACGCGTGTTTTGTAATAACCGCAAACTACACGTGTTCTCGAGAGAATGTCGTAATTGACGAAGGAGAAATCAAAATTTTCCTAGATGCTCTTAACCACGGTTACACGTCATGATAATGATATTGATTATATATATATATATATATATACGTGTACACGCGTTTTCGCGGCTTCGCGAAACGACCGGCTGCCATTCGTAAAGCGTTAAACAGATTACAGACGGCAGACGGTACGATGCCACGAGGCAAATACGTCTTTGGCTCTCCGACTGGCGTGAGATCGAGATGGCAGGAGGTAGAGAACCGGGCAAATACGTAATCCGGATTATCGTGGATCCGCTTACCTTACCGGACACTTGCGCGGTGGAACGATACGGCGCCGATACTGGTGCCGGGCTTCTCACACTCCCTTCCTGCTCTATCCCCCTGTCCCCTCGAAATTCCCCTCCCCCGTCCGCACTTCCACACCCCGCAGCACTTTTAAGAGGATTGTCTTGTAAGCTGTAATATTTTTAACGAGGCTCAAATTTTCTCGGGGTGTCCGGCGTGTGTTCGTAGAAACACGCAACCTATCGAAAAGTAATCAACTTTATTTGCGACAGGAAACGAAAAAGGGATATGGCCTTCCTGAAAAACAGACGTTAAAGCCAAGTCTCACGTTAAAGCCAAAAATTTTTTTTCTCGCTTTTATTACTTTGATCTTTGATCTTCTATATACCTTGTAATTTAATTCTACAAACACGTTCTGACTGTCGATAAAACGGCTGCAGCTTCCTGTATCAGGTCGAGCTATCGAGGCGTAAGTCGCAGGAAGTAGATATAAAATGAGCGAAGGCAGGCAACGGATGAAAGAGAAAGGGGAGGACGTTCAATTTAAGCCGAGCCCACAGCACAAAAATGCTTCCAAAGGCTCTGGCTTGGTTCATTAAATGAAACCCAATAGCGGTTGTTTGCGTTGCCAGACAGCGAATCCGTCGCAAATTGAATGCCATATTGTATAGGATCCGCCCATGTTTCCTATATAGCTTACACACCGTAGTTTTATAAAATCGACGCAAATGGCGGCTGGCATATACGTATCGCGTATGCCGTTTATCGTTAATTTGCAAGTTAGGCACTCTGGCGCAAAAATGATAGCATTGTAATGAAATAAAAAAAAAACGGATGACCTATCATTCTTTATTACCTTACAGATTTGGTTATAACGATAACGAAGTTACGCCGTGTTTTCTGATATAGAGAAGTCATTCCTCGGGGGCCATTTTCGTTATTTCCTAATGGCGCAACAACGTGCGTCGAAGAATATTTTATGACGGTTTGAAACAATGGACAACGGGGCTATCGCGGCGATGTACCGCGTAGTTAAAACACAATTACCGCGACGCCCCTCTACAACGACCCCACGACAGACCGCGGGCGTACCGCGCTGTCAAAATAGATAACGCTCGGAGTAAGTCACCCCGAAGTTAAAACCCATCGCTGCAACGGGCGGTGTAGGACCATTCACTTTGGGTTAACGTCGACAAAGGGTGTACAGGAGGATAGGAGGAAAGGCAGGGTCGGTGGGGAGAGGGATCGTTACGGCGGGACCGTGATACGCTCTGCGTGCACATTTTGTTGCTTGCGACAAAGTTAGGGGTTGATATTGCGCGTCGCTGGGGCTGCCAGTGACGTCACATGCCTGATTAACATAAACGGACGTGCGTACGTTGACAGAAGCGTTATCTTTCGCTGCCCGTAACTACCATCCTACGTAAAGAATGTCAATTAAATGCGATAATGTATCAGCCGGCAGAGTTCGAAATTTTATTTCGTTATTGATTTAATGAACTCAAGAATAATCAGCGATTGTTTAGCGAGAAACCGCTACGCGTCATCGATCCGTACTATCCGTAGCTTATGACGAATTTTGGGCGAAGGGATTAGAATCCAGCGCGCGGATGACGCGCACATCAACCCTTTTATTACGGGACCGGATGACTGTAACTATCTAACGTGACGACATTAGCGGAACCTCGTTGGCTGCGGAATTATTATTATTATTCTATAAATGGATATCGTAGAGGGAGACTCAGATTATGGAACACCGCTCGCATACCTATTAGTACAGTATGCGTCCGCTTTTATTCACTTGCACGGTTCCCGAATACTTTCCAACATCTTCGAAGCTTACGTGACAACAATTGTATCGCGTTCCTGCAACGCGCTATTTTTTATGTTATGCAATCACTTAAAATCTTTCTAAAATTGTGTGTATACTGTTAGATTAAAACTTCGTTCTTCTAAATATTTCCAGGAACATTGATATTAACAGCTTTTAACGAATATTCTATTTATATCGTATTTCTCGGCGATGTTGAAACTCATCGCTGCAACTTCTATGTAAGACATTAACGTCAGTTAAAAATAACAATAACAAACCTTATAATAGTGTTTTATTATCTTATCTATCCGCCAGTGGAGTTCTAAATTTCAATTTATAACTCATTTATATAGTTCGAAACTGGAACGTATCATTTTTATCTTAATATTATGGATTACTTTAGAAAAAGAAGAAACACACACAAAGGTGTTACAAATAAGGATACAAAATAAGTTCCTATTGTAATCGACCTGGTGGTAATGCATGTAATCAGTTCTCGAAGATAAGTGACACAGAGACGTAAGAAAAAGAAAAAAAGAGTGAGAGCGAGGGTGTCGCGTCGCGGTGGGAGGAAAAACGATCACCGGGGAACTTTATCTCATTCATACTTTTGCATTTGAAAGCGGTAATTTATGCGCGCGGCGAAGTGAGACGGAATGCACCGCGGAAGAATGAGCGAGAGGGAGGAGAGCGTAAGTGCAACGGCGACAGAGTGTGCGTGCCGGTGTGCGCGAGCAAGAGGCACGACGTCGCCATTATAATAGATATGTTAGCATGCAAACGCTGTCTTTTATACGTTTGCCAGTGCGCGGTGGTGGTGGCGATCTTCCAGGGCCGTGCGCCTTCCCTCACCGTACCCAAATTCAGCTGTTTACCGATGCCAGAGGAATCGATCGACGTTACTTTGGCAACGTAAGCGGTACCTTCGTGTCTTCTCTATCTGCGTTTCTCATGGACACTGTCCAATTAAAGATGACAAAGAATATACGCTGTATATAAATATCCACAAAAAGATCGCGCACAACGCATCGATAAAAACCCGATAAAAACCCCTTTTGGATGAAAATAGATGACAAAGCTTGATCTCTATGAAAAAGTCTAAGACAGTTAATTATATTATTATTGATTAGGGTTAATTATATTATTAATATTTATTAAAAATGGTCAGATTGAACACTAGAAGACTATGTTTTTAGGATGTTGACGCGATATCACAGCTTTACGTCCTAGTTAAGGGTAGGTCGACCCATTCGTTCGAGATGCACCCGGGCTGTCGTTACGAGACATCGAGGTTTGCCTAGTATAGGCCTATAAAAAAAACGACATTCCGATAAATCGACAGTTGATACGTCCCTGGAGCCTCGCGAGCAAAACGTGGAGGCGGCGCGAGAGGGGCGGCAAAGCACGGTTCGCCGGATAGGAGAGTGGTGAGAGGACAACGCGGTAGCAACTGCGACCTGCGACGGCGGGAGATCGGAGAACGAGGGAGGCCGTCGGCGGGGCCCGGCGGGAGACAGCGGGGGAACGCATGGGTTCCCCGAAGGGACGGGGGAGGGGGCGGCGGTGGCAGGGGTGTATCTACTTACCATACTCCCAGTATACCAAAGTCCCGCGGTCGACTCGCTACGCGGCAGATAGTAGTCGCTGGCAAAGCACGCTCCACGGCAGCAGCCGCGAGAGTAGCAAGAAAGGGGAGGGGGGTAGAAATAAAAAAATAGAGAGAGGTAGAGAGGGTTCGAGAGAGGCAGAGAATAGGGAGAGGGAGACAGAGGTCAAAGAGCGGAGGAAATTCGCTACACGTGTTCGTCGTTCGTTTTCCATGGAACGCGGAGGAAAGAAGTAACAAAAGAGCGGAGATTCAGCGAAGAGGAGATACCGTGAATCGAGCGAATCGCGATAAAATGGCGGGACGATAAACGAAAGAAAGTGGTTGGACGCATCGCGTGTGACAGTATAGTCAGTATATCGTTGCGTGTCTCGTGCGGTTCCGGTCACATGGATCACGTGGTAGCCCGTGCCCCTTCCCTTCCTGACCGCGGGGGTTCCTCCGGTAGGCGGTGGGGATGTCAACCGTGATTGGGAGGGATATAGAAAAGGAGAAGTGGTAGACGGTTCCTAGGATAGAAAAAGGAGATGGAGGAGAATGAAAAGGATAAAGAGAAGTCGAAAAGGTTGCTTCGACACCGGTGACGATCACGTGGGGTGAGTGTATACAGTATTATTTATAATCATTCTGTAATAGCTTATTGAACTACTCTCTATCGCAGAAAAAAAATTATTAAATATTTTCTCATGCAAAAATGAGATATATGGTCGTTCAGTATTATTTATGAGGAAAATTTTACTTAAAAATCATTTTTCCATTCTACAGATTTATGAATAATCGTTATCTTACAGAAAAGAATCAAGATAAGATATATAAAGGAATAACTCTTTGATGCAGGATAAATGATATCGTAGATCATTATCCGCGACAGACAATACGCGGCACATCCCCCTTTCTTTGCCACAAGATGTCGACTTAAATCGTCGTTTGGCAATGCCTCCGGGGTTCCGCCAGCCCGCTTAAATCGTATACTTGGCACACGAGCTAATTGGTCGTATCTCGCGTTATAGTCGGTGTGCTTTATCGCGCCATCCGTAACCGGTCGAAAAGCATTCGCCAGCGTTCCAACGAGCAATTTAACGTAACGTGAAATGGGTAACGCGTTCGCCGCCACTCGATTTTTCACTCACGGCGCTCCCACGTGACGCACAGGACCACGTGTTGACCGGAACATGTCTTACGATCGCGAGAACCTCTCGCTTGTGTTTTCCCAGACTATTGATATATATCATGAATTATTGTAAGATATGATAACAACAAATTATATTTTATTTAAAGGATAAAATTTAGAATCGATCTTTATTTAAATTTTGTTTCCATGAATGCTTGTTACAGTGATCTATATGTAAAAGCAATTTTGTGTCAAATGTTTTATATATAATAATATAAAAAAATTTACGCTTTCCGAATTTATACCATTTCAAAATTTTCTCTTTATGAAAGTAATTCAATGGAGTAATCCCATTCGTTATTTGAATTTAAGTTTTTAAAACATTTTTATTTCCTTCTTCGCTCCTTTTCGTTAATGCTTATTGTCACATGTGGTGAATGCAAGTCTCCCGCAGAACGAGAGAGCAGCGGAAGGCTTGCCGCTTCTGTTTCTAGCCTGCGAGCCGGACATGAAATTGAATTCGTACCGTGAATAACGACTAACAAACCGCAGTTATATCGTAAAAAGCAATGCAGCGGGATGTGAATTAATTCTGGCTCGCACCCCACAGGCCATCCCGGAGCCCTTTTTCCCTCTCCGTCTTTCCTCGCGCGTGCACACGGGCGTCTCTCGTTTCCTCTCTCGCGGTACTTCTCTCCTCCAACTGGAACGGTCCCAAAATTCAATAAAGGCGAACGAGTACGAGGTCTCTCCCTCGTCTCCGTCGCTTCCCGTATGGGGTGGTGGCGGCTATGGGGTTAGGAGTGCCGGAGTCATCGCGAGGACCGGAGGGAGAGATGGAGGCTCGGTGCATACATTAGCGGGGGTAGCGTGTGGAGATATTGTCTGAACAAAGGGATCGCCTCGTACCTATCGAAAAGGCGATTAAGCGAGGATAAAGTTAACTTCGCCTTGGGCACTTGCGCTGAAAGTGCTGTTCTCCGAAAGAACGTTTTCGTTCTGTACTGTGATTCCTGACGCTGCTATGCAACATCGCGATTTGCAGCGACACAATTGGAGTACTAAATGTAAAAATTGTGGCGACAATTCACGAAATTGGATTCTAATTATTTGATAATTGTATTCTGTAGTAATTAAAATGCGAAAAATCATTGCTTATCAGTGACATAAAACCTTTGAGAATGATTTAATTCTCTTTAACGTACCGTTGAAATTTCGAAAATATTCGAATAAGTCAGTTACAGTCTATTAGAGCTACATTTATGAAGCGACAGAAAAATTAACGTTATTCCCAACGCGTTATGCGATCTCGCGAAACTTGACACCGCGTTCCAAAGACAATGAAGATAGCAAAGCGGGCCGCGCGAGGTGGAGAGAAATAGGACGATAGCGAGGATAGCGGGGTTGACAGGACACAATATTGCAATAACTTCAATTACGGCGACACGACGGATTGCCGTGGGGTGGATTCGACCGTTCCGCCGCGCCCGCGCGCGCAGCCCGAAGCGAACCAAGCCAGCCACCTCCGCCCGTTTCATCCATTTATATATCCGAGTGACACAAACGTCGTGGTCGAATTGGCTGTCGGATCTGAAAGGGGCTGCCTTTAAACAAGTGCTTCTTAATAAACCATTGACGCGCGAAACCACCCTCGAAAATTTGCCCCTCAGCGTCGTGTCGCCACCCTTCCTCGGTGTCTAGCGCCACGAGCTCCAGACTGTCGAGGGACTTTTAGCTTTCGTTACTTCGTTAAATTCAGAAAGGCGAAACGCATCCCACGTCGCGGAGTAAGCGTAATGAAGCGTTCTGACGTTTTTATTTCGAAAATTTGGACGCGCGTCAGGTTTACAAATCGGAAACAACTTGATTGACACGAATCGATTATCGCGTTTTAAAAGTCTGCGGTATTCTATATGTATTTTATAAAGCTTGATATATTTAACCAAACATATCTATTTGTGTAACAAATAAAATTGAACAATATTTATACATCTGCGCATTGCATCGATTATAATTTATAATTTAATTCACAAATTAACTTATTATTATTCTTTTCAATATAATTTTTGTAAAATAGAAATTATACAAACATAAGAAATGATCTTAAATAAGCATATTTACTCTACTATTTACTTCACATGTGACAATTAACAATAAGATCAGCATGAAATTTTCTCGCTGAGGAATTATGAAAGAATAAAAAGTGCTCCTACACAATTTTATTTTTATAATATAGAAAAAAAATCGTTGAGCATGATTTTCGAGACAAGGCCGACGACCTTGCCGCGAAGTTAGTCTAGTGGTGACTTATCGACCGCCCGTTGCAGGGAGAAGCGAACTCTGGAAAAATTGTGCAGAGCCTTTTGCCCCGCGGGCTAAGGGTATTTCACTAGGGGTGGGCACGCACCCTTCTTCGCTCACGTCCCACTCGAAATTTCGCTCGGCTAGCGCTTTTTTTAACATTTATTTGACAGCTGTCGTCCGCAATGCGTGCGCGTTTACCTACCGCGCGGGGTTGTCTTCGTGTCGAAATCGTTCGAGGGCAGAAACGACGAGCCTAAACGGCACCCTTGAAAGAAATAGGGGTAGTGCAAACTTAAGACAAACGCTGACGCGACCAATTGAAACCGTTCCGAAGTAATTATGCGAGTCTCGGACAAGAAAATAAACTTTTATATTTTATTAAATTTTTTAATATAATTTTTGCGTGCACGGAAAATATTCAACCTTCTTTCTAACGGGATATGCGTCAAAGTACGAAATTATAAGGCAACAAAAAGAATTACAATTGAATTATTTGAAACTTACGTCGTCGTAACAATTTTTCATGAACGGCTTCACGAGCTACAATTTATCTGCTGAGTACTATCTCTAACGGTTAAAACGTCAACCGTATATTTATAACACATTAATTACATTTCAGCGCGTATCTTACAAGGAAACGGTCGGAACTGTCCCTTACCGACTTTGATGGGCTTTGGATATGTTGTAGAGCATCAAAAAATATTCAGACTTATATTTTTTTATCTCTGCTTATCTCTACCTTTAGAGGTTGAAACGACCCCTCGAAAATAACGGATTTTTTTCATTTTTAGCGAATATCTTTGAAAATATAAGATATTAGATATATGAAAAAATGTTTTATATCATTACAAAAAGTATAAAGAACCATAAAACTTTTGTATAAAACATTTTTTCATATACTTTATATTTTCAAAGATATTCGCTAAAAATGCAAAATCTGTTATTTTCAAGAAGTTGTTTCAATCCCTAAACGTTGAGATAAGCAGTTAAAAAAAAATGGGTTTAATATTTTTTTATACTCTACAACATATATCCAAAGCCCATCAAAATCGGCGAGGAATAGTTCCGACCGTTCTCTTGTGAGTGCGCGTAAACTTGTATAATAAAAAGTCGACAGAGGGTTACAAATTATGAAAATATTTTCTAGATTCTAGAAAGAGAATCTATCATCCATATCCATTTCGAGGCAATAGATTATAATATAATATATTAATTCACTTGAAATATATTTTTATATTCTTAATCTTTAATGTTTTAATTTTTTCTGTAATATAACTGTATGTTATTACAGAATAAATAATATATATATTCAATAAAGATATTTCAGTAATACAGAGATTAAGTAATACAGAACACTTTACTGCTATATATACATTAGTTATCATTTTTTAAATAAAAATTTTGATACAATGTCTAATAATTGTTAAAAAAAAAGACTGTTCGTGATTCTTTCCATAACATCTCATTTCTCATACATACATTTTATTTATGTTTGATATATTTTTATAAATCCATTGCCTCGATCGATGGATTGAAATAAAAAAATAGCTCACCGACCGATGCGCAACAGCGGAGTTGGAACTCTGCGTTGATCTGAAACATATAAATATTTTTACATTAGAACAAAGTCCAAAATAATATTCAATACTTAAAGTAAATAATTATATTGCATCCGTTAAATTTAAAACAAATTTAATATCCGATTTTAAAATGCAAGAAACAATCGCGGCCGCCGCAAGCGGCTGCATATTTCCGCATTAACTCGTTCGCATAATTAATCCGCGAAAGATAGTTCAAATAATATTACGACCGTGCATGCGAATAAGAGAGAAACGCGACGTTCGCGACGTAATATTTCTTCTTGCATATGCCGGAGATCGAACTCCGGCCGAAATTACGGGCCCGGACACACACTTCTGCACAACGCATAATGCGTAAGCATAAGAAAATTGATTGGTCCATACACATGTGCATAAGGAAATAGATCAATCAAGCCCGGTCTACATAGGCCGCAGTTCGCAAAACGCAAGACACACGCACAGTCTACATGTCAATCTAACCTCTTTGTGTATAGAGGTTAGATTGACATGTAGACTGTGCGTGTGTCTTGCGTTTTGCGAACTGCGGCCTATGTAGACCGGGCTTCAGTTTTTTTATGCTTACGCATTATGCGCAATTATGCGTTGTGCAGAAGTGTGTGCTCCCCGCTTTAACCTCGAAAGTGGCGAAATCCGCCACAGGACAGCGAAAAAATAAATGAATAATAATTACTCACCTCACGGTTGCTCCGCCGTCGCCCGATGCTTTCCAGGCCTCCTCCTCTCTTTGATCCTCCTCCGTTGATCGGTTGTCACATCTCCTTCGGCGCACTCACTCGCGACATTCACGAGCGTCGAGCGAAAATCGACGATTATGGTCGCGCGACATTTTGCACGGCACTCCCGGTATTAATCGCGACGTAGTAGTAATCTCGCGACGTAGTAGTACACGGCAACGAAAAAATTACGACGGAGACGCTACGAACGAAGCTATACAATTAAATACAAAATCCGCTTGACGCCCGTGACGTTCCGCAGGTAGCCGTTAACATGGCGGAGAGAATTTCGTAAATCGCGCGGCCAACTTCACTCGCCCAGGAGCAATCGTCGCGAGGACGCCGAGGACGCTACACTTGCCGCTTGTGACGCGATTGTGGTTAACCGTCAATTTATGAACACAGTGTCTATCCCCTACGATCACATATCAAAACACGATTAAATACGAAGTTAAACGTTAATAAACTGTGATCGCTAATTAAACACGTTTCGGCGTCACTCGATGTAGGGTCTATCGCTATCTTTCATTCGTGCTCCGAAAACGACGGCAACTTTATTCTGAAATCGCGCGACATGACGTGAGAGCACCGCGAGTCAAGTTAAAGCCCCTTGCACAATGCTAGGCGATAGCGGTACCGAATAGCAATAGACAAAATTTTCAACTTATCGGAAGCCGTGTCATCCGAAAGGCTGATACTTCATGTGTCGTACGATAAGCTTTGTCGGGCGTACTGATTGGCTACAAAATAGAGGATTTCTAGAAACTCGAGAACTTCTCTATCCCGCAGCCAATTAACATGCTTGAAAAATTCGTCGTACGACATATGAAATATCAATCAAAGAACGTAATCGGATGCGGTACCTATACTTCGATATCCGTATAAATTCCGCGAAGTGTATTAAATGAACATTCGATATATCACAATTTTCCGTAATCTATACCGCCGATTCGTCAGTTACTCCGCGCTGCGATCCGAGGCTCGAGAGCCACCAATAGTAAGGTGAAATTTCATGGGCAGTAAAAAGCAGCAGCAGATCGTACTGATTGGCTATAAAATAGAGAAGTTCTCGAGTTTCTAGAACTTCTCTATTTTGTAGCCAATCAGTACGATCTGCTGCTACTTTTCACTGCCCATGAAATTTCACCTGTAGAACGGAGTCGCGGCGCCGCGCCCGCGCCGCGACAACACGAGCAGTAGGTAAAGAGAGGGGCAAGGTGAATAGGCGCGATGCGCGTTCGCCTTGTCTAGTCATCTTACCCCCACTCCGCCCCTACCGATCATGTTGACGAGAAGCTGCGAGCGCGGTGCGTCGCGCGCGCGTCCTTACCATATTATTGTTCTAATGTTCTGAGATCACAGCGCGGACCGTGAAGTAATACACGTATCGTCAGACTCCGGTGGTTAAGATTACGGACGTGATATATCGAATGGTCATTCAATACATGTGCCTTGCGGATTTATACGGATACCGAGGTATATCGCGT
Source organism: Temnothorax longispinosus (assembly GCF_030848805.1). Classification (NCBI taxonomy): domain Eukaryota; kingdom Metazoa; phylum Arthropoda; class Insecta; order Hymenoptera; family Formicidae; genus Temnothorax; species Temnothorax longispinosus. The sequence goes on from NC_092358.1 coordinate 9,760,832, forward strand.
TCGATTACATTCTTTCGGGCGATCGGATCAACTTGACTCGCGTCGGACAAAGAGTACGAGTGCACCCTAAATTGAGTGACGCCGCGACGTGTTTAATTAGCGCTCACGGTCTCTGTTAACATCGTACGTTTAAACGTCCTCGCGACGCCGCGACGGTTGCTCCTAGCGAGTAGTGAAGTTGGCCGTGCGATTTACGTCGTCGCGTCTACCTGCGGGACATCACAGCCCGATGGCGACGCCGCGGTCGCGTCGACCGGAGCGTATAGTTTTGTTCGTAGCTACTCCGCCGTAATTCTTCCGTCGCTGTGTAATTAAGTGCGCGCCGCGTCGCGAGATTAATACCGGGAGTGCCGTGCAAAATATCGCGCGACGATAATCGTCGATTTTCGCTCGATGCTCGTGAATGTCGTGAGTCGTGAGTGAGTGCGCCGACGGAGATGTGACAACGGATCAACGGAGGAGGATCAAGGAGAGGAGGAGGGGGCCTGGGAGGCATCGGGCGACGGCGGAGCGACCGTGAGGTGAGTAATTATTATTCGTTGTAACAATTTATTATTTCGCTGTCCTGTGACGGATTTCGCCACTTTCGGGGTTTAACTCCGGCGTAATTTCGGCCGGAGTTCGATCTCCGGCATATGCAAGAAGAAATATTACGTCGTCGCGAACGTCGCGTCTCTCTCCTATTCGCATGCACGGTCGTAATATTACTTGCACAATTTTTCGCGGATTTATGTGAACGAGTTAATGCGGAAATATGCCGCTTGCGGCGGCCGCAAGTATTTTTTGTAAACATTTTAAAATCAGATATCTATTAAAATAATTTTTTTTAAATTTGACGGACGCGATATAATTATTAACTTCAAGTATGGATTATCTCGGATTATCTTGAACCCTACTCTAATGTAAAAATATTTATGTTTCAGATCAACGCAGAGTTCCAACTCCGCTGTTGCGCATCGGTCGGTGAGTTATTTTTTTTTTTATTTCAATTCAATGGCAATGGATTTGTAAAAATTATGGTACAAATATAAATAAAATGTATGTATGAGAAAAAAGATATAAAAGAATCATGAACAGTCTTTCTAACAATTATTTATTAGACATTATATTAAAATTTTTATTTAAAATGATAATTAATATGTATATAGCGATAAAGTGTTCTGTAAAGTAAAATATTACTTAATCTCATAAAATATTAAAACAAGAATATTAGTTGGCCTGACTGGCAGTAATTTATTAGTATAACGACGTTTCAATTCTTACCTGATCCTGATAGATCATTGTTAAATTAACTTGATAAGGACCCAAAGTAAGGATTGAAACGTCGTTATACTAATAAATTACTGCCAGTCAGGCCGACTTCTTGTTTTATTATTTCATTACTGGCGAATTATTATCTTATTGAACTTATAAAATGTTTATTGAATATATTATTTATTCTGTAATGACCTACAGTTATTACAGAAAAAATTAAAATATTAAATATTAAGAGTATAAAAATATATTAAAAATTAACTATTATATTTTTTATAAAGATCATAATCTATTGCCTTGAAATGAATAAGCCCAGAAATGGATAGATTCTCTCTCTAGAGTCTAGAAAGTATTTTTATAATTTATAATCCTTTGCCGACTTTTTATTACACAAGGTTACGTGCAATTATTGTTAGTCAAATAAAAAAATATGTTAATATCTTATAAATATTTCGTTATAATTGCTACATAGTGTAATTTATTTTTTGTCAGTAAGATGATTAGAATGAAATCCAGATCAAATTTCTCGATACTCGAGTCATTACAGATAATTCCTTGATGGAATATCCAAGATATCGACAGCAAATTTCGCGTTCTCCTTTAATGTATTTGTTATGCTCCAGTTACTTACACCCACGCGGGCACGATTGCTAATTGCGGAACCACATTTTGTAAAAAATCGGCGAGGAAATAACTAATAATCATGTAATGAGTCTCCGCGAAAGTTTGTCACGCGAGGCAAACGAATTAACAATATCGTCGCCAAGTTAATTATCCCATGACCCGCGCGCGACAGAATGCGTGGTCGCGACACCTCACTTTCTCTATATTTGTATTCGTCCTTTCCATAATTAGAATACGTACGAAAATTGAATGCCATACGCAACACGAAACTTAGTTTAATATAGTTGTATTTGTTAGATCGAGTCTTAATTATCTTATTTTTGATAAAAATTACTATTAATTGAAACGTGGAACAATTTTTCCTGTTTTTAAGAAACCACTCTATCATAATCTTTCCCTACAATTTAGTAAAAAATGAAATTAAGAATTCTGCAACATGCATCAAGCCTTTATTTTTACTATTATTCATTTACCATTGTTCATTTTTGTATCATTATTTTAAAATGTCAAATTAATTTACACTGAAGACAAATCGTACCCCCTGTCACTAGGATTTCTTAAATCGATATCCGTTATCGATACCCGCCGCCCATCGAGGAGCCTTTCTTTCCCTATCGAGCATATCCGGAAAAATGATAAAACGTTTAACGGCAGATAAAATCGTAGGAACCTCGATAAATCTAACGAGGCCTCATTGGATTGACCCTTTCTCCGATCGCCGATTTAAGCTCATTTCAGGTACAACCCCCAGAGCGAGATCCCGATAATGAAGCAGGAACTCGTTTTTTCCTTCGCCGTGCCGCGGCAAAAATAAAGAGAGCGGGAACGAACAACCGCATTGCCGGGAATGCGCCTGAGAACTTTGTCAATTAAACGGCAACAATTAGTCGTAGCCGCCAGACAGTAGCTGCGGTTACCGAGTGATAGGTAATAAGTAATAAGTAACGGATCGTTGACCAGTAACTTACCTTTCCTTCACGTGCGTCTTACGTTCATCACGGACTCATTTAATATTGCGTTACACGATGTTCATTCCGTTTCCGCCGAAGAATGCGGTTTATCGCACAATGTTAATTGTCCATTTTCCCAGATGTTTCCATGGCATAAGCGCGTTATCGTTCGTTTACGAGAGTAATCTTGCTCTGATTAGAAGGAACGGTAAGTCTTACGAAATGCTAGAGTTTAGGAACGAACAGTTGATGAGGGACTATCTCTCCGGACCAAGCAGAAATCAAGCAATATTAAGAAAATATTTTTATTACTTTCAGAATTATTATCATGAAATAGTACATAGCTTTTAACTGTCAACATACTTTGTTAACATTTTTATTCCGCTTAATATTTTTTTTTCATTAAACAGATAACAGATATACATGTAGATTAAACAAAAAAATAATAATAATATGAAAAAATAGTGGAAAAAAATAATGGAGGATTTTCGGATTGAAATAAAATTTATTTTTTTCCAATATTTTTTCGTAATAATACACAATCCATGCTCTGGTAATGTTCACCGAAGCAAGAAGTTTAAAAGATTGGTTTTATTTCTATCGAAGAGCAGGACGCCGTGGGTTAAACCCGCAATTATCGACATCGTGCAAACGCCGCGGAATTTTTCAAACGCTTCCTGTCGCAATAGAGAAAGAGAGAGATAGAGAATAGGGGCCCGCGGATAAAAATCAGATAGAATGTCACGTCGACGGTCGTCGCGCCTACTTTCCCGTTGTCGTGCGCACCATCTCTCGTTTTCACGGGAGTCCCATCGTCGCGTGCTCTCTTGCCTCGCGCTCGCGCCTATACCTTTCGCGAAGGATTCCTTCGATCAGTCAACGAGCGCCGGACTGCCGGCCGGAGAAAAACCCGGCTGCCAAGCTCGCTCTCGCGTACGTGAGTTACGTGACGACGGATCGGCCGTCGATTTATCGCGCGATCGTGTACAACGTGTACGACGACAACCGCGGTAGTCCATCCAACCGGATGTGAGATTCGTTCTTTGACGATCGACGAATCTCGCACGAACGAACGTGACGTCCTCTTTGGACACGTTATCTTTGCTCGCCGTTGTTAACGTTCAGTCGATGCGAAACATTGATTTTTTTGTCATCATGAAAAATTTACATTATTTTTTTTACGAGAACATCGTTTATGATGCAAAAAGAAATATTCACGGTTATCAAAATTACGCGTTTGCACGACGTCGTTTCTGCAGATGAATCGTAAAAACGACGCGTTCTAAAAGCCCCGCCAGATGGATGGGGGACCGAGAGCTTAAAATGCTCGCATTCTCTAAAATCGAATCGCGGAAAGGAGAGGCACGCCGGGGTAATTTTCGGGATGGTCGCAAAATAATGATGATCTTTATCCCTAATGAAATTAGTCCTGCTGCTCCGGAGCGCGCGGGAATAGACATCGTACCGTGAAATTACTATAATAGGCGGCGGCGGGGCGGTAGATCCCCCCTCCCAATACACGCATAGGCGTTACTCACGTGTAGAGACGCCGAAAGACGCCACTTCCACGTGTATATTACGTACGTGGATTCGCGGGCACGGAAGAGCACGCGGGATTGGATCGGCTCGACCGGGTCCTCGAGCCGATGTAGAACGATTTCCCCCGGCCTATTTAAAGAGAACACCTAAATATAGTTCGCTCTTTTTGCCGGAATTTAAAATTACGGTCGTAAAGAAGCCGAGGGCAAATTAGCCGGGGATTCGACCCTCCTGAGGGGGCTGTCTCCGGCCTCCTAGAAAGTCGTGCACGAGTGGATTCTCCATCGCGAGCAAGGACGATATCTGATGACTGTACACGCAAAACCTCGCTCTTATTCTCGATCAAGTAGACAAGAAGAACGTAAAAAGAATTGAGGTGCACGTAATGATTAGGAATTATTTGGAAATTAAGAAAGTGATATAAGGGTACATTTATGCCTTATCATTCTTGTTTTTAATTAAATCTGAGCATATATTGATGCTTAGGTTCAAACGGTGATCGACGACGGGTCGACGACGATTTTGTCGCACCTGCCCGAACACTTTATCCAATTCTATTACTCGAAACACCCCCCCCTTCCGTCATGAGGTGCGCTTCTTGGCGTCCCGTGGCCTTGTCCGGCTCTTCAGGGCGATAGTGTCGGGACCCGCAGCCCCACGGGCTCGCTCTGGTGGAAACAATTGCTGCCGCGGGGCATCATTTACATCATAAGCAATCATAATGATCGAATTTTCGGCGAACGACGATGATCCAACGAGTGGAACGAGGGGAGCCAATTCAGAAGTGGGTACCCACTTACCGGCTGTACGAACCATGCGCTCGCGAGAGAGGGACTCTGACCCTCCTCCACCTCTTTCGACCCCATAGCTTCGGGCTACCTGCGCCCGTTTATATGAACTGGCACCCATTCTTCCTCTCCTTCCTCCCGCCCCCCCAACTCTTTTTCTCTAAACGTCCAGAAGGGCACTTCGAAAAAAAATAATCGTCCAAAAAATTTCAAGCACGATGAAAAACGGCGCCTTGTCAACCATCTACTCGCGAACTATATGTTCGGCTGCCTCTTCGTAATACACAATATCTGAAACAAATAACGTGGATGCGTGGTGACCCGTCGTCCAGGCCAGCATGTCGTTGAAACAACCCATCAACCGTTCATCCACGACTGTTAACGTGCGTCGTCGCGTACGAGCGAGCATGAGCAGGCGAACGAACGTCCGCCTAAAACGGCATGCGAGTATTTTCACGTACCGTTAATGGGAAGTTACTGCGAACGGCGCGGGCGGCGTGCTTGAAAACGCGAGTTCAATTTCCTGGGCGCGTACGGCCAGAAACGATGTTCCGCAGGACGTTCACTTCCAGCCGGCGATAATATAAGGAGTTCGCGCGGGCTATTTGCGCTTTAAACGGTCGGGAAATTTCGCGGAGTTAGTCAGCTTAAAAATCGCTCGCACGAACGCAAATGATTTCGTTCTATCGTTCCTCGCGTGCTTCGATTTTCGAATTTCGCAAGAGACTTCCTGCCGCCGCGGGACGAGGACGGAAGAGCTGTGGGGAGCGGCGTGACGACGGCAACGTTGCCAGTATTTTCCAGACCGGAGTTTACCAAAGACGGTGAGAGCTCTGTTTTGGGCTTTGCCAACGCGCCCGTTCGCTCTCTCCGTATATACGACTGGACCTATCAGTATGCGGACCACGAAACGTGGTCGGGGGCCCCCTCATCTTCCTTGTCCCTCTCGGCCTCCTTCTTCGTCCCTCAGAACCTCCGTCTCCCTATCTCTCTTTGACAAACATCGCGTCCCTCCGCGTTTCCCTGGCCGTCGCTCTCCTCTCTCGTTCTCCGCCTCTATTTGTCTCTCTCTCTTCTCTCGTTGCTCTTCCTCCCGCTCGGCAACGCGCGAGGCGAAACGTAGGCTGTTTCGGAGAGAGTGTTTCCGCCGTAATGCCGAAACAGTATTGATTGCAGCCCGCCTAGCTTAGTTCCTACTACCGCTTACTGCATCTAACGCTCACACGTAAAGCCGCGCGTATTTTCGCACGACTGCCTCCGAAGACAAACGAAATTAACTATGCATATTAACTAACTGTCATCGGACGTGCGGTGCAAATATCGAGCAGCTTCTCCCTTTCGGCTAGATGTTATCGACTTACCGCATTGGCTTTTGCTCAGCGTTCTCGACGACCTATATATCTTACGGACTAACTTCTAGCTTCCCCGGTCCAGGCGCGACTAGGGAGAACCTATAGTACCTCGAATCTCCCGAACGGTGCACGTCGTTCGATACGCGTCCGTTAATATCGACAAGCTACGATCGCACGGTTCGTGAAGCGGTTCGCTCGCAAATCTGTTCTCGGTCGGCCATGACAGCGCGACGGAAATCGTGCCCATCGTCCTGGACCGAAATTGGTTGGAGGACCGTACTAAAGGGTAGTAACGACGTAACAATGACCTCGGTAGAGGGTAGTAGTCGGCATCGCTGACTCGGAGGACGATGGGAACGAACGGCAATTCCGTCTTCGGGAGAATGGGGTTGCCCTATCGTGACTCGGCAGATAATTAGACGGGTAATCGAGATGGTCGGAGTTTCGAAGTATTACGGTAGTCTGCAATTTAATATAGGCTGGTAGTTCTGTAGCTTCCTAACTCGTCCTTTAACCAATGTCAATGACCCACCCGAGATGTTATCGTTCATGTCTAGATTGCAGAATTTCTCTCAAAATTCAAAATATTCAAGTATTTTTTTTGTACGGATAATTGATAGTTAAAGTTTTGATTTATAAAATCGCATACGTTGAAAATTCTTTTGGGACTATTAGAATAATTATCGCTGACAAATCAGCCTTGATAAACTATCCTAACACGACCTTCGATATTCGTTTTCAAATGGTCACTGTGCGCGTTTTTCCCATAAAAACAGGGTGTACGGAGTTCAGTGGGTCTCGTGTGACTCTGCGAGGTTTTTCGAGGGTTTGGTGACATAATGAGGCAGATCGATTGCCGAGTGCATTACCATTACAATGGTGGACACCCCCGGAGACGCCTATATCTAACACAATTGATAGACGACGGGAATTTCGGAAGAAAACGGGAAAAAGCGGGGAACTATCGCCCAACGAAAAGGGAAAGGGAGAAAAAAGAAAGGAGAGAGAGAGAGAAAAAGATAGGAAAAAGAGAGCGCGGTCACACCAACGGGCTTATTAGTCAGCAATGTGATCTATTTGCCCTGTACTCGCATAAAGAACCTACATTATTGTGCCACTATGTTACGAAGGAGGGCGTTATTGCCCAACAGGGACCTCCAGTTAGGCTCCTACCACCAACTCGTGGCGACGTATGGTGTACGGTTATGGGCACCGTTCTTTCTCTCTTGTCTCGTTCCTCGCTCTCCTCCATCATCGACCACCCGCGGGGGCCTCGCTAATATGCCGGTAATATTTCCTCCATTCCGGATATCGCTTTATTATTTCCTGCCGGCACGCCACGGTTATCGACGATGAATTCTACATACGAGGAGAGCAGCGTGAGAAATTTCCAAAGCCACGCGAAATGTATATCACGGTATCCGCGTTAAACGCTATGTAACTAAAAGCTAATATCTTGCTCTTACAATACAGAGTTATAACGTATAATATTTTTGTGCATTGTACTATACTTATTTTATATAATATTTCGCTATAAAATAAAAAATTCGTAAAGATTGGAAGCCTTACAGAAGAATTAAAACGCGGTCTTTATGCATTCGTTATCTTGTACTGCCAAGACCAGCGGCAGCACTTAGTGACGCTAGAAATAATTTAGCATCGTTACAGACACACGGTGGGTGAACGTCGTTAACAACAGGACGGCGGTATAGACGGCCTCCATTCTCGACACTCTGTTCCATTGTCGATTTTGGTCGCTCAGCCTGGTAGGCATTGTTTAGCATCCCGCGGATTCTCAGCGCTGTCTGACTCATGCAATCGGCATCCATCCGCCTAACCGAATCGAATCGTCCGTCGACTCGCTCGTTTTGGTTCTTGCGCCTCCGTTCTTACGAATGACAATGACGTCACATAAAATACAAGGAATTTCCATTGTTCTCGACGCGACTTTCGCGCGGAGGTCGCGGGAACGAGATACGATCGTAGGATCTTATCTTAAAAAAAAGTGCTCTATTACATTTTTTCTATATAACCCATAAACTCATAGTTTGCCGGAGAATTTCGGTCGACGATCAGTGACACTTTCGGTGGAAGGAAAGTTCGGCTCTCGGCTTATCACGCAAACTTTGACAGAGGCACGTCGGGAAAGGGGCGAGGCTCGCGGAGCAGCGAAACGCTTTCGGAAAATCCATAGCGTCAAGGAATATACAGGGTTCCACCGTGGCGGAACACAATGGCGCGTTGTAGAAAGGTAGGGTGATAAGAGGAGCGAGTGAGATCGTTGGCCGGACAAGAGAAGGGAAGAGAGAGAGAGAGAGAGAGAGAGAGAGAGAGAGAGAGAGAGAGAGAGAGAGAGAGAGAGACGGAAACGCGGGGAGAGCTTGCGGCGTCGGTCTTTGCCCCGAGTACGTGCTTCGAGTGACAAAGCTTTCAGCATGAGACCGACCGACCGACCGACCGTACGAACGCCAGAACGATACGACGCATCAAGGTCCTCGACGATCGATAGACAGGCTCTGCTCAACCTGGACTATCCTCGTGCGCGTCGCGCTTTGCCACTGTTTAATATCTCAGCCGACTATTTGCGGACACGCTCGTTTATACATCGCGAGATCTTTTCTGAGCTTTGCAGTCCCACGCGGAAATATCAGTAAAAATACCAGCATATTCGACAAAGATAACTTCAAAATTATCTTAGAGCACGACAAACCACGTCTTTCAAATTTAATGCTTAAAGATCTCCGTCGTTCTCTTTTTCTTATGCAATTTTTACTCTGCGACTTACGGTAACTTTCTCTTTTAAAAGTGATATCTCGATTAAGCGCGTACGACTCTCCTCGATAGTCGACAATGGCGGATTAGGTTGAGGGGCCGCTGGTAGGTGTCGGCAGATCCGTATCTGGCTCCATCGAGCTGGTCGCGCCCGCTCTCAGAAGCGTGAAATGAAATTTGACAGATCAGACCGAGACCCTCTCGCCTACGGTTCCCCGTCTCCAAGCCCCCCGCCGCGGCGCGCCGCCCCCGTCTCAAGCCGTCTCGCTCTTCTCGTCAGCCGGTCGCAACCTCGAAAGCTGCAAAATGGTGTTGGCACGCTCATCCCCCGGGTTTCCGCACCTTCGGGGTGCCCCACGGGCACCGACGAGCACCACCGTCCCTTCGCGCACGTTGTACCCCCTCACCATCCTCCCTTCGCCCCGTTCTCTCGTGGCGCACCCTATTTTATACGATTCTCTTTTATCTGTTACCTCCCTGCCGCTGCCGCCACCGCCGCCGCCGGTTATGTTCCCTCGGGGGCATCCGCTGAAGCGGGTCTCCTTAGTTCCAACCCGACACCTTTTTACAAATACATCACACGGCCTTCTGGCCCCTTGCCGCGTCCCATCCCGGGCCGTATCGTATCGCTGTCCCATCGTAACGCTTCGTTGTGTCGGAGGTGGCGCATAGTGGGTGCTCCATTTGCTTAAGCACATCAACTGCTCTAGGTCCTCATTTCGCTCAGCAGGTACTTACTGCAACCATGTGAACTCTAAGGGGTACGGGGGCACCGTGGATGACCAAATAAATTATAATCGATAATGCGGTATGCTGCATTAAATATTATCTATCGATATATCTTTAACAGTCAATATTAAGTTAATATAACAATATTTTTTATAGTAAAGTTAATATAACAGTAATTTTATAGTGAAGTTAATATAACAGTATTTTTTATGGTGATTAGAATAAACATTTTTTTACTTTTTTTCAACTTGGATGAACAAAACGTTATTGCGCAGCAGGAGTATCGTGATGCGATTTCGTCGAAACCTAACGAACTTTTTTTTTCTCGCCTTGACACCCCTGTCCGTCGACATGAGTAACATAATCTACGATCAAAGTGCGGGAACGTCATCATCCGCGTTGACGATCGTCATCACCCCGCCTCCTCTCCCGCGTCCAAACATCCGATTATGTGACAGCTGTCCCCGCATCGGAAACCAAATTATAAGCTCAAAGGATCGCTGATCTCTATTTAGATTCTTATCTTTCGCGCCCGTGACGTAACGCTCCGGAGATGTCGCCGACGTGACCATGATTGTCATTGGCACCTCATTCCCTGGATGCTATTGCTTATAGCGCGCGATAATGGAACGTGTGAACGTGGATAGATCCGATTTCCAGAGCGATTTAGTCGTGTCTCTTTGAAAGTACCGATAGCATGTAATGGGGGGGTCATAGCGTATATCAGGTCACGGGTGCTCGCCGGTCACGTAAACAGCCAATTGCGGACTGGATACCGAGACTTCCGTTCGCTTCCATCGCGCGATCTTTATAACCGAAGGAAGCGGGTAGACGCAGGAATAATTTTCAGCGAATCCTCGCTTCTTTCCTGCAACGCGCGCGCCAACTCCGTTTCGCTTCTCGTCGTTACGTAAGATATCGTATACGGTTTTCGCTTCTTTTTCCCGGCGAGAGATCGTTGTGGGGTACGACGGCACTGCGGACGACCCTAAGTGGCGAAACGAGGAAGAAACGAAATGTTGAAACATAAAATTGAAAAGTTTGACGTACGGCGGTTTATGGGACTTTTAGAACGTAGTAAACTCGCGCGTTATTCCTCCTTCCGCGAGCCGTTATATTTTTCTTCCCGTACTTCGCGGGCGCCCTACGGTGGATTTTTGTTGCCGTGCTCGTTGCCGGGGTGTTTGTCGCTCAAACGAAGCCTTTTTCCTTCTCTTTCTCGATCTTCTTCCTGTTTTTACTCTCTTCAATATGAGTTACCGCTTCGCCACTCACGCGATGATTTATCACAAACTACCACCTCCGCGCTTTTCGATTGAGATTTACTGTACTTTGGAATTTTAATTCAATCTTTTTTATTCTTTTGCGCTGGATTTGTATTTTTTAGAATACGTATTATTGCTTCTCTCAACATCGCAAGATTTATGATAATAATTATTATGTTAGCTTAATAATAATTTATAATAGTTGATGTTCGTATAAAAATGACAACACAATAAATATAAAAATGCAATTTACATTTTACCATTGTTATTTCTTACACTTATAATTTCTTCTTTACAGTCGTCAATTTCACACATCTTACCTGGATATACCCTTTGCATTAATAAATTTTACGATAAATAGAAAAATTTTTGCGTCGATAATTAGCGCGAAATGCGTAAGTCGTGAAAGGGGCCTTCGATAGAGCCTTCGCGCAAATAAAGAAGTTGTTCGGCATTCCAAGCTCATTGAACGCTCGCATACCGAGATCCCCGTGAGACGGTTAATTACCCAAGGATTTTTCGGCAATGTCGGCCGTACCCTATCCAAGCCGACGGAGCGTGGGCCTAAGGGGTTAGCGATGAACTTCGACTCGGTAATGAAGCGCTCCCCCTCTTTGCCTAAACGAGTCGTCGCCTGCGCTTCGGATATATTTTATTGCGCGACCGGTCTGGTTTATTATCGCCACGGTTGCGCGCGATCTCCATCTCACTTTGATCCGCAACGTCTTCTCACCCTCCGCGCTGTAGCTCCATTCTGCAGACAGAATGAGAGAAAGAGAAAGGAAGCATTAGGCAGTTCTGCCTAGATCAACCCTTCCTCACGCCTGGCAACGACGATTCCAACCCTCGGAAAAACAGTGACGCTCAACGAGCCGTGCTATCGCGCACGAGTTCGCGCGATATAAAAGGGTTGTGACCGTACATCTTAACCGGAGTACTACGGAGGTACTGAGAGGTACGTACTTCCAATTCGCCTGGACATCTTGTTGAATTCTGACAGGCCGAATTATCGTGGTACGTTTTACCGTGGTACTTGTACAAGCAAAACGATCTCTCTTAATGAGAAACAGATATCTTAGAGATATATACGTCTGGTACCGCTAAAATAAGCATGCTGCACTAATCTATCGTTAAATAGCTCTCTTATTCGTGGCGTATCGCGAGTTAACGGAGCGTCCGATCTCGCATCGTTAACTTTTTAAACGTGTGCGCGGTAACTTTTAAACGAGCTTACATCAAACGAATTATCCGTAGAATATGAGAACCGGCGGCTTTTAACGGCACGAGCTTAAAACTATAATGCGCCCTAATCCGGCAATATCTCATGCTGTCTTGCGGGATTCGTCGCTCACGCACAGCCGTCCCTATTTAGTGGATCATATATATTATACCATTCTCATCGGCGGATCAACCCCTCATCGAATGACATTCTATCTTTTGCGATCGCGCGCACAGGGTAATTCCCGAATAGATTATCACGAACAGACTTTTTATAATATAAAAGAAAAATACGTCAGCCACAAATTTTATCGCTCAAGGATAAATTTATTCGACGCGGTCTATTTTTGTCCAATATCTTTACGCTAACATTACAGCGTTCGAAGTAATCAAAATCCGGCATTTGCCGGGTGTGAATAGTCACAGAGAAGAGGAGGAGTAGGAGGAGGGGAGAGAGTAAGAGCGTCGTCTTAGCACCGCATCGGCATCTGTTCGCGAAGGAATTACGACGTAACTTTGTCTCCCAAGATAGCGCGACGGTTCCTCTGGAGCTGAGTGCTACCTAGGATAGAGTGTAGGAGGCGATGGAACTGTTGGGTTATGGGAGCGACGAGTCGTGAGAGGGACGGGAGGGTATGAAGGTTACGAAGGAGATGGGGTAAAACCGAGAAAGAGCAAGAGATGGAGGCGAGATGAAAGAGAGAGGAGGAAAACGAGGGGGGGAGAGAGAGAGAGAGAGACGAGAGAGACGAGGAGAGATCGAGAGCACGGGCGACCGGTAAGCACGGGAGTGTGCATGATGGGTGAGGCTCCTCCGAGGCTTGAGTTTCCATTGGGGTTGGTTCTTGCGATATAAGCTCTCGGCAGCCACAGCATCGCCACCCATCCTGGGCCCGCCGCCACCACCTCCGCCCGACACCGTAGAGCACCGACAGAGCGCACCCCGCGCCACCTCCCGCCTCCCGCACCATCACGCAGTTCGCCCGCAGACCCCTGCGAGACATACAGCATACCCACTATCACCCACAGATAGTGGTGGTTCGGGTCGTCTCTCGGTGTGCTACGGGGTGTCGCGAGCCTCATACATATTCAGCGGATGCATCACCCTCCACCCACGTTCACCCCTCCTCCCTCCTCCCTCCTCCCCCGCCGCCCGTCCTCTCTCCTGCCCTCGTCGCCCCCACGCTCGACCTCCACCCGAACCGCACCGGTCATCTATTGCCCCTGTGTCCCCGAGGACCCGCGTCGCGCCGGACGCGGACGAAACTTTCCCCGGCTGCTCGCTAAACTCAAATTACGGAGCAGTTTTCGAGACCGATTGATGTTTAGGCGTTTTATCAAAACCGAAAAGCGCCGCGGGAGCGGAGAGGCAGGCCGGCTAGCCGACCGTCCGGCCGTCCGCGTTACGTTTTGCCGTTCAACCGGATAGGCTTCCGAATCTCATATCTGCTCGTCCACCACGTTCCCTATTTCGAACTCCCTATTTCGTGCTAGTGACAGATCGATACGCCAACATATAGATCAATATCGTTGTAATAACGGTATAAGCACAATAGAGCAGCATTCTTTATTTTATACTTTTATTTATATACTATATCTTCGTTAGAGACATTTTGCAGCAAGCATCTGCAGGTAAATATTGAAAATAAATACCTCCTTATACGCGTTCTTCGCGGGGTGGCACGTTTTAAACATAGGAAAAATATCTCTACGCATATTTCTTTTTTTTTTTTTTATGAAGTCTCGTTATCGGTACACCAGTGCGAGATATCTTTTTCCCGATAAAGAAAAAAAGTGCTGCGTGCCCGTCTCGCCGCGAACGAAGTGTTTAACGGCAGCCGCATAAATATTTACACCCGCCGCGGTGTTTTTAGCCCGGGCGCGGAATCGAGATTACATCCGAATACATATGTAACAGTTCGCAACGATATTAGCAGCATTGCAGTATTTATGAAGTGAAGTTACGCCGAGTGATTTCCATCGCGCGGCAACAAATTCCTGCCCACTTCGCATTAAATGGACAGCGATGACATATTTGTAAAACCCACTTGCCAAATTTCCTCTGACAAACTTTTTTTAAGCCACGTTGCTGGCGAACGTTTGTTCCCCTGATCGCGGTCCATACCTAGATGATATCTCTCGCGCCTAACGTATTTAATTCGCCGGCGAAATTTCCATTTCGCTGTCCTACCCAACAGCCACGGTGCTGAAGCGAAGTGGGCTTATCCCCGATATCGCACCGATGCGTTTTTGGCCGACGCGTTTGCGAATTATCCCCGATTGTGTGCCGATTCATATACATGGACAAAATCCGACACGACAAACACGCGTCGAACGACGCTTGCTTACAACGCGTTCGATGACGCCGAAGTGCGCAAACGCGATCGCTGACATCCGACGCGACAGTACAGCCATTTACATAATAATCCGAGCCGCGGGAACGACACGTAATTGATATAAATACGCTGGGCGATGACGGTACCGACAGACGTACGGCAGACCGTAGCCGCTGGCCAACCTATGGTATCCATGGACTGGCTCCGCATAACTTAGCATAAATAATAAATAATATTGTGAACGCGCGTGCCGGTGTTAACGCATGTGCGTCATTAATAGGCACATCCTGTCTCTCTCTTTCTCTCTGTCTCCCCCTGCCTCCCTTCTTTCTCTCTCTCTTTCGCTTTTCGTCTCTTTCTCTTTTGCTCTTGTCTTCTCCCGCCATCCTGTTGTTCCCTCCTCTCGTTCTCGATCCGCGCGCTAACTCCGCGCGCGTACATAGTATTATACTATATACTTATGTGCATGTACCTGCCAGCTCGCGTCTGTCTACCTTTGCCATCGACGCGCCGTCTCGCTGAGTTCATCGCCACGAGCACGTACTATACAATTCGAGGGGACGATTTATGCACCTTCGATGTATGCTCATCAAATACAACAATCACCCCGACGTCCGTTAACAGATCTAATAAACAACTATCGGACTGATACCAGAAAAGCACTGTATTTAAATTAATAAACTGCAGAGTTAATTATTCTGCAGGATAATATTGCTTAAAAATATCTGTCAATTTTTTTAAATTGCTTCTGTTGTTTTGCGAAAAACAATAACGTATATCACGAAGAATACTTCAGGATTCTCCGCAAATTAATGACGCTTATATCGATTTTCTATAAAAGCCGAAGGCAAATATAGTTTTCGAAACATATGAGCTAACGATTAGCTTATCGCTGTACCGAAGTGCAAGTCAGGAAACTAGTGATAATTTAGTAATATAGAGGAAAAACACTCATTATATTTAGCTGCTCATATTTATCTATGTTTAACAAGTTGTCTATTTATACCAAGATAGTGTACCGTTTCAGGTACATAACATTATGACGCATGCACCCGACGTTTAAAGTATCGAACAATGACGTTTGCATTTTCGAAGAAATTCCCAGACGACTTTTGTTTAACGAGCTTTTAAGAATTGATCGCTTCCGCAAAAACTCTTTAAATTCTAAACGACAAATAATTACATAGCTGTTATTCACTCGCCATTATCAACGATTCGCATAAAATACACCACTTCTGAGGTGTACCATACATCCGAGACGATATGCATCTTTACGAGAGCGGACCAATGATACGGCTCGCTATACTTTGTCATTAAGCCGATTACGTCTAGTTCACCGGACAGTCACTACCCGTATGTTCTCACTAGCCGAAGAGAAACGGGTTTTGCTTAACGAGTCTCGCCGATAGGCGATTTCGTAATACGTTATAGCGCACCCGAAGACTGTTAAATCGCACTGTACGCAAACTACCGGCGTCGTTCCCTCGAACCCGATCGCTCGATCGCAGGTAGCTTCTTCGTGGTGGTAAATGATTGAGGAGAGAAACGCCCGGTAGTCGGTGTGAGTAGCCGGGTGTCTCTTTCGCGTGTAACCAAATAGCGATGCTAATCTTGTCGCGGTCCATGGATACACGGAATGAGAGAGCCCTGCGTGTCTCACACCCATCTAGACCGGAGTTCCAGTTTAAGTTCCAGGGCCGGAGGCGGCGACGACGGTGGCGGCGGTGGCGGCGGCGGCGACGATGATGGTGGTGGTGGCGACGGTGACGGCGACGGCGTCGTTTCGTCCGGGCGTTTCGCTTCCAGTCCTAATACCCTTTATCGCGAATTAAGATGTTGTCGGGATGCGGTAGCCACTCGTTTACCCTTTCCCCGAATCGACAAAGTCGATTCGCCTAAAGTACCCTGCAGGTAACAACACACGCATATACGCACGCACGTATACATCCGCGTATACGCGTAGGTGAATAACGAAGGCGCGCTTAAGCGTTACCGGGAAGAAGTAATGAGCGAGCGCGGCGCCACATCGGACAGCGAGACGGATCGTTCGCTAAAGATAAGTGAAGATAGAGGTACGTAATGCCACGCAGTTTCTGCTCGTCCGAGCGAGGAATGTAAAGCGGTTCGGAATAGAAAATGTAAGGGATTAGACAACCCCCGGCAGCTTTCCATCTTCCCGACGAATATATATTATTACGTCCGCGCGCTTCTGCACTTATATCTTAGCGGAGAGAGAGAGAGAGAGAGAGAGAGAGAGAGAGGGAGAGAGATTCGAATGGTCTCCGCGTCCGTACGCGTATACGCGGGCAGTAGTCTCCATGGCTCACCGGGTCGTATCGATTTATAACGAGCGATACGGCCGTATTCACGGCAAGTGCATTGGTAGCGCGCATTGCATCATCGCTATCGTCTTTCCCTCGCGTTGTCGTGCGAGCGGGGAACTCAGCGCCAGCCTCCCGCAATACAGGCATTATATGTCCCGGAACTCTCCCCCGTCGCGCCTCTCTGACGTAAGTGCCAGGGGGCGGTTGATGCACGAGGCCCCCCTTCCCCCCATTACTTCCTGGCACGCCGTAAATAACTGGAGCGGCATTTGCGTACTGCGTAGTAAACATTCAATAAACGACCGAGATCCGTTTACGGGAATGCATAATGCTTTAGCGGAAGGTCGACGACGTGCCGAGGCAGTTTTTCGGGATCGCGGCCCGTTTCCAGGCTCCGTTCTTCGCGGAGGAGCAAGCCCGATGCGGAGTCCAAGCTCGAATATTCCACGAAGGGAGCTAACTGCGACTACTTACTCGCGAAAAAGAGCTCGGCGCGGAAAAACGAATAACGTGCGAGGGTCTCGGCGCCGTCAAGTTGCTGTATGTATATATGTGCGCGCGTCAGTCCGTAACTTAGGATAATGGCACTCCCGGTAATATCTGCATATCGGTTATCGGTCCCGCCACGGCTCAGACTCTGCCCATCCTTGTCGTTGCTTCGAAAATTGCACCCAATTTCCAAAATCGAGAATCTGCGAACGTCGATAGTCGTCCGAACTCGTCAATATTTAGTTATAGAAATCTATTAGCAAAGGTATTTATTTCATTATTTATTTAAAAAGTAAGAAAAAAAGAAATGTATAATGAGAATAGGTATATAATAAGTACATAATGAGAAATATTGAATTTTAATTCTATTTCATGGACAAAACATTCGATAAAATCAGTAAACGGAGACTGCGGAACGATCTCGATGGCTGCTACACGTATATGTCATTAGAGAGTAATTATTGATCTAATTATCGATATTGCCGGGACAGCGTAATTCCTACGTCGAGAAACATGTTTTGTGGATCCGCGATCGAGGCGAGCGTTGGCTCGCGCGCATATCGATTAAACCGGAACCCAGTTAACTCGAACGCTAACTCAAAGTCAGATTCTGCGATTTCTCAAGGCCCGTCTGCAATCTCTGTAAGTCGGTTTCTTTTCGCCTCGGCCGAATGTATCTGCGATAGGCGATCGCCCGGATGCTAAGAAGATTGCAGGAGCGGAGCAATTTATCCACGATCGCCCCGGAGCGGAGGAACCGATGATCCATGAGTGGCCCGGAGCTACGGAGTAATCCGGTCGGTAATCAAGAATCGCGGCGTCGCCGATCGGAGCCGGGCCGCGCGCGGACAGGTTTATCAATGCATATTGGAAACAAGTTGGTCGTTAAAGAACGACCCGGCAAAAAGAACGCGGCCGATTCGGTCGACGACGCTCGATCTTTCCCGTAATACTTTCCCCCTTTCGAAGATCGGTTTATTCTCCGCTCGGTATCTCTCTCTCTCTCTCTCTCTCTCTTTTTCTCTCTCTCTTTCTCTCTGTCTGCGTATGGCGGGTACGAACACGCGCCCGTGGTTGCCTGAAATATGCCGCGCGTTGTGAGTTAGTTTAATATGCAAATGGAGAGAGAGATAACGGGCCGATCCGCGAAGAGTGGAGAAGGCTAAGTCGTG
Source organism: Temnothorax longispinosus (assembly GCF_030848805.1). Classification (NCBI taxonomy): domain Eukaryota; kingdom Metazoa; phylum Arthropoda; class Insecta; order Hymenoptera; family Formicidae; genus Temnothorax; species Temnothorax longispinosus. The sequence goes on from NC_092358.1 coordinate 9,779,644, forward strand.
ATTCCGGTAGCCGTGTCTTCCCAGCCCTGTGTGTGTCGCGCTCCTCCTTCTTGCTCGCTCTTCGGCCCCCGGTTTTACCGAACGACCGTAGAAGATGAAGAGCAAACGCGGGAGAAAGAGAGAGAAAGAAGAGAAATGCGAATCTCACTCGCTCGCTCCCGATGAGTGAATTGAGAGATAAGGGGCCCACGCTTAGCCCCCCATGGGCGCGCAGGGACGCATCTTTCTGTCCGCAGAACTCGAGATTTGTATAGCGAGAATGTCTTACGCAGATATTGATCTCTAAAAAGTTGTATATATCTTGTTTAACTGCAAAGCTACAGAGGATAATATTATTTAACATTTCCCTGAATCTATATTGCGGAGTTATACGAACTGTAAATAAAATTACACTGATTTCAATATTCACACGCAATACGAATCTCAATTAATAAACCTAGTCAACCCATATCAATTAAAATTCATTCCGCGCAAAATACAGAGGTGAGAACTCTAGCAACAAGAGCCCTACATCCCTGGTCACTTAATCCTGTAATGGTCCGAAGATGCGAGCGTGTCGTACGGAGTTGTATCTACTCTCTGCCATTTTACAGCGATGGTAGTGGCAACCTTCGTCTTCTTCGCCTCGTTCTAGCATCTCCAAGTCGACCGCGAAGCGTGATTATCGTTTCGAAGATAGTAAGAAGCGAAGGAGCGGTGATTGTCGTCGTTATATCGTCATCGTCTTTGTCTTCGTCTTCACCTTCGTTTTCATTGTCCTCGTCGTTTTCTTCCTCTTCTTCATCGGTGTTCGCTTCTCAGCGAGAAAGAAGAGGAACCGTAACGTTGTGGTCCACCACCGATGTTCACCGTGACCTCGGTTGGATATCCGTCAGTGTATATCGGTGTAGGCGTGTGTGGGAGGCACGGGGCCAAAGGGGGTTGGTAGCTAAGGTAGGTAAGCGCTTCATTAGGCCGCGAGAGCTCCCTAATTACACACGGTCTCATTAGCGGCTTCCATCCTTCCTCGCCCGCGCTCGTCCCTCCGCGCTGCTCTGTACCACCTATATACGTGTATCCTCTGAAACCTCTTCGCCCTCTCCGTGCTATCTCTCACTCTTCGCAGATATATATACAGAGGAGAGAGAGAGAGAGAGAGAGAACGTCAAGCACGAGCCAGACGGAGAACGAGAGAGACGAGTTGAGGGAGCTAGCGATACGTTTATGGAGTCAGAGGGAACGGTGAGGAGGGACCGAGGGAACTCGAGGGAGCCACAACGCCGTGTTCGTCGCCGCAATGAGGTTCCCGACAACCGACCGCGTCTCTCTGTGTCTACCTAAACGAGCCAGCAAACCGCCAAATGCCACCTGATCGCTCTGCCGAACACGGAGAAATTATTCGTTACTCTGGCAGAGCTGATGAAAGTTTAAACTAATAGCAAACACGAATTTTGCAATTGTAATACTCACGCAAACTCATGATATTTAAAATATTACAAAATTATTTAAAAAAATTTGATATAGTTAAAGGTGGCTTAAAAATAATCCGTCTCCAACACGCAAAGGCGTTCTTTTGTAAAAAAAATAAGCGGCGACTTTTATAAGTGCCACGTTTACACTTGCATCAAATGAAAGTTAACGTGGAATGCCATTGCGTGACTCGGCTTAGACGAGTGAAATGTGGAGGCGAAATTTTTGCTAAGTTAGAACTTCGAGTGAGCAATTCGTATTAATTAGCACTTACGCCTTTTCTCTCACTCTTCCCTTTTTTTTATGTTTAAGATCTCAGAGGAAATATTAAAAATCGTTTCGTTATCCCGCGTGCACACGTACATAACTACAGATCCAATATCGCTGGACATTCCGGTAACAGGCTTCTCATTATTTATGCATTTAAAAGGGTCCTCCCTAACACAGGCGCGCACAACCCTTTCCCTGTCGAAGGATCAAAAATAGCTTCGGAACCGCCACCCTCTCTGCGCCACCGACTGAAAGGGGTTCGTCGGGCGGCTTACCGCCACGACACCCCCGCGTCCCCACGCAGGCAAATTTAAACGTCACTTAACGCGTCATTAAGATCCTTCAAATCTCTAATTTAAAATGGTGCGAATGCATCGGCATCTCCTTATCGCAAACTTAAACTGCTAACTTTTTTTTTATTAATTTTGCACACGACAAATTAGTAATATGGCACATTACTACACTCTTTACCGAACTGCCAATGTGAATTAATCATCTTTCTGTTTATTAATTATGATATCTTATCTACTATTAATCCTTTAATGTACGTAAATCAAATATTACGAAGATAAAAAGAAATTTATTATTCTCTTTAGTTAATATCATTACATTTTTAGCAATGAAAAAAATTCTTGCAGGAACGTACGATCGAAAATGGATTAGCGAAATCATTTTCTCGATCGAAACTCACTGCGGAATGACCATTTTTTGGCCGCGCCGCTGGCGATAGCATGCGTGCGCGCGCGCGAGGAATCAACGGCGCAAAGCCAAATAACACCGGGGGCAGATACACCTGGTCGTTCCGTTTTCCGCTGATTGATGCGTGTCGTCTGCCGGTCGGTCGGCTGCGCAGCCAGTCGCTTCGCTCAGTCCCGCCGGGGTTGAATGCAGTGAATCGCGCGGGCCTTCGCCGTGGCGCTCCGCCGCGCCGGAAACGGTCCATCACACGACCACGTGACCGCGTGACGGTCTGGCCTTTGTTCCACGCGATCATTAGTCTGTCAATATGCCCAAACGACGCTCGCCCTATACGCTCCTCCTCTCGTCTGTCCTCCCCTCGTCGTCCCCACTCGCGGCGCATATACGTATGCGTTATCTACCTGCACAATGCACCCATTGTCTTCCACACGCGCGCATTATACACCCCCATTATGCACGTGGACGCGTGCGTATTCGCTTACCTGCGCACGCATACACGCCCGCACGCATGCACGCACTCACTCACGCACGCACTCGCGCACGCATACGCGGCATACCTAAAGCGTGCTCCGGTATCCCGCGTGATGAAGATCGCGGAAGATACGGAATGGACGTTAGAGCCCTCATCACGATAGAATTCGCAGATAACGGACATCCTAGGATCTCGATGTAGCGTGAAGGTAATCGGATGCGTCAGGTAAATGGCGAATACATTCATGTAATAAATATAATTGCGTAATAATGATATTACATATAGAAGAATAGCGTCTGCATAACATGCTCCGAGGATCAATTTCGGAATGGCAATGTGGCGCGACGTGTTATATATGATTGCTCTGTCGGCGCGCGATTCACGCCAGCCCTCCAGCTCACTGAAAGATCCGTAAATCACATTCCGGTTCATTGGATAATCCGGCGGTGTTAATGTTCCCGCGTATCCCGTTGACACATACCTCTCGCCCCTCTCCCCCCTCCCTCGCTCCTCTTTTCCTCCGCGCGTCTTCCATTCGAGCTCTTCGTTTTCCCTCTGTCTTCGCGTACACGCCGCCAGCTTCCTCCGATGATCCCGAAAGCACCCTCCACGCGTATCCATCCCCGGCGCGACGCGTCGCGCCGAAGTAGGGAAGAGGAGAGACGGGGAACCGGAGCGCTAAATCCAGATATATGATGCGCGGCCGTGACATGCAAATCTGGTCAAAGCCCGGTACCATTACGTTTTCAAATCTTTAAAGTGTGTTTAGACAGCCGACGAGCGGTGACGCGCTCTCTCGAAGATTGTCGCTGCGCTCTCAGGCGATCTCGAAGGATCGATCGTGCGTCGAATCGAACGTATGCCATCGTCGTCGTTAGATTTCGATCGAGGAAGAGAGGCGGGTGTGCACTGTTTAATAATAACGTACGAGTTTTAACGTGCAAGTTAAATGACGCTCACTTTATAACGCGGCACGTTTCTTTTGGAATACGGAAAAAATAAATAAAAAATAAAGTTTTATTACAAACATCAATGTAATTTATAATAGCCATAAGAGTTTCTGAAGTATACAAATTTACAATCTTTTTTACATATAATACTTTAAAATAAAATATATATCTATAGAAATAGATATATAAAACTTTTTCTGATATTTTCTCATGTCTTGAGCAATTATACGTTGTCTTGCGATAAGGTGCATCCAATTTAAGTTCATCTTAGTGATTACTTATAGTGAAAAAAAAAACGAACCAGGAAGAATTAAAGGTCAAAATTAACGTTAAAAGTCAGAGGTGAGAACCGCAAAAATTGGAGCATCGTTCGAATGACATTGCAGTGCGGTGCAATAATATTTCCCAATCATCAAGGGCAACGATTGAACGTCGAACTGACGATTTACATCGATCGGAGCACCGCTGTCGATGCGAGAGGAATCGATGCCGCGCGATTGTCGGAGACGACGAGTTTTTGCCGGGACGATCGCGGTTTATTCCATTCGACTCTCGATCCGTGAGGCCGCACGAACGGAGCGGTTCGCAGGAACGAACGACGAGGGATCGAGCTTCGCGCGATGTTTATGCTTTATAGCAGGTCCAATTAATGCCACGCAAAAACTTGCCGGATTCGAGGGTGGTCAACACACATACACACACACACACACACACACACACACACACACACACACACACACACACACACACGTCTTAAATCGCTTGTCAATCGTGGACGCTTGTGGATGTTGTCGTGTAAACCCTTATGTAAGGTTGAGACAAACTCTGTGAGGTCAAGACCGTCGAAATTTTGACGAGTCTTTATTGACGAAGATACTGAAGTCGCTGAAGTCAAATTGTGCTCGTTCGGACGTCACTCCAAATACCCATGCCTGATAAGAAAACTGTGCCGCGGTCCTGCCCGGTTTGTTTTTGCTCGTTCCCCAGATCTCACGAATCGGTCTTTCGATCCCGTTCGACTCATCGGCTCCGCCAATGGGTCTTATCGATTGGCGGACGATCGAAGGCAAAGAGACAAAACGATCGTTTCGCGGTATTTCGCTTCTTGTCTCGGATTTCGGACGGTCTCGTGGACCTTCAGCCGAACGACGACGAGTGAGGTCGGCAACGTCGATACATTATTGTCTTTGTCAGGAAGGAAGATTGAAACGGTCATTGCGAAGAGGGTATAAGTTAACTAAAGTTATTTTTATAAATCAGTCAAATTAGCAAGATTATATATCATCTTCTAAGAATGAATATCTGCAAAATAGTAAAAAGATAATACTGTTTGAAATTACGTGCATAAAAATCATGTGAGTTTTTAATCATTTCGTGTTGTACGTATATTTTATTAGTGCGCTTAACACTTCTAGAATCTAGAGTCACCACACTGTTAAATTCGTAGTGTCAAATTATACTCAATTTGAGTTATTTTTTAAACCATTCCTATAGGTCGCCATTGCTCCTACTCAATATGCAGTTTATTTACTAATCTTTACCATCAACCTATCTTCCTATAGTACACTGAGAGAAATACTTTTTTAATTATTAATATACCATGAGTTTAGACTTGATATCTTTGTCAGAAATATACAAATGTCATTGTAAATTCGTAATATTTAATAATAATATACGTAACTGTATAGTAAAAATACCATCAATTTATATGAAATTGTATGTATATTAAATGTAATGTCTTTGTAATTAACAAATTTATATTAATTATTAATATAAGTATAATCAATAATCTCAAATAAATTATTTTATTTGTCGAAATTGATAAAATATTTTACGCAAACATACATTTATTTATGACAAAGAAAGTCAATATTATGCAGTAATGTTGCCTCTGAATTAAGAGGAATATATGTTTACTTGGAGCTTGGGCTGTACGACGAGACGGGCGGCAGCGCGGGCTCGCGTGGCGAGAGTTCGGCTCGTGCCCGCTACGCGGCGCATCGCCAGTATCTTTACTCGTAATTAAGATTCAACATCGACTCTTATATCTAGGGCAGCTCGGGAGTGTTTCTCCACTTTCTCCAGCGTTCGCCAGTCAGAGCGTGCTCACTAGCAGGGCTTCTGACATAACCCTTTTTGTTTACGAAGTGTTCTCCTCATCTGGGGCCTTCGTTTAAACAAATGTATTATAGAAAGAGCAAAATTCAAAAATTTGTTTGGTTTGTTAACAATGAAATATTGATATTAAGAATAACAAGATCGCGTACACTGAGAGAACAGTATATTAATAGTTAATATACATGCTTTGTCGTTAATGTAAGAATTTTTTATATTATAATATTATTTTTATACTGATAAATGTAGTTATATTCAGTGATACGCAATATAGCATATATTAATCATGAAGAAATATTTATTAGGGACGGACATAAAAAATTCTTACATTAACGACAAAGCATGTATATTAACTATTAATATACTGTTCTCTCAGTGTAGATAGATAAAACAATGTTAATTTAACTAAACCAATAGAGTTAAAATAATACTGTTTTGTGTTAAAATAATAAATTTCGATACACATGGTAGTTAAATATTACAAAATGTTATTTAACTCAAGGTATATTGGTTTAAATTTTACCCTTTAATATTTACCAATGTAGGTATTCCAAATGCAGCGAGTATCTCAAATATTTGTGCATTGTCGATTAAAAATTGATTGCAAATACAAAGCTATATTTTTATTTCAATTTTATATATGTTTAATTTTTGACATACATGAAATACTCACAGATGACAAACTTTCACTGTTTATTATCGATGTCATACATGAATATTTAGAGGCGATTCAACGGTTTCAACGATTCCGGTAAAAAAATCGTCTAGTAATCTTAGGTTATGACGTTAATGAATTTTAATACATAGAAGTAAGGTATGACAAGGCATAACGCGGTTGGCGCACAAAGAGAATTCCTACGTCCGATCGGGATACGGTCGCGCATATGCTTCCCCCGCCCCTCTTCTCTTGCCTGCTTGCTGCCGGCATGAAATAATAATAAATACACGGCTGACCGAATGGTATTGCGCGCTAAACTGATTCGTAAGCGTGGAAGCCGCGGAACAATGGGCGCGGACTCCGCGTCCGAACACGGGAAAGGAGGGCGGAAAGGGGGCCGAGACGGTCGGTAGGACCTGAGAACGACCGCCGACACAATGGAGACCAAGTTGGCGGTCTAACCTCCGACCTCCCGGCTGTGCACCACCGACGTCCCGCATTCGCATTCGGATTCGTCGCTTCGATTGTGTGCTAATGCTTCGTGCGGTGTCCACTACCGCGGCCTTAAGACACGGCACACCGCGATCTCTTTCTGTCTATCTACTATTCTTTAGTCCCTTCCTTCTGATCGTCACTATCGTCGCTCCTCGACAGGTATCGATGTTCTGCAGAAAAATAATCAACGCAAAATCTTAAAATTTACACGTACATAGATACACTAATAAATGAGGTCTCACTAATACATATGTAATTGTGTATTACTTCTTACTAATATAATTACGTAAATTTTGATAAAAACTTTTCTTTCTGTTACTCGTTATTGATTTCGTCATTAAAAGATATTTTAATTTTCAATTTGAGAAGGGAGAAGCTACATTTTGTTATATTCGTGTTGGCGCTATGCTCTTTTTATCGGACGGTACGCAAGGGAGTGGATCGAAATCATTTACTATCGCGATCAGTTGGTAGTGGCCGAGACGTCGGTCGGGTCGAATGGATTCGATTAGCGACGGTACCGTCGACCATTGCCATAATCGCTCCCGGCAGGCTCGTAAGTCTTACTGCGCCGCTAACGAACATTACTCCAGAATTCGGGTCGATTCGAATCTTCGCTACGCATCGCGTCATGAATTTATCATATAGCACTCCAAGTAGAAGAAGCATATTTATAGTAACACTGCTAAAAATAAATATTAAAAATTAAGCTTAAGCAATCAGATTATACTTTTTTTAAGATGAAACCTATATACAAAACATAGAGCTGTTTACGTCAATTAATATAATTATATGCTAATTAACTATAATAAACATGATTGTGTTATACTTTGACTCGTCAACATTCTTCACCTTCATTTTTTAAAGTAACTTAAAGTAATCTATCTCTCGAATTCTTTTAGCATGTACGAAAAGAGTATATAATAATTTTGAATTGCATTATAAAGCAATGATGCATAACAGAAATGTCCAGCGAATGTGCATAAGTGGTGAAAATTCGCAACTCACTGTCGAAACGCTTTTATACTTCTCTGCGCGCGCGCGCGCAGACGCGTAATCTTCGCGTCGTTGTAATCTTCGATAAACATGATAACCAACGAGTGACGGTGTTCAATGTCGAGCATAGGGTGTATTACGAGTCGAATACAGCGTACGATGCATGTCGACCGCACATACGAGAGAGAAAGAGAAAGAGAGAGAGAGAGAGTGAGAGGGGGGAGAGAGGGAGAACGGAGGAGAGAGAACCCCGTAACAATGAGGTGGATCTTTCCGTAACGCAGAGGAGGGTGAACTCAGTTTCCGGTGGCCTTGCACCCGAATTTGAAACTTTCCCCGTTACGTTGGCGGCGAAGCCGCGCGCGCGATGCGCGTCGTCGGGGGGGCAGGGCAGGGCAGGAGCCGGGGACGGCGGGGGCGGCAGGGAGAAGAGCCGGGACGAAGGTCAGTGTCTGCATAAAACCACCCGAGGCTACAGACTGTCGGTTCTAGACTGCCGAGGCGTTTGCTATGCGGGCTGCGCAAGCCGCGGCTACGTGCCTTGCCTGACGAGCTGCGACTCAAATTCAACTCAAACTCTGCTTTCTGCATCTGCTATTCCGCTTTCCTTCGCCGGCTCTCTGTGTACTGTCGCTAACTCTCTACAATGTGTCCGGCCTGCGAAGACTCAAGTCATACACCCCGTCGATTGGTCGTCGACAGTCCGAGAAACCGTGAATATCGCAGTATTATTGAAATTATCACAAGAAATATGAAGCAATCTTAAAATAGAGCTAGTTTAAACAAGGATTTTGTAACATAACTGATCAAAAATTTTCCCAAAGTTAAAGTTGTGTATTACAAAATGCTTTTCATTATTATCAAATATTTTCTGACATCAGTATCAAGTTTTGAAAAGGTAAAAAAAACGACAAGAAATATTGAAAATAAATTTAAAATTATTACTTTTGAGGTCTTCAAACTACGAAGAGGAATTTTTATTGTTCATGATGAATATCCTCGTCTCTCCTTCGGCTGCACTTAGCCAATTATCATTCACAACGCGTAGGCTGATCGCGTCGTAAATATAATACCGTAATAGTCCACGATTGCCCGTACGAGACTCGACCGAGCTGTACGTTGCACATACATTTCACATGGGACACGAGAGGTCCCAGTTGTGGGACAAGCAAACGGGGGAGGCGAAATGACAGGAGGCCGGCCGTTTACCTGCCGTTACGATAATTAAATCGAAACAAAAATCTATCCGCGGTCCGTGGTCGTCAATCCTCGCAGTCGACATTTTACGTTGCCAATCGGCCACCCTCTTGCTACAACACGTTCCCACTTCCGCCCTCGCGCTCATTGTCCCCTCCCAGATCGTCGTGTTTTTTTGTCCTCCGCGACGTCGACACGTTCCGCGTACTAATAATCCGCGCACGAAAATACATTCGCTTTTCATTCGCCTCTTTTTCCCCCGATAATGACTTCGACGGGGAAATCGAGTGCGCGCGCTTGTGCGCGCTATCATGTATTGTTATAAGCTTCACGATAAAATTACGCATTCATGACAAAAGCATAAAAAGAAGCTGCAATAGTCAAATAACGAATACATTTTTCCGTGTTACAACGTTTAACTTTTCTGTAACAATAAGATTCTATATTACCTCCACCAGTGCCAAAAAGTGCTTTAAAAAAAAATTCGTCGCTCTCATAGTTATATCTTAGAAAACTAATTTTTTAAATGTACTAGTAATCTCAAAAATTTTAATTAGTGAAATTTTCGATCGATTGTCTTTTAATTATATCAAAATTGTAATATCGAAAAGCATCGCGGTTCAGCATTCTGGGCGCCATTTTTGGTGGCGCGACACGCTCGCGGGGTTAATCCCACATGCGCGCCGCGTTGCGTCGTGGGAACTGCGAATGACGCGCGACGAGTAGTTACAGCTCAACGAAAGTAAGACTCGTGTGCGCGACGTTGACGGCAGGAGCGCCTAACCTCGGCCCTCTCTCGGCACGTTAGCGGCACGGAATCAGCTGACTAGCAAAACTGACCTAATTATTATGCATTTATTCGCGCGTATTCAAATGCGCCGGGCGGCGGTGCCCGTTGTCTCGCTCGCTCGCGCGCACATCCTATCGTTCTCCTTCGCACCAACCGACGTACTCGGTTGTCCTACGGATACGTAACGCACGATCAAGGATCTACGTCCTCGAGAATCTTTCAGAATTATCAATCAATTCCTCCAATTGTTTCAGAAAGAATACAAGAATTATCTTCTTTAATTTATCATTTACGTCTTCCATTATTTAATTGTCATGTGAGATATTGACCTCTGTGCCATTAATTTCACTCCAACATCGTATTACCTATGTCTTTAAAAAATTCAAGAATTAATTAGCAAAAGCAAAAGAAAGTCAACATTACGTATAACTCTTTTATTCTTAAAGTCATAGATTCAATATTGACAATCCTAACTTTCAAAGGTTTATTTAATGTAATAATTTTCACAAAAACAAAAATTTGATCTTTAAATCAATTCTATCACACAAAAATAAGGATTGCACTTTTTGCTGACTGTTGCGGTGTTCAAAGACTAAGGGCTATGGCACATAGAAAATGTTAAGCAGTAAAACTTAAGCAGTATAAGCAAATTGACCAATCACAGTCAAGAATTATCGAAGACTTAAGATAGCTATTGATCACTTTGCTTACTGCTTAAGTTTTTCTATGTGCCATGGCTCTAATGAGCTACATAATGATTGTGGAAAAGCTGAAAAAGCCAAGCAGAATTGGCTTTAGGAAATTACAACACGGAGTACAACTACATTTTATCTAAACTGTGACATTTATGTTCATAATTTAAAAAGATACTGTCTCGCAACAGCGTTAAACAACCATCGCGTGACTATATCACAAGTCGCCTTGACAGATGGGAACGAACTTCATCGAGACAATCGTAAACTGAAGCGGAGATCGCCGATTAGACCTATCGGTTCACTTTATCGCGACACTGTGTGGCACTTTTAGCGCCACTCCGACCTCCCTTCCGTCTCTAACGTATCGTATCGATCGTTTTAGCAACTTATCAGGCCGGTGCGAGGGAGAGAACTTCCGACATCGAGATCTCTTTCCGAAATCTCGCGTTCGCGTGCTAATCAGGATCAGGCGTGCCGATGACTTTGGAATAGGTATGCCGAAACATAGCGCGAACCTCCGCGCGATAAACAAGCATAACAACCCCAAAATACCTACCCCGTGTCCCTGCGCGTTTGGCAACCCCGTTGCCTGCTCGCCTGCCTGCCTGCCTGTCGGTCTGTCGGTCGCTCGGTCGATGCTTTGGTTTCGCCAATGGTGAGTGTACACCCGCGCTAAGCACGCACACACGCGCGTGCACGCGCTCCGCGTGTACGTACGTGCACACAGCGAGCGACCGTCGGGGAGGGTCGCGGGAGGGCGTCTCGGCGCCATGCTGATTTGCATGCGCCGCCATGACGGCCGCCACCGCTCGAGCGGGGGTTGCACGACGTCGCGGGAGGGAGGGCCGGAGGGTTAGGGGGTGAGCATCGATCGCTTTCTCCCGCGAGCTCGCCGTCTACCCCTCCCGGTCCCTCCTCTATTCCCGCTCCCCTTCCCGCTCAGCTTCTGCTCTCTTCGTTACTCCCTTCGCTGGCCCTTTCGTTCCTCTCTCGCGACCATTCTCTACTTCGCTTCGCCTTCCTCTCCCTCCGTCACCTCCTCCCCCGTCAGTATCTACACCCCACGTTTTCTTGTCCCCTCTCTTTTCGTCGCACGTCCTCTTTTTCACCGTTTTGCTTCCTCCTTCTCTTTCTCTTTCTCTCTCTCTCTTTGCGAATTGCGACCGAACAACCCAGCCTAACAACCGCCACCGACGCCTAAAACCAGAAAACTCCGTCTCTGCTTTTCTCTCAATCCACTCGCCAGTCGTCCTTTTCAATACTTTCGTCATCTCTTATCCTTTACCATTAGAATTTTGTTATCGACTATTGACACGAGGTCCAGCTATACCAGTCTAGATAACTCCTTTATATGTATACAATATTGTATTCATACATAGTATTCATACATTAAAAACGTGTTACTTTTTTCCCCACACATTATTCTTTCCTTACATTGATCTTTTCTGAAATAACCGTTTACATTGATGAGCCATAATATCTCTTTGATTACAACCCATGAGCCACGAGGTGATCGCTTTACACAAAAGTGAAGCGAAGCGACTCAGCTAGGGGGGTTGAAAAGCTCTCGTTTCAAGAAAACCGCGTCGGATAGCTGGAAAGAGAGATAGGAAAGAAGACGAAGGGAGAAACGAGAGCAGCAACGACCTAGCGAACAACGTCCGCAGCCGTCTATTTACTTATGCAACGGGCGACGAAGTAAGGGGGTGGCGGCGGCTCGCGTGGTGGGTGTAAGGGGTCGGAGCCTCGGGCTCTGTTTGTTTTCGTTGGACCACATAGCGTGATACGTTTGCGTAATGCGCTACGTCCGTCGTCCTTTTCTCCGCCATATCCTCCTCCCAAGTCTCCGCTAACCACCCCCTGCCTCTCCTCTCTTATCGCCCGTCCCCCCTTGCCGTCCCCATACCGTCATTCTCCGGGGGTAGCAACGGCTGCGGTAGAATCTGCCAGGCGGTAACTCATCCGCACGGCCGTATTCTCGGATATGTTTTTGCTCGTTCTCTCTCGCCCGTTTCAACTCTCCAACTATACGTTCTCTTCCTTTCCTCCTTCTCCCCCCGCCCCCCGTTCCCGCCCGCCTCTATCTTTCTCGCTGCGCGGATCTGCCGTCCGTTTGTCCGTTCATCCGTCCTACGTCGTCGTTGTGGTGTTCATTTTTTATACTGGTCGCCGACGTCACCACGAGCTGACGGAAAAAAAGAAGTTATTTCTGCCCGCGAGAGACGCGAAACGTTCGGTTGCGTGAATCGCGAGACTACGTGAATTCAAAGAAATATGGTGATCGCGGAGATTCACCGCGATTGTTCGTGGCTCTCAGACGTGAGAGATTCACATAAATCATGAAGTTTATAGCAAATAACGAAAAGTTGTTTAGAATGTGTGAGAGAGATATTTATATATTATAATAAAATAATTTATGTATTACTCTCCTTAAATATTATTCAATACTTACGAAATGTCAACTACATCGCGGAAAAAAAGGAATAGCTATTATAGTAAATCAAGTCGTAAAATATGGATACCTAACATTTTTTGCAGCGAGAGCAAAATCTTTTTGCAATTATTACTAAATAGCTCTCGCTGCATACAAAAAATATTAGTTATCCATATTTTACGGCTATATATTTGCTGTAGTAGCTAATCCTTTTTTTCCGTGATAATAATAAGACACGTATATGTATAATTCATAACATTAATTTCAATAAGAGAACAATAATAGACAGAATTAAATCACGTTATTTTTCTATAAAAAAAATAAAAAAAAAACCGGACGCATTAACGCAGACGATACTAAATGAGCGCTTCTAATAAGATAATTAGCCGTTTCGATAGAGACTGCAGGTGATGTCAGGCGATGACAGCAATTTGCTTGATTCAACACGCCTAGCAAAGCGTTTGCTTCCGCTCCATTCCGTCTAGCAGGTCCCGATAAATCTCGCGTAGGATCTCTACGCGAGACGGTTAATTTCATAACGGACCGTCGAAAGCGGTAAAGAAGAAGAACGGTCTTCCCATGCTATTCCACAAAACTCGTGTACGAGGTGCTTGAACTGGACGAACGATCGCGCGGCTGCTCTCCCTTAGCCTTCTTACAAACGAATGGCGGGCATTCGGGGGAACAGTAAAATGACAAGCCCGTAAAACACGATCTTCTTCCTTCGAACGACCTATCAATGACTCGATGGGTAACGTGATTCGAATTCGGTCGCGATGCGCGCGCGCGCGTCCCGTTTGCATTCAGGAATCCGAAAACTTCTGGCGGAAGGTCGCGAGGGGTCAAGGGAGAATGGGAGGGAAGCGCGAGGAGAAAGCGAAGTTCTCTCCGCGACTGCGAGAACGGAGAAGGAACCGACGCGACGTGATCTCGATAGACGATGACGGCGACGGCGACGACGACGACGACGAAATCGAAGAACGAAAGGGTTGACGCAAACGCAGGTTTTATAGTAATGTCTACCGGTTCCTGGCGCGTCGGTGTATGCCTATGTAAATACGCGTCAACGATCCCGTGTGTAAAACGCACACTATCGCTTTCACCTCCCTCTCTTGCTCCCTTTCTTCTCTCACCCCTGGCTCCCTCCCCCCCTCCCTCTTCCACACACATTTTCCGCAATATCTACGTACGATGAGAAGAAGAGGAATTGGATGGAGGAGAACGAGAGAAAGATGGAGATAGAGAAAGTACGGGTTACATACTACTACCACCGCCCGACTACGGGGCGGATGGCGTGGACCCCTTGGATGGTTGCCTCATGAAAGATGCATAAGACGACTCACCGGGGGCGCGATAAAGAGTCGACAACAGACAAACCGACAGTCACCCCTGTGCACTCCCTAATACCCGGTGCAATACACCGCCAGACGTTGGCGTGTAGGAATACGGCCGATGTGGCCGCCACCCACCGCAGGGGGGGAGGGAGAGGAGAGGCTCCTACTATCAATTAATTATAATCTAGATTGATGGATCCGATCCACGCCGCTCGTAACGGAGATTAGTTTCGCTTCTGTCGTTGTCGTGCTTGTCGTCGGTTCTCATCTCCCTCCCCCTCGACTCTCTTTCCTTCCACCCCCTTCGGCGAGTCGAAAAAGTTTGGCGATTTTGCTAATAATTTGTTAGTGAAATTTCGATTGACGTGCCAATTTATCGGTTTAAATACTTTAAATTGCCATTTTCAAAGTGAAGTCAATAGCAACAACACGTCGATGAATGACAGGAGCAAAAGAGAGAGGAGAGAGAGAGAGAGAGAGAGAGAGAGAGAGAGAGAGAGAGAGAGAGAGAGAGAGAGAGAGAGAGAGAGAGAGAGAGAGAGAGAGAGAGAGAGAGAGAGAGAGAGAGAGCGAACAAGAGAGACAGAGAGGGAGAAACACATCGTCGATGTAACACAGAGTTACGTTTGTCGAGGTCTGTGGGCTAATGGCATGCAAGTGAGCGGTGGCGATGGCGGCAGCCTCCCGGCCCGTCGCGCGCCCGGGTCGATAGGAATTAGCATTTTTATGGGTCTATCTCGCTTACGCGCTACGGTGCCCCGTGGCACCTAGATTCTTCGACATTGTTCACGCACGCTTCGTACGCACTCGCCGCCGCAGTAAACGCCCGTCAAACATACGCGCATTCGCTCACGCCACGAGTTTCTCCGCGAGACATTCATCTTTCGGTGCCTCTCGATCCGCACCATCCGAACGTCATGAGATATGCATGAGATATGTCTTTACTCGTTCTTAACGTTATAATTTTGATCAATTTAGAGTTCATTCTTGCGAACAAATTTTATTGTGACAAGTATATGACGACAGACGTAAGAGATATACATTTTTCCATAATTCAAAATTTTTATTGCTTTTGATTTCTGAATTTTATTCACATTCCGTTATTCTTTTTTTTTTATACTGAATCGATAAGAAAAAGAGATCCATAATAAATCAATTCCCAAATATTGTGATCAAAACGATGACAGCGACAAATATATGACGACGGACGTAAGATATACATTTTTCCTCGTCCATAATTTAAATTTTTTATTGCTTTCGATGTCTGAATTTTATTCACATTCTGTTATTCTTTTTTTTTCACTGAATCGATAAGAAAAAAAGATCCATAATAAATCAATTCCTGAATATTGTGACCACAATGACGACAGCGGTGATCTTTCGAACGTCAGCGAAAAAACTTGCGTCACGTATACGATCAACTTTTTCGGCAAATCGAGCGATCGGAGAAACTAATTGGTGATCCTACGCATGAGCAACTTTCGAAAATGCGCCGAAGAAGTAAAGATAACAAAAAAGCAATAAATTTACAAATAAATTTATAGTAAATTATCAAACTTCCATTAATTTTATAAAGTTAACTTTCATAGTAATATAGTAATCTATTCTTCATAAAGTTACATATTTATAATTAACTTAATCGTTCCAATCAAACAAACATTTTGAATTGATCTAGAAATGTTAACATTCAGTATGCTGAAATAGCCAGAGAATGGAAAATTTTTTTCATTTAAAAACATACACAATTATACTTTATTTAGACAAAATATAATGTAGTGCTCGTTTATTGTATATATATATATATATATATATATATATATATATATATATATATATATATCTTTTAAATAATCTTATCATGTGGCGCTTTCCTAATCAGAATCCGTGAATGCACGCGAGATGCAAGATGCATCGATAACTTCCGGAGGTTCGGATAGACAGGCCTCGATCGCAAGTCGAGCGTATCCCGATCGACGTTATGGCTGTTGTTCTTCTCTTCAAGGCGAGCTCCAAGGCGTTATCGGCGCCGAAACGCCTGGGCGGTATTGCGCTCGAAGGGTAAACACGCGCGTGCATCCCCGTAAAGTCTACACGCGGCCTATGGGGTGTTTAGTGCGTATTACGGAGAGAAAGCGGCCATGGGGATGGTTACGGGGTCGGATGAGAAATGATGAAGACGAGGACAGACAGATGGGTGGACGGACGGAGGGCGAAAGAGAGGGAGGGAGGGTAGAGCGAGGGAAAGTAAGGGTGCGTGAGACAAGGAGAGAGGGATGACAAAGAGAACGCGAGAGATGCGACGAGGACGTCGAAGGGCCGAGGATCTTCGGCGGAAGGCGCCTGCGCGTTTCCATGGGCACCGTGTCTGTACGCCCCCTCTTCCGCAAAACACTGGACGGAGAAGAGAGGAGAAGGTATATGTCCCATTCCAACGCATTCGCGTCCCCTCTTTAGTCACTCCATCTCGTTCTGTCACCGCTCGTTCTCCGCGCCCTGGTGGGCACACTCCGAGGGACATCCTCCGCGGCAGCCTCCCTCGTAGCGCACCCTTTTTCTCTCGCTCGCCTTTCATCACCTTCCGCCGTCTTTCTCGTTTCACCGTTTTCTTCTCTCGTGCTCGACGTCTACGCCACGAATCTCACGCGTGACGCGCACGAACGGCGACTTGATGTTCGGAACCGGAACGCAACCGCGAGAACTCGGACGCACGATCTCTCGAGTCGAGTCGCTCGATATCCGTTTCGTTGCGAGAGTACGGATGCCGCGTCGATTTTCTTCGCGAAACCGAGGCTTCTCGGTCATCTCGTTAAGTGATGACGTGCCATTCAATCCTATTACGATTATAGAAGCTCACGGGCTCTGATAATCATTGGAATTAAGACCATGTTTCCGGCTTTGATGATATAACATTAAACTATTAACTATCCTCCACATAAATTAAATTGCATAATTTATGCAAATTTTATCACAAGCCAAAAGAACTTTCTGTTTATAAGTCTATCCCAAATCCGCCGTTGAACGGAAAGGCCTCGAGAAGGGCCAATTGCGTGTGCATCATTGTATGCAAGATATGCAAGAAACCTCGCGACGCGACGCCCAGTCCGATTTCGTCGTTATAAAAACATCAGTCAACCGCCACCGTTTCTGTTTCAACAAAGTTCGCTTGTTCACCGCGGCGGTTTTTCGGATTTTACATTCAGGTCCATGTTTTGTCCTCCGGGCCACTCGACGAGCGACGGACGTGAGATGGGGACAGGTATAAAAAGGTAGAAGTATAAAAAGCTGCTACTGCTGCACACCGAAAGTCGAGATGGAACAGCGCGACCGCCTACTTCGATCACAAGACACGCTCCGTTATACGCATGCACAGATCGCCTTTACGTGGATATATGTCGTTTCGTACGTCGCACGACACGATCGATTCGGCGCTTCGATCTGTCCTCTGGCAAAAAAGGAAAATGAGCATTCTGTGCCGAGAAAATCGAAAGTCCCACTGACAAACATAAAACATTTTTAAATATGAATATACAGATATAACATTTAGAAACATATTACGTGGGTGCGCTCTTCAGAATATTATGACAAAAAAATAATTTTAATAATATACTCAACTTATTATTTCCTTTATAGCATCGTAAAGATAAAAATTTGACAAATAATTGACATATTTATACAGCACTTAAGTCCAAGCAGAACAAATCACAGATATTTTATAGAAATTTCTCATTCGGAGAAGTATTCACGATCAGGAACGATATCGTGCTTTGTAGTTCCAAGGTCAACGCTTATCGCGTCGCGAGACGCAGAGGCTTACGTACCTCAAATCTGGAATATGCGCGTATCATTTACTTAAGCGTCGCCGTGCTCGTCGCGGATGCTTAGGATTTCTCTTACGCAACAACCTGTTTTACGAGGCACACTATCCCACGCGGACCGCGTCCCGCGTGGGCTACGGCAATGACTGCCAGCTACATTTATGACGAAGTTGGCGAGTCGCGGAGACGCGATAAACGGCAACTGCGAGCGTACCGTATTTATGTCGCGAAACGTCCCTATCGATACGCTGATATAAATGCGTCGTATACGTTTCAGGCACACGTTTTATTTTTGCACACCGTTCTCGCAATTATGGGTGTCCCGCAACGGCCGCATTTTACCCGTTTGACGAACATCTTGTAATTACCCGCCGATCAAACGCCATCAATTACGTTTGTCCGCAAAGACGCGTGCGACGCGCTACGCGATTATCTCCTTCAAGAACGCTAATTACGACAATCCTAAGGATCCTGATTTATATCGCGATTATTAATTATATACACTGAAAAAAAATTTGATCCGAAAACATATTTAGTCCGATACGTGCAACTATAAACATGTTAGTTAGTTAACTAAACATTAATTGTTTCAAACAATTATTATAAGTTGTACTAAAAAAGGGATAGTGCATTCATGTCAACCATCAAAATTTTTTTATAAAAAATTATTTAATTAATTCAACTAATGTTTAGTTAAACTAACTAAAATGTTTAGTTGCACGTATCGGACTAAATATTTTTTCGGATTTCTTTTCAATGTAGAATTATGATTATGATGTGTATAGAAGTTCGTGTAGGATATATAGGTATTTTTTTTTTAATAACACCACGTAGCCTTGAATCTTAAACGGGATTTCCGCGGGATATGACGCAACATATGTCTTTCTGAAGTTCAAAAAACTTAAATTTACGAATATTTTTTCTTAAAAATCAAGCCATATAGAGGTAATATATACATTTTTTTGGATTCGACATAACCCGCGATATTTGCATTAGTGCTAACTATTTATGTTATCAAAAGAGCATTCGCGTGCTATTAAGCGAAGCACATTAACTATTAATTAATTATTTATATTCGAAGCGCTGATCTCATTCTACTCTGCATAGCTACAATATATTGGATAACAATACTCATTTCACAGATGCACGATTTACCATATCTCAATCTCGTATTCTGTAATCGTGAAATAAACATTTAATTGCCCCCATGATCGGTGATACGAGGAAAAATTGATGGCCTCTCGACGGGGAGGCTCAGCGTGCTCCTAAATGGAGCACGGCACGTCGAGTCATACGGAGAAGGTAGGGGAGTCGTGCGAATAAAAAGGGCTGTTTATGATTTTTCTATTGAAGCGTAACTAGGTGGCACGCGAGGTAGTACGGGTAATAAAGTCCTTTACGCGGCAACTAACCGCGCCGGCGGGCCAGGGATTCAGCCGAGCGCCGCATGCGTTTATCGTTTACTATCGGCGTTACAGCCGGTCGTACACATAAATCGCTTTACGATCTGTCGCTAAAAACGGATTTCATGCGAAAGTAGGTAGCTGCCGGTAAACCGCAACCGCGCGCGTCTTCGTATCGCCGTGCGAATCATGAGAAGAAACCACCGCACATCGTGCGGACGACCACCAATATATACATATACGAAAGTCTTGTGCAAAGGTTCTAAACCTTAAAAAAGCAGCGCCAAGTTTTTTACAAGAAAAATTTATTTATTTTATTTTAATTAAATATTTTTATTTTATAATGTTACCTCTTTAATTCTTTGTGATTAAAATAATTCTTTGTAATATTATAATTTTATCAAGGAGAATTAAAACTACTACCACTTGGGTTGATAGAAAGACTCTCAGGAATACAAAGATACATACCACTTGGGATGAGTTAGGTAACACAATTTTGTTTCATTTTTTAAAAGTAGTTGCAAAATTATTTTTCAAAGTGTATATATTCTCTTTGCAATTGGCGCAATTTAAAGATTTCATATTTTTTTTTGAAATACGTATCACTTAGGTTGAATTAGGTAACGCAATTTTGTGAATTATTTTGTTAGGGAGAAATAAAGCTACTATACATATATCATCACTTGGGTTGAGTTAGGTAACGAAATTTTGTGAATTATTTTGTTAGAAAGAAATAAAGCTACTACCATTTTAGATTTTTAGATTTACAACATACATTGCGCGTGTATATACATATACGAGCATTAGCGGCGATTTCACAACAGGCCGGAATCGATCGGCCGGGCCGGTCGTACGACGAAAGAATCGCGTTTCAATGGTTGTTTCGCGCCGACTCACAAAATGCGCGCGCTAAAATTTCCATAATCACCTCGCGAACGTAACCAACGATCCGTCTCGCCGCAAAATGGAACCGCGGAGATATACAAATGTAACGAACGATTCCTTTAGAAAGTGGAGCTTAAGCGGAAGACCACCGTTGTTCCACTTTCACGAAAAATTCGTTTACCCTTCCAGGTAATAATGGTTTACAATGGGTAAAAATGGTTACTCAATTTTTTTAATTATTTACACTTATTTAAATTACCAATTATACGGTCATCGGTAATTCAATAACATATTACTGTGTATTTTTATCGTTGAAATTACGAAATTGGTATAATAAATTTGGACGGTTTATCATTGAATATATTTATTATCTTCTTCCCCATTTTAACGGAAACGACGGCATTGTCGCGAGCATTTTCAAGGATCGTCGATGCAGCGAATGCGAGAGATCAGAAACGACCGGCGCGAGGAGCAAAGGATAGAAAGATGAAGAAGAGGAGGAGGAGGAGAAGAGAGTGGGACGTGAGCGAAACGGAGGACAAGATGATGGATGGTCCCTCTCCACCCTTAGCTGCATCGCGCGCGCGAAGTGAGGGCGTCCCGACGCTGACGACGATGCTGACGCTAATGAGCAAAATATGAGGCGCCACCCTACCACCCCTCTTCCGTCTTTCCGCCCTCTCGCTTTCTCGCCCCCGTTGTCGAGCGCGGTTCTCTTTCTCGCCTGCCTCTCCACCTCCGGCCTCGCCAGGTATCGATTGTCGTTCGCGTTCGCCTAAAGACCAAGAAGAAGAAGAAGGCGAGGCGAACGAGGGAGGGGAGGAAGGTTTCGTCCTGGAACGAAAACAAGACGATCTATCCGTCTGATTACTCGCGCGCCACCCGCCTCCCGCGATTCCTCGCGTATATTCCATTCTCGGTTTGTCTACGTGCATTACCGTATCTTGATCGCCGCTGCAGTAGTCCTGCCCGACGATAAATAATGACCCTGTGCCATCCACGAAACTCTAAATACTGAGAGAGAAATCTTTGTTTCGTTCGAATATTCGAATAAACGTCAGCGGTGTGCAGTACGCCGCGTAATAAAATATAGTCGATGTCGCGATCATATTATGCACGATTATAAAGCATATTAATAAAGGAACACGAGAAAGTGTTACAAAAAAAAAAAAACGATGCGAATCGTCGCGAAATCGAAATAAATATCATCGATAGAGAGACCCGATAAATACGAGCGTAACGAACGATCTTCGATGACGTTAAATGACAGAGGTACAGCGAGATAGAAATTGCGGCGAGCATTAATGACGAGCTGGTCGCTCTTTGTCCGCTCCTCGGAACCTTCGTCCAGCGACACCAGCAGCCAGCACCACCGCCAGCACCACCGTCGCCATGGGGTTAGCACTGGATGTCCACACTCGTTTTTACCGCGAACGAGATGCTCCGACGACGAAAAAGGGGCCCGTTTAATTTCATTTCGCCGGCACCGCCCCTACTCTCGACGCCCGAAGCGACGAGGCACCGCGAAAAAGAAACTCTTCGACGTTTTACGAGCGTTCTCGGCTCCTATCCTCCACCACGTTCCAGCGCCGTTCGCGCCAGTCCCTTAAAGGGGACCTCGAAAATCTGCCTGTTGTCGCGGCGCAGCCCTTCGTTAAACGTCTCGAGCCCGGTATCTTCGCGGTTCGCAACGGTGCGAAACTTTACCTTATACTGCGCGATTCTTTATTGCAGTAGCCGATCCTTCGTAACTCCGTATTCGCAAGCTTCAAAGTCGTAAAGTAACATTGTCGCGTCACAAGGTGGACGGAATACTCGTATATATATCCGAAATGTCACGCAATTTAATGTCTAAAAATTCTCTCGAATTAAAAGAGTAATGATTCTACAAAAATATATTATGTGTCGTGGGATTAATGAACCGGATATTTTTAATCGTGACGAGAGTCAGATGAGTTGGAAAGAAACTTTGCGACTGTCCGTAATGCAAATACCCTTCGTCTCGCGCGTCTCCACTTCTTTTATTGGGTCACTCCATTTTTGTGTTAACGATCCCGTTTCGGTGTCACGCCTACCACCACGGCCGAGACGTAGAAGAAAGGTTTTTGCGACGCGGCTCACGGCGAGAGCTCGCTCGCACAGCCTCGTTAGAAATTACCGTGCAGCCCATCCTTCTCGCCGTTAATGAAAGCCGGGTTCTGCGTGGCGAAGATTATTCGCGGTTTTTACATGCCGAGGCCATTCAACGCACAGGCGAAGACGCGCAGCCTCCTGGTCCAGAGGAGAATACCGAAGACTGATGAAAGGGAAAACAGAGCAAGAGCAGAGAGAGAAAGAGAGAGACGGCATCGGGAGTAGGCTAATTAATTTGGCAAATCATCGCGTCGCAGTGTAAACAGGGTGGTTCGATCTGTCTTTCCCGCACAAAGGGGGTGTCGACCAGAATGAACAAGAACGGCGGCGAGGCTGGCGCGGGGAAGTTTGTCCGCCGCGAGGGTGGATATCAAAGGGGAAGACGAGGGATATCAATCCCCGGAGAAGCTACGGACTCAGCCTCCGCCAACTGTATAGCCGACGCTTCCGCAGTTCTCAACCGCGAAATCCTCCGTTCGAATTTATCGCCGTCGTAACCGAACACTTCCTTCCCAGTAAGCTCATCCCCATAACGCGCGTCGAATCTTTTCCACAGTTTTTCAAAACGACTGATTTCACCGATGGCTCTCTCTCTCTCTCTCTCTCTCTCTCTCTCTCTCTCTCTCTCTCTCTCTCTCTCTCTCTCTCTCTCTCTCTCTCTCTCTCTCTCGCTCTCTCTCTCTTTCACCGGATAGTCCAATAGTTATATGTAGCTCGATGTTTATGGCTCTCTGAAGCATTAAATCTTCCCGTGTAAAGATCTATCGGATCATCCACAGAAGTAGTCCCTCACGGACGTTTCGTCTAGTCAGACATTTAATAGATAAACACCGACGTTTCACTTCAAATGTCTCTTTGTATAGAAGTACCTATACATATAGAAAAACTGTACGCATAGAATTATTTCATTTTATTTATCAGTAATTTTTTAATATAACTGATTGATTCGTTAAAATACGAATTTTACAATTATATTTTGCGTATATGACGATGATAAAATGTCTACATTTATTGATCGATACCCGTGCAAAAGCTACATAGAAATACAAGTTGCTGTTAACTCTTGCATATTTTTAAATCAAGGGATTTTTACTCGAAACTGTAGACGCAGAGCTTACGTCGGTTGCGCTCGCGTGACAATCGCGAGTTCGGGCACCAATGCGGTGACACGAAGAACACCGTACTTTAGCGCCACGGCTTCGTCTCTCTGCTGTTGTATCTTATCGGGGAATCGCCGAGCTTGGTGCGAGGTCAAGGCGTGCTATCGTGGCCACGCGAGCCGCCACGAGCCGCCTCGCGGATATACGAGGTCACCCTCGCTCTTCGATCTGGACGTCTTCCTCGCGGTAACGTACGAGCGCTTCACGTGCCTCACCGAGGTCCGGTCGTGACGATTCCGCCCGAACATAAACCTTGCTCTTTATTTAGCTAGTTAGCTGGACGTATTAAGAATCCGCGCGATTCCGTAGCAACATGAAAAGTCGCCGCAGTACAAGGAAAATTCCCGGTACCTCGTATCGCAGAGAAGCCCCCTATCCTCTCTATGCTGACCCGAATTCGTCTGATACACGAACTTAATAACGACGAAGCGTAAGCAACGGTCAAAGAGAGGAACGACGACGACGACGACGGCAACGACGACGGAAGTTGTCCGGAGCGGATACGGTATGATTCACCTGTAATATCGTTCCCCGGAATTCTCGGGGAAGTTGGAATAATCTCATGCGCGCGGTCGTCATCCAGAATCGTTGGTAGACGTCGTCGCTGGCTGGTTATCTTCGACCGCCGACAAAAGCCAACGTAGAATATGAAGGAAATCGTGAGCACCCCTACAGACTCCTTTTCTCCCCCCGTCGGTGTCTCCCTTTCTCTCTCTCGCTTTCTCTTTTTTCGTGTCTTTCTCTCTTTCTCTCTCTCTGTCTCTTTCTCTCTCTTGCTCACCCATCCATATATCCGAACAGCTATCGCTCTGTCTCTATCGCGTCTCCTTTCTCTCTATCGCGGGCTAGGGGGACCGAAGGGGTGCGCCGGGCGCGCGGGGTGGTTCTTTCCCTCCTGTGACGGAGGAGTTGAGAGTGCCGTTGAATATGCATGAGAAGCTCGGGCTCCTATCTACCGTCCTAAAAACATTCAGTCGACGCTGAAGCGACCGATGCTCGGACCGACCGCGCGCCTCGTCGCTCGCCAATCAATGTCTCCGACAGGCTCGTCTTGCGAAAATTTCTGTGAGACGCCAAGACGATTCCTTGTAACCACGAACAAGAGAGTGAGGAGGGCACCGAGAGAGAACGTCTTCTCCGACCTAACGCTGCCATTGGCCGCAGACGTGCGCTGACATTTTTATTCCATGGAAGAGAAACCGCGAGGTTCACTGTGCCCTGGGGAATGTTTATTTCACTGAATTTAGATCACCGTTTTTTACTGACGTACCGCTGCTTCACGACTGAATTTTTAATATTGGAGTTTGGACGAGGGGTTAATGTTAAAAAGATATTTCATCGTTTTTCTTATTGTTAAATCTTACTTCAGAAAAAATATCTAAGATCAATCATATTTTACGTTTTTCTTTCTCCCACATATATGTATAAATCCGGATAACAGATGTAACTATCTTCTAACGTTAAATAGTAATGCGCACGTTTTTTTGCCAGAACGGATTTGACATTGGAATCCGCTCGCGCCGTAGATCAGCTTTATCACGACGACCATCTCGGCCATAATTATGTTGTAACCGCGCGCATAAATGCCGGCGCGTAAAGTGAAGCGTGTTAAGCGTGACTCGATTATCTTTCGAATCAGACACGGAAGAACGCCGTGTCTGAAATATCGCTCTCGATCCCGAAGAACGAGCGCGATCTCGCCCGCGCGCGTGCACGCGTGCACACGCGCGCTACTTAACTACGCGCGAACGCATATATACGCAGGAATGCTTAATGCATTCAAATGATATTCACTCTCGCGCGCTGACGCGAATGCTTTCGACAAATTAACGCCGTGTATCGAATAACTATCTACCCGCTGCGAGAATGCGCGCGCGTGTGTGATGCGTGTGTGCGCCCGCGCGCGCGCGGTTTCTCGAGCATCTTGTAAATCAAACATACGATCGGTAGTTCCGATAACGCCTCCCCGGCGTTTCGCTCGATATAATTCCGCAGAGGAACATTCGTGATTACGTGTAAACGTCTCTCCCCCCGCCGCGGCGCGCCGTCTAATATTCATACACCGTAGGAATCGCGCGGTAACTCGATAACTCTCTCCAGTAACTGGCAATAGTTAACCAGTTAATCGCATAATCGTGTATATGTCCATTTTGCGGTGCCGAAGAAGATAAGAAATCGCCAGACTGGCTTGGAGCTTGCGCTGCGTTTACAGATACGTTACGCGAGGTCCTTCCCGCAGGAAGTCCTTTCTCGTCGTTTAACGAGACCTCTAAGGTTTGATCATTTTTTAACCGGAAGAATTCTTTCGGTCCTTATCAGCGAGGTCCGATTAAACGCGACAGGAAGCAAGGTGGACAACATGGCTCTGTCGCCATCTCTCGGCGACGCTGGGAGACAGGGTAGCCATTTTGTTTCTGGAGGTGGCCAGAAGGTCGCCGTGGTGTCGCGGCACACCCGCGCATGTCCATTGGTCCCTCCTACGATGTCCTCCCGACGGCGGCGGCGGCGGCGGCGACGGTTTCTCTCCTCCCGCTCCTCCGCTCCGTTTCGTCTCGCCAGAGCGACGAGGCGAGAGACGACGTACCCCTCTACCACGGCCCACGGCTTCTCCTCTTCCATCCCCCTACGCAACGGACTCTCCCCACCTCGAGTCCACGACTTTCCCACCTCGGGGGACCCGACCACCTTCCCTTTTGTACCCGCCGCACCCTCTGGCCGTCGTCGCGGCGGCGAAACGCTCCCCCTCCCCTTCGCTCCTGCCACCCCCTCGCCGGCCACTGCCGACACGGCCACTACCATCGTCTTCTCCTCCGGTTCTCTTCCACCTCCAACGGCGACGATCCCACCCATCCCACCGTTGTGCGATATTATCACTCCGTTTTACTCGCGATTTATCGGCCTTTATCAACTACATTGCCACCGAACGGTGTGTATCGTTGCTGCCTGGCTGCCGCGATCGCATAGCCACGTTTCGTTCCCCGGCTACGATCCACGCCAAGTTCTCTTCCACGGCACGGCGTGCCCTCGTAAATCAGCGCCGGTGGTTTATCGTCGTCGCCCGACTGAAAACCGCAGAACCGACCTGCTCCCGCTTTCTCGCCGTGTCGTCCGAAGGTCGACAACGGTGCGTCCAACTCGCCCTACTCGTCCTGATGATTTTTTCTCGTTTGCACTATGGCGTGAACAAATATCAAACAGCTTTAGACTCAATAGATTTATACTCAAATACGGGGGTAGAGATTTGTATATGAACCTCTCTAATCTGGGATACCAGTTTGCATACTGATAAATGCCAAAGTTGGAGATATACGTCACGAAACATGCGTGGGATCTTACGATTACATGTATATTTGCAGCGAAAATAAAAAAAAAAGAAAAGCGAATAATAAATTTTGTACAATACGTCAGGGAAAGAACTTTTAATTGCGGGATAAGTCTTGCGCAATTATGCGAAAACGATTAGACCGATGACATTCAATTTGCTCCAACTTGTACTAATTACATTTTCGATTTTATATTGTCTAGTCTTATTGTAAATTTATTCCTTGATGAACAAATTATCATGTCTTTTAGACGAATCATAACAGATAATATATTGTTCTTAGGAAATAGACAAATAACACAAAATGTGATCGTTGCCCTTAGAAACTTGCGAACCTAAATAGCAGGTAACTAAAGAGTGTTTTATGTCTTTCTGTAGAGCTTCTAACACAAACTTTATTTAGGGAAAATGTGACTTCCACATTTTGCGGGACGATTAGATGTCAGATTCCGGTTTCTCAGAGAATGCATTCGTCATATCTCGCATCGATCGGCCGTTTTTGAAGCCGTCATATTCAAGTTTAACTCCGCGAGATGATGCTCGATTTCCAACTAGTTACACTTAACACAGAACTCTAACGTTCGCGTCGCGTCTCTCGACACCTTCCTCGCTTTTCCTTCGCCTCGATCGAACTCGAGGAATCGAGCAAACGCGTATACAAAAATTC
Organism: Temnothorax longispinosus; assembly: GCF_030848805.1. Lineage (NCBI taxonomy): Eukaryota > Metazoa > Arthropoda > Insecta > Hymenoptera > Formicidae > Temnothorax > Temnothorax longispinosus. The sequence continues at coordinate 9,807,583 of NC_092358.1, forward strand.
CTATCATCGCCTCCGTCTATTCCGGCAAAACTATCTGCCACCCATCTACGCGGGTCTTTCCCTCTCGTTCCAGTTTGGGAACAAAGGGATCGCCGCGCGATTCCATTTCCCGTCGTCATAGTCGTCGCTTTACATCCTGTTCCTGACTCCACGATGTGCTTTCTCGCAGGCTCTAACGCGCGAGGGGACACCGCTCGCTCACTCGCTCGCGTGCGCTCTCGTTTTCGCACATACGTGTATACGTGTGTACATACATGGATGAACGTGCGACTCGTGCGTACGTACACATACGCGAAACGCGTGTCGGTCGCTTATACATGTGTACATGTACCTATAGAGTATAGAGATATATACATATATATTATATATATATATATATATATATATATATATATATATATATATATATATACATAGTATATATAGATATACATATATACGGTGGATAGGTAGGTATGCATACATCGGAGGCACCGATGCACGGTAGAGTGCTTTCGAGGCGAGTGCAGTAGAGACTCACGGTGCTGCACGGTCTGGTGATTAGCGCCGCCCCCTGGGGACGGCAACCGCCAATCGGTGGACGGCGTCGCGGCGCCCGTCGTCGTCGCTTCACCGCACGAAGCCGCCGCTGCTGCTGCCGCCGCCGCCACCGCCGCCGCCGCTGCCGCTGCCGCCGCCGGGAGTCCCCTGCGGGTCCGCACAATCGCGGATATAGCGGATAGCGTCGGGCAAAGCCACGACAAAAATCAATCACTCGCTGCTTCCTCTTGTTCGCGATGCTCTCTCCCTCGCTCCTTCCATCCATCCGCCGCGCGCTTCTATTTCTGTTTCCCTCCGGTTACACGGCTCGTTCTCGCTTCCTCTCTTTCTCCGTCCTCGTTTTCTCCATCCGCCGTCAACCGCTCGCAGTGACTGTCTGCGCGAAACCGAAACGCATCTATCGCGCGTTTTCCCCGCATCCGGTTCTGGCTTATCTCCCGCAATATCCCGCATCCCTACAGGCATCAGCCGCTTCGCGAAGGTTCACCAAAATCGTGACTCGATATCGAGCGCGGAAAAACGCAAAAAGCAGCTGCAGAAAGCTAATTGTGAACTTTTCGATCGCTATAAATTTTTCTAAACCTATCGATGTAAGAAAACAGACATTTTTGTATTCTTTCGACTTTATTTATTAATAAATTAACAATTAACGTCGAAAACCGTCGAGTCTCTGTAATATTCCCCTTCTCTCATAATGTTCCCATTCATGCTTCACCACTGTGAAGATCGCTATTCGCGGAGTTCGGAGGAAAATATGTGGGAACGACTTCGTCGCTGTGCTTCACCGTCGCCTCGTCGAGGCGTCATACGAATTCTATCGTCGCGAGTCGACCGATTTTTCTCGCGCGATCTTCCCACGTTCTCTCGCATCCCGCACACGCGCGCGTATCATTCTTCGCCTGCGTCGATCCACGTCCTCGACGCATGCAAGAGCGGGACAAGGACAAGCGAGATCCCGCCCGACCTACCGGACTGACCGACGACCCGCCTTGAATTTCATTCACACACCGCGAGGTCGACTCTCGGTACTTACGCGGAATACAAAACGACGTTCCCATGGATCGGACGATACGGCAATACGTCGGCGTGAGCCGCCGAAATGAGAGAGGTAGCCGTGAAACTTTTCAAGTATCTTCTGGTATCGGATATTACAAGGATCCCAGTATTAGAATGTAAAATTTATGCTATGCAACTGACCTCGTCTTGCGTACGATTAATTTTCCAATTTATAAATTCAAATTTCCTTTATTCATTAATAATGAATTAATAAGTTTCATGCGTATTACACAGAAAAAAAGAAATGTCAAATCCAGACTTATATATGCTCGTATGCAACAATCTATAATTTTGAAGTAAGATTATATTGCTTTAAATAAAAAAAATTTGCTTGAATGAAGTCATTTATATAGTCGTTATATAGTTCAACCAAGAATAAAAAAAGTTGAAATTCTTATAAAAAGATGATAGATTATTGTATAGATATATATGAGTATGTAGGTTTTGATTTAGCACTTCTTTTTTTCTGTGCAAAAGATTCTAGGACTTCTTTCTAGATAAATTAAATTTTAGGATTATTATGAGTAAAAATAAGGTATGATTAATTGCGAGAAAGAATTATTGCGATAAGATTTCATTTTATCTTCAAACTTATAATTATTGTCGCAAGTTAACTCTTTTTCGTTTTTCTATCGCGCGTAATTTTCGTTGTCGCGCGAAATAACAAAGTTCTCACAACTTCGCGAAATAGGGGAGCGATATTTTTCTTACTAAAGCGACCCTCGGTATATCGCTTAGCGAGACCATCGTCACGTCGCAGCGGCGGACGTGGTTATGACACCAAATCGATCCGCGAGCTATCGAGCGGCGAACTTGCTGCGCGCACAGGTATCTGAAAGAACTTCCGCCGCCGCCGCCGCCGCCGCCGCCGTGCATCCACGGCTGTAGTTTCCCGAAGCGGCCAATTTCTACGGCCGCGTTACGCGATTTTCATAAATTAAGATCGGGAGGCATGCGTACACGGCAGCGGCACGAACATAGACATCGTGACAGCGAACGTCGGGTAGGAAAGGAGAGCGGCGCGGGTAGGAGAGGAGAAAGACCGGAGACCGGAGAAGGAGGGTTGAAGCCCGTGACTGAAAACATCCCATAGCGATAAGAATCTCCCGGCGATTAATTGGTATGACAGCGGCACACGTTGCCGCCGCAACGCGCCGCGTTAGATCGCGCAGTGCGCCAGCCGTGACAGTGCGTCCGTGTATCTCGCGCGATATCTCCTTATGACGATGCCCGGTCGACGACTCCACTTCGTCCTCCCCTATCCACCGTCTTAGGTTCTTGTCTACCAGTGCAAAATAAAAAAAAAAAAGAAAACGAAAAGAAGAAGACGAGAAGGATGCACCAACGTTCCCGTGCCGATAAAGAAGGGATCACCCTTGCGCCACGTCGCAACGTGCTGCAAATTCTCACCGGAACTTGTAGTTCCGGGAAAAGCCTGTAGGGAGGCCAGCTGGCGGAAGTCGTCGGGGCTGCGGAGCGCCGCGCTTTACCGCGCGAAAGCTCTCGCTCCGAACGCGGAAGAGAGCTTCGCCCGGTGCAGGGATCTACTTGCCGCTCGGGGGTTCGCATCCCCGATGCCGAGCCCTCCTCCACCCTCTTCCTAGGTGGATGCGCATACCCACGTGGTAATGTAGGAATCTCGGGAAAGCTCGTAGGACCTTTATCCTGAGGCCCGGTGTCCTAGACGTCGACCTCGCGGTAACACGACCAACGTGAGCTTTTCATTGCGAGTTTATCCCGCATCCACCGTGACAACGACGTTGGATAATGAATTTTAAAACAGAGCGGGGAACAGTTTTCAAGTCGCGAGTGAATATCTAGAACATATAATCCGAGTTTCATTCAAGCGTTGAAATATTCAACTATGTAAGTGTTAAATATCACTGTTTTTGTGTATTTCTCATCGTATCAGATAATGATTGCCATAAATTTTCATTATATTTAGAAAAACTTAATCTAAGATATTCCCTGTACACGTATAACAGCGGTAATGATTAATCTATGTACAAAATATAAGATTATTATAGATATAAAGATTGAAATGAAAAAAGTAGTCGCGAAACTTTAAAAGCATTTCGAAATACATGGAAATACAGCTATCATTGGACATCGAGGAACGTGATGAGATTGATTTAACGAGATACGGCTGTTAATCATCCCGTTGAGCGATGCACGATCGGCCTTTGTACAATAACATCGGTACGCACACACGCGAGACGATAAAGCGCAGCTGCAAGAGTATAGTCTTGTCCGGATCTCTCCGATTGCCGCTGCGGTGTCCGAGGTCAGCCGTGTTGGTTCTTGGGCCGTGTGGCTGGCCCCGAAGATCGTTGGTCCACCTGCTCCGCGCGCGCGGCAAGCGTTCACCTGCACGCCCATGCCAAACTTACATTTTCACACGCACACGCGGTCATACACGAAAGATATCCACCTTTCGTCTGATCGCACGAACGCTCATATACGTCTCAACACATTGGCGATTCCAAAAATCCGATATTAAATCTGACTAAATTCGGTAACTCTCGTATTATGGCTCTGCTTCTTTAGCAATGACTTTATTAAGAGAAAGTTTATCTTTCTAATTACGATCAAGGAAGAGAGTTGAACATTTAAAACAATGTTTAAAGTATTGATTCTATTAGTTAATGGGTTGCTTGTTTCTTTTGGTATGAAAAGCAAATATAATTGAGACATTTTTCCACATTCTTTCCCTTTTCTATTAAACAGATCCACCAAAGTGGCCAACGATTTATCTCGAGGATGTCACGATTTTCTTCGATATCTCATCGGTTACATAATTATCCGTTTCTTTTCCCCACGGTATCATCGTAACGAAGGAAGAAGAAGTTTGGAAGCACACCTTGCGCGACAGGTGCCATTCTCCTGGGTAGCAGGCGCAAGTAACAAGTACCCACGCGCGTTCGCTCATACGGCTTCTCTCTTCCACCGGTTCTATCTCTTTCACATGATAAACGCGCGTCCACGCTCACGCTCTTACTCCACGCGTATATGCCTACCGGTCGCCGCCGTCGTTGCCGAGCTATATCGTCTTGGTGCGCGCGCTGGCCGTGTCCGGTAGACGCTATCGTCGGTACTTAAAAATATGTTAGCGGCCGGCATATAAGCACCGTGACCTCCGTGATACGATCTAAAGAGCCCGGGAGGCCTGCTGGGACAGCGCGTCAGATGCTTTTACACGCCGGCAGACGGGGTGGATTGCCGAGGGTGACACGGGAGAGAGAAAGCGAGAGGAAGACCGTGACTGTAACCGTCACGCCGGACATCGCTGGACGCCTATCACCAGAAAAAGGCCGAAACGAAGGCTGACCTATCTGATACAGTCTGAGACACCGGGCTCGTGCACGTGCTCGCACATTGCGGTAAAATTTAATGTGCAGAAGTTCTTTAATTCTTGCTGTTGCGAGACGAATCACAGTTTGCCAAAAACGCAATATTTATATTACGTTTGTCAACAAAATTGCATCTTATTGACCGATTTATATATCTTATGTGAGAAAAGCTGTCATTGCCAGAGAATTCTGCATCAATTATAGATGCCGTTGATATTTAAAGATAGACACTATAAGCTTAATACTTCTTAGAAAAGTAATTCTCTCGTTAATATTTTCGAAACACAAATTCACGACGTCGAAAGCTCTTCAGGCAAGACTACCATTAATAACGCGAGGCACAGGAGCTCTTTGTTTAACCGCGCGTCATTTGAGCCCGTGGTGTGTTAGCTTCTGGGAGGAAGTAAGAAATTGATAGATCCTCTCTGTGTATCGGGTGAGAGATCGGGTGAGAAGGAAGTAGACGATAGTCTCCTTCGCGACACGGAGAGGCGGCAGTCGGCGAGGCGAGGAGAAAAGAGGTCGCGTCATTGCTGGCCATGGCCGGTGATCGATGGCGCTGGGCGTTATCTTCGCTACCCCCTCTTGTTCCCGCGGTAATTCATCATCTCGGTCTGTTTTTCACTTACTTTATATGCAACATATTCCGTAATTTTTATTCAGTCAACCAGCCACCGCCGCTGCCGCCGCCGCCGTCGCTGCTGCTGCCACAGCCATCTCCATACAGAACCCGCCTCATAAAACGCCGGCGAGCCAGCCTTCGGTGGACCGTCATCCCCGCGAATCGCGAGCGATACAGCTGAAGAAGCGACTAACGTCTCCTCCGGTCCAAAGTAACTCTCCTCGGAACGAAGTCCGAGGGGTTACGCAAGCTTGCACTCTATATGCTAAGGAATTTCGATATGGAGATCCGGACCGGGTCGTTCCCCGGGACTGGTCAGTTTGATTTATTGGCTCGAAATCGAGCCACGCTAAATTTCGGGGAAAATATGCTGTCCCCCAGCCGTGTCACGACGCCCCCGTCTCGCCACTGAACGCGCCGCGTCCTCTGACCGGGCTTTCCCGGCCGGCGATATTTCCATAAAATGAATTATTAGACTCTCAGATATATCCGGGAAAACGCGCGGGATGCGCCAGGCTCTGTCCTCCGGCATAGTTTGACAGAAATCTCGGGGTGAATTTATGTCGCCTAAGACAATCTCGCGAGAGTGGAAAGGGACTCGTATTTTAATGTCTTCTTCGTGAATTTATGAAGTCAAAACGTATGGCAAAATTTTGATTATATTAGAACATAGAGTACTTGTATGCAATACACATCTAAATTTTAGTGACACGATGAGACTGCAATATGAAATATTGCGGTTAAACTATATGATTGAACTGTTACATTAATTTATACCAAGTAACTTATTCTCTACAGAAAAATATTAATATGATAGAGCAAGTTATCGATAGCCTTATACGTAGTCATAACGCCAAGTAAACATTCCTGTATTAGGTAAAGTTCAAACAATCATCGGTCACCGATGGATATCCTTTTGGGCGATACTCTTGAAGCCCTAAAGTGAGTCTAAGCGCTAAGTAAATCGGGAAAAACAGGAAACGAGAGGATGAGGCAGGACCATGCAAGAGGTACGAAAGACACGAGTGTCGAGAGGATGAGAAACGGTGGATGCCAAAGGTCGAGGATGGGGAAAAGGTGAATCGTAGTAGTAAGGGTAAAGTAAGGAAAGAGGGAAGAGGCGGAGGTGTGGGAGTGATGCGAGCAAGGGGACCGAGGTGCTTTCGAGGCTCGAGAGTCGCGCGGAATCTGCATTTCAGCCTTCCGTTTCCACCCTCTCCCCCCCCCTTCCTCCTCTCGCACGGACTCGCTGGAACCCGAGAGCTTTCGAACGGCTCGCAAACACTCCGCATCGCGAGAAAGCTTCCGTAGCTGTTCGCGCGAGGGTGTGTGCATCTGTGTACGCATGCATGGATACAACTATAGGCGCTGTAAAGACTCCCCGGTAATCTTCGCGTCTCTGTCGTCCTCGTACTTTTACTTTCGTTTCAGTATTTGCCTTGCGACAGAGGGGCAATGCGAACCTTTTATTCGACAGATAAGTATTTTGCGTAAATATATATAGGGGGACGAAAAAATAGATCCTTCAGTAATTGGACTTGTTGTTAAAGATTGGACAAAATCCACATATTACTTCTCTTAACTTTAGTCTTTAATTATAAAGACTTCTATCAAAGATTTAAAAAAATCTAGTTTGCATTTAAACACGATTGATTATATATGAGTAATTGTTCGTACAATGTCTGAGAAACTTTAAATAACGACCGCCAAGGTCCGATGTACAAGACCGGAGGGACGAAACGCCACGCCGAACGCGGAATGAAAAATTGTTTACCGCGCGCTCGGCCAGCCGGAAGGGTGCAAGAGTCGGGAGAAGGATGGTGAAGAGACGGCCGGTAGGAAGAGGCAAAGGCGACGGGTAATTAATCCGCGGTTTTTCTCGTCTAATTAGTTGGATTTATTCCGTTGGTCCCCCTTATCCACAAGCTCTCCTTCGCTCTCGTCGCGTCTCGCTCGCCCGCGCCGTCGAGTGAGCGCCGTCGCGCTCTCTCCAAGCGTAGCTGGATGGGTTGATATATGGAAATGTATGCGGGGAGATGGAGGTTCGCATTTTTCCAGGCACGGTGTGCCTTCATTTCCACCGCAGCTTGCTACACCCCCCGCCCCCGTAACCATTCGCCCACCTCCTCCCGCGCGTCTTCCTCACCCGTTCGGCTTACAGCCCCGTACCCAACACCCCCCTTAATGACGCGTCTACTCGTTAAATTCGTGTCAGGCCGCCGCTCTTTCTAGTCGCCGAGCTTCTCGAATCCGCGCGAGATCCCGCGTACTTAAGGACGAATCCGCTTCCACCTTAGCGAGGATTTTCACTTTCCACTCGTGAAAACCTTTTCCTCGTCGCTTGATCTTTCGCGATGATCCCCGCTAAGCTCGCTGAGATCTCGAGGACTGTCTCCGGGAGGACTGGTTCCGTTAACGTTCACGAAAAATTACTTTGTTCGATGTGCAAAGAATACGTGCAGTTAATACGTGATTTAATACATTTCGGCTACGGACACTGACGTCTGTATACTCATCTGAGTATACATCTGACAATTCTAATTGATTTTTTAATCGCATTTTATTCGGAATTGACAAAATCGTAATCTTATTAAATAAAATGGTAATTTTCACTTTCTTGATGTTCTATCTAATAAAGAAAAAAAAGCTGATGCACACAAAACAGCACTCAGCAGAGCGGTAAGACAAAAGAATCGCGTTTCCGTGCCTGAAGCCTTGAACGCACCAAGTCCGGTAAAGATGACGACTCGAGAACATCCGGTATTCTAAAACAACAAAACAAGTTAAAAATAAGTACGAATAATGTAACATATACAGTACAAAAATTATCCAAGACAAATATGTGCTACAATAATAACTTCGCTAAAATTCGTTCGCAAGATAAAATAGCAAAAAATGCACGATAGTACCTTACCATGATCATTGAAAAGTACAGTTAAAAGAATGCAATATGTATGCGCATAATTGAATAATGCACGAGGTCACTGTCCATAATATATTTGTTGCATACAACAAGATCACTTAGTACTGAAATAAAAACGTTCAGTATGAAGACATTGACCTCTATAATAGCAACATTGTATTTTATTACAAACAGTCCTAGAAATTCTTTATTTGAAATAATACAGTATAACAGTTTCTGATATGTGGCAATGTTGAGGAATCATCCTATTAGACATTGCTATCGAATAATATCTTTAATTTGATAATAAATAATGAATATCTATTCCATTTCGCAAGTTTTCAGTTTTTTTTTTCCAGAAAGAGCTAGGGATATTCAACTTTTGAGCACTTATACAAATTATTTTTATCCAACTCGATCTCTTTTTTCCTGAAATATCCGTAATGATTTGGAAAAGCATCAAGGAAGTGTTTAAACACACTGTCGCCATTTTTTAACATCGGCCATCAAAGACGACATCGCAACAGCGGTGGAGACGGTTGCGGCGGTTACATTTCCCGGTGCGGTCGAAGCGTTTCGACCAGCAAAAGCTCTCCCGTGAACGTGGAACCGTGCGATATAGCGATACACGCGAAACACACGCACACGCCGGCGCGGCCGGCGAACAGAGAACTCGCGTGTTGCGCGCCATAGTACGCCGGATAGTTACAAAGGAAAGAGGGAGAGAAAGACAGAAAGAGGCAGGAGTGAAAACGGCAACGGGTTACGAGGAAGCCAGAAACGCGCGGCGTACCCGCGGCGATGCCCAGGCACGTACCTGGTAAGTAGTAGGTACGTAATGGGTAGCAGGCAGTAGGTGGCAAGGCTGCGTGACGAGGCGATTGCGGACCGTGACTAAAATATTTAAAAATATGTATCTTTCTGGCCGGACTGCCGTCCAGTTCCAGTTCCAGTCCCCCGGTGCGGACTCCGCCCGCCGTTCCCCGCCGCATGCCGCTCCCAAGCTCTCGCCGCTGCGCCTCGCTATATTTATTTCGCATTTCCTTCCTGCCGACCGCGCTCGAAGGGGTGCTACTGGTTAGCCTTTCCCGTGCTGAATTTCGCCGCCGCCTCCTCTCCACCCCCCTCTATTCCCAAAGCTTACGCAAAGCGAGCACTTCGCTCCGTTTCTCAACGGAGTGTGGTCACTCGCCAAGAAGAACCTAAAGGATAATTATCTACAATGCGCAGTACAAATCTACCACAAAATAGAGTTGGATAAATTAAAATAATCGCTCTGTTGATATCTTGTAAATTTCAATGTTCAAAAATACCTTGTCTTGAACTTTTTAAGGAAACTGCGGCTAAAAGCGAAATTGATTAATAATTAACATATATACAACATTTATTTTCCCGTTTAAAACTTTGTTTTATTTACGTCCACCAGCGCACTATATAATTACTACTATTCCTCAAGTAGTTTATGAAGATTAAAGTCAGGCAAACATTTATCAATACGCGCTAATGGCAATGACGAAGCTACTTGTTACTTGTCAGATAATCATGTCATTAATAAAACTTGGACGTGCGATGTATTTCTTGCTAGCGGAACTTTATATCGCTCCGCGTAATAATAGTTTCATAGAATTGTCCCGTTATTGCCATTCAATTACATTCACTCGTAATTACCCTCATACGAATACTTGTGATTATAAGACGACATTATGAATATTAGTAACAAAATGTTAACAAGTGACGAGTTTTATCAACATACGTGCATATATGTGACTTAAAAACAGTTGCTATTAAATTTTATCCAGTTTCAAGATGGTTAAAATGATCTTTCATCGTCAAATAATCTGCAGCACGAATATACCAAACACCATCAAAGCAGGTGAACGTTTAAAAAACACACGTGCTTTTGTGACCGTTACCATTGCAATCCCACCCCCAACGAGAACTTGAAAAATATTCTTACATTATCTGACATACACGTAGCGTGCCTTTGCACCGACCGTCCTCTTACAGGATTACCCAATACCATAAGTTAACGAGCAGGTGGACCGGTACAATCATGTAGGCGCATTTGCCGCTGGAAACCGTACAACTCGACCTTTGAAAATTCGCTTGATCGCTCGCACAACTTCCCACATCTCCGACATTGAATGCATTATGCAAAAGTAAAAACGCGAGCTCTATCCGAAGTTCCTCCACATTCGGTACCAATTACACAATTACCTTGGAATCTATTCGACAAGCCGATTATTCGGTCCACCCTCATCGATTGTAATATTAAATACGGCTTAGGCAGGTGAGTAAGCTAGACGACGTATGCGTATGCATTCGTAATTGCAATCCTGTTTATCGTGGGCCATACGGTTGAGAATGCCGGATGACCTCGACTATCCTCGGGGCCCTCGGGGCTCGGGGCCCTGGAAGGCCGGGTGCGAAACGCCGACAACAAACGGTCGTGCCCGAGGTCCGCGCGATACATATTCATGATTCCTTTTTTTTCTCCGATCGCCCATCGCGGGAAAGAGGAAGTGAGTTCTGTTGGGCGCAACGCGCGTCGTGACACGTTGAAGACAGCCCGCAGGGCGCATCGCGACACGACAAGGCGCATACTAATCGCGATTTTCGGGACATCCGCTCGTCGAGCCTTTCCGTCAACTTGCCCTTCTCGAAACGTGTGACTGTTACTGCCCTATCATGTGTTACACCTAGATCCGCATAGGTCGAAAGTTAATGCGATGCAGCACGTGGCGGATCGGAACGCGGTCGAATTTCTTGACGTATCGCAATATGTAAAAATGTTGCATAAATGTATTAGGGCATCGAGTATTATGCATTTTTCGATTTACAGCACGCTAATCCGCGACATTTAAAATCTGCATGTTTAAAGGGATTTACTTCAGCCTTTTTTCATTGAATTTTAGCGCTCGGTCTGATATTTTTCTACTTGGAAGATATTTAACAATGAAAGTGGAGAATCAGAGTTATACAAGTTGTTTAATCTTATAATAGCTTATAACAGCATTATTAAAACTGATATTACACCATGAAAATTGAATGAAAGAAAGAAGTCTATTGCTTTTTAATAAATAAATTGTAAAGTAAATGTCTCGACACAATATAATCCCGCGGTCCTCCGACAATTAAGCTCCATAAAACAGTAAACCGTGGTCTGGGATACCCGGAGTTTCGGTCGCCAATGAATATTTTTATTTAATGCCCCATTAGTGTTCTTCCCGCCCCAACATTTACTCTGCTCTAGCCCGCCCTCGGAATTGTCGGGAATAATTGTTCAGGATGTTGCTGATGTTCCAGAAAAACACTCGTTGAATCACAAGGAAGCATCTTTTAATTAAGAATTTTGAGCGATTTTTATTGTCGAGAAATGGTTTACATTCCGATAAATTATTATAAGTTTTTGTCGTGAATGTTTTTACAATTGAAAAATATTCAAAATTTGTATATTCATAGGTATATTTTTTTCAGTTTTAATTTGTTTGAGTAATCATAATTTACATTTCAAGACTATATAGATTTATATAGATTTATTTATGTATAAGACAGTAATCAATTAAACACGATGTTTAAAATAGACTAACGTTTCAAGGATGCGGTCTGAAAATTCAAGATGAAGTCCTGCTCATTTTACAGCTTTCATAATTACATGTTACAAAACTGAAACAATTCTTCTTGATTCTTCCCATGTAGATTGTCTCTTTATAATAACGATGAACGATAAAATGTCGAAAAAATATAACATGCCATTGCGCGGTAGCTGCTTTTTCGACTCTTTACATAAAATTGTACGCGATATCAAATAACGATGAGAAAATTTCGAGTCGTACGACGGTTTTGGGCGAGTTCGGGAGAGAGGAAGAAACGGAGGGCCATCTCCGACGGTGTAGCGGGTAGCGGTAGCAGTTAGCGCCAAAATAAAATAAGGATGGTACAAAATGAAAGGCAGGAAAAATAAGTCGGCCCTTATCTCGTCCTCGTCCCGTTCCGTTTGGCCCATGCATATTCAGGAGCTTCATTCTCCCTCTCGCTCTCTTGCTCGCAAACTCGATTCGTTCTCTCTCTCTCTCCTTCCTTGTAGACTCAACGAGCCATCCCCCTTGGTTCTCGTGGTCGGTGCCACTAGCTCGTACCACGGCGGACTCTATACTTACCTACGTCCGCCACCCGCTAATTTCTAGGCTTCCTTCTTTAATTGCACCGGCGCGATAATAAGACCGTATACTCCCTTCCGCGTATGTGTGTATCCGTACGCGTTTGAGGTTTGAGGAAACGTGCGAGCGATTGTGTAAGTAGGTACACCGGGGTACCGTGTAACGAGGTAACACCCATTCTTGCACCCTCGACCATCGAGATAATCTTTATTGTCCCGATGCCTGACGAGACGTCATCAGTTACTTTGATACGAGGAGGATTACTTCGACACTATATATCGACTTGATTCTTTGTGAACGAATCAAATAAAAAACGTAGCTACGACGGAATCGGTCTTAAAGACGATCTTAAATTCATTTCCTGGCTTAAAAAGATCGTTCTCAGAAACAGCTGAGGTTTTTAGTCATCCATTTTTGGAAAAGGTGATTAACGTGCCCATGGTTGTGAGACGTGTGATTGTTCCCGTGGGAATACCACTCGGTTAGCTTAATCTCAACCATAAGTTCATAGTACTTTAGCTATTATCGTAGCAATATCACGTACCATTTACCATAATCCATAAAGTAAGGTAAATGTACCAATGCCGAGACACTTAAGACTTATGTCTGGTTTATTATTTTACTTTTTAAATAAGTATAACGCTAATTAGAATCAGAGATAATACATGAAAAATATTTTTATCTTTGATTCTTTGATTTTAATTCGCGTTATAACTTATTTAAACACTAAAATGATAAAAATATCCAGACATAGATACGTGTCCAGGCATTGGTACATTTACCTTAACTGTAACCGTCGAGAATAATTGCTAGATAAATATATGCTGTGTAAGTATGCGCTCATAAGCCAACTACATTTTCATGTAGATGGCATGTAGATCAGGATTTACAACTACCCTTATTTAAAATCGACGATTTTGATCCGAGATTCGCAAAAGTAGGAACGCCAATGAACCTGGACAAGAATTGACGAGCCGTAGAAACCGGCGTGGTTAACACTCATTCGACATGCATGTCGCGTATATTTTAGTGGAATAAGGTCACGAGACAGACCGGCCCGAGGCTCTTCTTCAAGTATGGTATCATCGAGGATCGGGCCGACACAATGGCGAGGTCTCTCAGAATGGAACTGAACGGAACGCCGACGAGACAACGACGACGACGGATTTTGTATTGTCCGCAAGCGGGACGGCGACGTGTCACGCGTCTTATCGCATTCTTATAGCGCGCGTGACACGGCCGGTACCTATTTACCGCGGCGCGTATAGGCAGTCTTATTCGCTTTACGGCTCGCGGTGGTTGGCCACGGTCCATTATGGCGCTGGAAAACGGACCATCGATCGACAGCTGTATGCCGGGCTACCTACACGTCGAGGATGGATGGCTTCATTAGGAGAGGGGCATTAGCGGATCGCTTTAGCGCTCGACGAATTTGGCGTACCGCGGTAATTTTCGATTACGACTTGCGGCATACGAGAAACGGATGGAGAAAAATAACTCCGTTCCTTATTAGCTGTGCTGTCTTGTGTTTTTTGTACTAAAATGAATAAGCGGACATTCGATGAAATTGGAAACGATATACAGAAAAGTGCAGCAAAAAGATGCAAAGGACAACAAACATTTGCACCGCACTTGGCATTAAGTATAACCGCGGCGTCTAATTGAGTTTTTATTTCTGTATGAAGAGATTTATTCGATATTAATATACAGAGATAATTAAAGAATTAAAATTATTTTTAAACGTATAAGTAAAGTCTATTTGCTTTGCGTTCAATTAAATCTAAGAAAACTTGAAAACAAAAGGACGAACTTTATTCTACGTGCGAAAGTAATTCTCGTTTTGTAAGAATTGAGCGTCTGCGATTAATAGTTTCGTTAAAGAAAGGCGGCATGACGAGCGCATACTACTTATAAAACCCTATTTACACCTTCGCGGTATAAATCGAGCACTTCGAGCACGGCCAACTATCGAGCTCCGCGTGGAAATTCTTGGTCCCGTTAGGGGCCAATGACGCCGTAAAGGTGCGTGGTCTACGGTTTACATAAACGACACAGGCTGACTTTCGTGTATACTAACGATGTCCGGTTAGCGATCCTCTTTGCAAAATCCTGAAAAAAGTCTTTTTAAAATGTAGGTTTATATTAGATAAAGCCAATATTTCGTTCCTAAATTTTTCATATTTTTCATTAAGAAATTAATTCTTGCTTCGTTTAAAATGTCATAATAGAAATTTTATTACGTATTGTTATCTACTTTTTGCGTAAAATACGATTCCTATCAGTGACTCGCAAAACACAAATGATAAAAACGACGGCGGCGACAAGTTTCGGGTCCGCCGCGAGCAGCCTGGAAGTTCAACGCGTGGAAGTTTTCGGTCCCGTTAGGCGCCGGCCAGGCCGGCCTCGCTAAGATGCGGAACGGTAAAACTTCGCGATGACTCCAAAGTCACTCTCGCGATCGATTTGAGACACCGATTTCCACCGCGGCAGTGTCCCGATTGTCAACCGTTTGTCACTTCGCATCGGCGAGGATTCGCGAGCGAGCAGGCGAGCGAGACACAGATCGTGAAAAGATGGGCGCGGCGTACTGGCATTCCTCCTCGAAGAGTTCCGATGGCATTGTTCCATCGCGTCGCACCTCGATCACGCCTCACGCCTCTGTCACGTGGCCCACAATTCACGGGACGTGACTCCCCGGCCCTCTTAAGGTGTCTACCCAACAGCCGCCGTCGCTCGTATGCACCATAACCGCGTACGCCGCCGCGACGCCGGCCATTATTTCGTTTTTGTCTGCCGTCTCTCCCGTAATGTCACGTTGCATAAAAGTAACTGCA
The DNA here is from genome assembly GCF_030848805.1 of Temnothorax longispinosus. Classification (NCBI taxonomy): domain Eukaryota; kingdom Metazoa; phylum Arthropoda; class Insecta; order Hymenoptera; family Formicidae; genus Temnothorax; species Temnothorax longispinosus. Next base: position 9,823,047 of record NC_092358.1, read on the forward strand.
TAATTTCGTTGGGATGTATGGCGACGAAATTGACGCGGGGCTACGCCCGTCGGGACGATCGAGGAAGAGAAAGAGACGGCGCGACATTATCCGACTGTTAGCACCAATGTAATTCGATGTAAACGAGAGGAGAGTTGGAGAACATAATTACAGTTGAATGAAGCTTAACCCTATGGAAGATCATGGTATTTCTGCATGCACATTATGATTAAGTACGTCGTGATTTAAGCTAAAGCAAATCTATTACCATTAATATCGACAGATATTTTCTCAGCTGTTTTATGTGCAGGATAATAATTACTAATATTTTTCGTTATAATAGTTTATTCCGTAAATAAATATTGAAAAAAATGTCGTCAATTTCTTACGAATACATACTTGGGAAAGTTAGTGCTACGAAATTAAGATAGAAGACCGAAAGATTTTATAAAACTAAATAATCAACGTGATTCTCTTTTACGATTCGTCCAAGGAGGAAGAGTCAAACGCTGTCTAAAGAGTCGCATCCATATTTCTCGTCGTAATTCACGCATCAAACAGACTGAACAACCGTGATACGAAACACCGCGTACTTAGTTGTTCGCCCGCTCATTCGTTCACCTGCCGCTCATTAGAAGCCTTATCGCTAATTAATCCATACAGCAACGGCGTTAAGGCTCTCGTGTCGTTCGTTGTGTTGCTTCTCCATCCGCCTGCTGTCTCTTTTTCTCTTTCCTCTATCTCCCTCCCCCCGTAATTATAAGTATATACTTCCTGGACTCGTCACCTTAACGTTAAGGCTTTTCGGGGTGCGAGCGGCAATTATGCGGTTTCTCGTCTCGATATAAGATATTAACGAGTCTGCGAGAAGAATTGTTGGACGCGTTATCACAAATCTTTCCAGTTCAGGTCACTGATGCCAAAAAAAGATATACAAGTTGTCTCAGACCATCTGAACGATATTTTATGGACAGATTCTGGTGACTGATTTGATGTATATATATCTTTTGATGAAAATGTCGAGCTATCAATGACTGTCAAAGCTTCCCGACGATTGGATTAAACCGAAATAGTCGACGGAATCTTATTTGTTGTATATTTGATTTTTGAAGCGAGACTTACTTTAACGTGTGAAGCTATATACATATAAATATATTGATCAATAATTAATAAGTTGCCAGCTCCTTGCTTCTGAAATATATCCTTATACCTTATACATCACAAATGAGCAATTTTCTTCGTAATCTTTTAAATCAATTTCTTTCCATTTGAATTGGGCTAAAGTTGGCAAGATACTTTGACAGTGTCACATGTTTCTACTTGAACGCAGTCATTCCGTCGCCTTTCAATCTCTTCTCCGCGTCGATCGCATCGACAGCGACGTTTACAATAATGTATGCAGTCAATGTGTCAAGAGCCTGCCTGAATGGCTGCCGACGGTTATCCCCGGCGTTGTTAAGTCCATTTAAATCCACGGTTACGCGACAGCTGGCGTAGGTCAGTATCATTATCTCGCGAGAGGAACGAGAGTGAAACGGCGAATCGATAGATGCGGACGTACGGGACATTAATAAACATGAAGAGGCGAGCGCGCGCGAGCGAGCGAGTCGGCGGACGGACCCTCCGCCGTCTCGTCGGCTTCTTCTTCTTCTTCGCGGGCCAACTTTTTTCCTCGCCTTACAGAAAGAATGATCGGATTTCTGTAAAGCGGTACCATTGCCACAGAATTCTTTCCGTCGAGATATAAATACGAGAACGATCAGACGCACCCCTTTGGCATCATTAATTCAAACGGAATTTTAAATTCCGTTCAATTCTCTCTTTCTCTATCTTGAATGGGATACACGGCTATCCCGTCTATATTTCTTAGTATTGAGTCATTTTTACGCACGCAAAGTGGAGAAAGCGAGAAACTACTCGGCAACAAAAAAGCGAAAGCGAAACGCTTTCATTCGATTCATCTGTTCGGCAACTATACATTGAATTATCTTCGATTCGCCAGCAAATCGCAGTAATATTTCGAGACTGATGTATTAGCTAATAATGATAACACATCGGATAAAAACGCATGTACCGCGTCATATTACGAGAAAATAAACCACGGGGAGAGGCTAATTACTGCGAAAGTACTTATACTCGATGAGACGCTCATTCACGTCATAATTACGTTTTTCGTAATATCTATCTAATATCTCGTGTAGCCGCCTCGTTGCCAGTAACGCGAGAAGTAAGATCGCGAGTAACTGTCGAACGTAAGATTTAATCGACCGCAGCGTTCGCACACAGCGAGCGAAGACGCGAGAAGGACGGGGAGAACACCCACCGTCCTATGCACCGGTACGCGGACTCCTTGCACGCGGGCAAGGAGCCGGCAACTTGTTAATTATTAATCAGCATGTTTAATTCATATTGCGCGCGCCAGCTGTTTGTTTCCTTGATGCGCGCTAAGGTCTCGTACTTACTTATGGCAACGCTTAAACGTTACCGCGGGTAAGCATTGCGCTCCGGGTGCTTAGGAATTCTTTTCCCCTCCCTCCTCCCCCGTCTTCTTGCTCCCGCACCTGCGACTTTTTCTTTTGTCTTTTCCTCACCTTCCCGCGTCGTTCTTTCAATGCAGAAGTCCACGGCGATGCATACTAGGCATGCACGCTGCAACATGCACGCATCGCGCGCTCGCAAGGTCGCTCCCGTCGACGTTACCGGTGTACGCTTAATTGGATTTGCCCCTTTTATCAGAAACGTCTTATCGCCTAAATTCATCAAATTATGATATCGGAATTGACAAGGATGTAACGATAACGAAACTGTCGTTAAGAATTATAGAATCAGCCTGCTGAATTTAGAGATGTGCGATTTACAAAATTGTGCATCACGTTTACGGTCTTCTTCTAAAAATTGTAGTGAATGTGATACCTATATATCGCATTGCGATTTTTATCTTATATTTTGAATTGTGCGCAATTTTGTATCATAAACTCAATTTTGAATCACGTGTCATTTTATATCGCAAACACCACTTTAAAACATTAAACTATTTATAAACATATACAAATGTTAATTTATTCACAACATGAAAAAATATATTTCTTCCATATCTTGCCGTAAATAAAAACTTGTGCAAAGTTTTCTCATTTCCTTTGTATCTTAAGACGGAGCATAGAAGAGATAAGAGAACAACGCGATTACTTGACCTTCGTGAAGAAAGAACGGCGAACGTTTCTCGATGACGAGAGAAATACCCTCGACTCGCCGAGATGGCGAACCTGACTCTCTCGAAAGTTATTCCGGAGATACGCGACGATCGATGTATCGCCGCGTGTATCCACGGCTAACGTTCGGAGCGTGTGCGCGGCATTTTATGTATCATTTTCGGGAGGGATGGGCCTCGTCTCTGTCTCTCGTCCCCTGCTTACCGCCCCGCGCGCACTTTTTCTCGGCGTACAACGGGGGTGTTTATGGGTTTATTATACGACCGATCCCGTCCGCTCGGCCGCTCGTACACGCGCACGTGACAAATACGTGCACACCGGCGTATGATTCAGTGCGTGTGCGCGCGCGTGTGAGAGTCCGAGCGTTGCGGATCGGGCGCGTGCGAGTTCCTTCCCTCTAGGACTACCAGAAGCCGGCGTCTATAACGCGTGCGGGACCATAAAAAAATATCCGTGGAGTGAAAATAAATCTAACCTCGGGGCCGAGAGACCGGTCGGCCGGCCGCGCTCCCTTAACGCGAGGTAATAGAAACGAATGGCCATGAGAGGCGGAGAAAAGAAGTATACGAGGCAAGCCGTACGTGGAAAAAACGACGCCGGGGCTTCTCCGACGGCGTCGCGACGGAATTTCTACTCTATTCAGTTTGTAACGCCTCGTTAGCCCGGCGATATTCCGCGCATATCGCGCCCGTTTAATGTGCACGTGAGGCCGCGTCAAGGTGTTTAAGCAAAAGGTGCTTTGAAGGTAAAAACGCTATAGTTTCAGTCATATCGGCTACGAGTGTGTATACAAAGTGTTCCATATTCCCTGTTCTATTTCTTATGCAAGATTGAAAGAACAAGATAATGCACAATTCCAATTAAAAAAATAGAAATAATTTTCTGAGATAAATAGAGATTTATTTTTTCTTCATCTTAAAAATGTTATATGTTATATACTTTAGTATATACAGATGCTATAAATACACTGCTGTATCGTTAACAATCTACGTTTCGTCGAATGTTATTACGGAAAATACGAGCAAATTTATCTGTCACTTGAAAGGCATTAACTCAAGCGCTTTTACTGTGTATAACCACACGTACACGATCGCCGAGCCGTAATGAAGCTCCCGCATGTTCTATACATAAGACGGCGGCGGCGGCACCCAGTTTCCACTATCTTCCCCCAACTGGCTTGAGAAAAAGGGAAAATGTTATTGAAAGATCGCAGGTCGGGAAGCAGAGGAAGGCGGGTAGAGGGACAACGCCGAGAGATAACCGCGAGGGTAGAAAGAGGAGCATAAACGACGGCGAAGAAGAGGGATGCGGATGCCGAAGACAAGAGAAGGGAAGAACGGTGGGTTTACCGCAGAGCGGTACCACCCTTAGCGCGGTCTGAGTTCATTGCGCGAGTCATCAGTATCCATAAGCGATGAGTTACCCTTCGCTCGCTTTCCCTCCTTCTCTCTCCTCCTCCTCCCTGATCTCTTGCCCTCTTTCTCTCTCATCGCGCGGCGGTGCAAACCCCGTCGATGGAAGAGGAAGGTTAGGATCGGGCCACCTGGTTCGCTTGTTCGACGCGCCTCGCCGCAGCTTCTCTCCTCTCTGCCGGATGGTCGAAAGGATGGCGGGGCCACCATCGTCGGAGAAGGACGAAGGCCGAGGACGTGCGGCTGGCGCTGGTGCTGCTGGTGGTGGGTAGTGGGTGGTTGATTTTCTTAGGTCAACGTATAATCAAGCCACCGAGGAGAGGCACTACAGGGAGAGGGATAAAGAGAAAGAGGGAGAGAAAGAGAGAGAGAGAGAAAGCACGGACAGCTATCGTCCTAGACCAATCCCCGGGCTTCGTCGGCGAACAGCCCCCGAAAGCGGGGGCGAGCCAACCGGCGGCTCCACTTCGAGGAGAGAAGGAGCCTTCTCGAAGGAATCTTCCGGATGAAGGTACTACCTTCGGATACTCCGCTCCTCTTCGAGGAGAATACATTCTCTCTCGGTAGAGCCGCGTCCGTAAACCACCCAACCCTCGCTAGAAACGCCATCCTAGAACAACCGCGTCTGCGATGGCTCTTACGTACTACGTGGTTACGGCTAAAGTTAATAACGGACAGACCGCCAGTGTACGACGATTGAATTAAACGAGCAGCCGTCTCATCCCCGAATGCTCGCGGGACTACTGCGCGGTCTCTTTCGGAATGATTAGATTTCAGAAAGTCGACTCTGGTTGACTACGTGTTCAGGAGACCTCTCTCACTCGGAAGATATCGCTGGGGGACGGAAACGTAATGCTCACCTTCCTAAGTGCGAAATTATTCGCGCCCTTGAGATACCTGATTATATTTCTCCCAAAATCATTTACTCTGTTACTCTTAATATGTTTTATTACAATCATATACTCAAGTATTTCAAATTATGCAATTGTGATAAGATAACATTTTGAAATACGTAAGGCTTCGGAAACTTCAAGTATATTATAAATTCTTAAATATGTTTGAGGAAATTTGTGCAGTCTTAAAAACCGTTTTGAAGTTGCTTGAACACATATGACCTCGTTTTTAAATTATATGAATTAAATACTTTGCGACGTCAATTCTAGTCGTTTTGCCATTCTGCCATTCTAAAACTGGCGATAGCAATCTGAATGTAGACGTCGGCTTAAGACGTCCCTTCGAATTTCATGTCGCGTACAGGACGAATGGATATCGGCTGATGAGACCGACTGATCTGAAAGAGAGAGCAGAAGGGACGAGAGACTCGCGACAGGAGGAGAGGGGCAGAAATAGCCAGACGGCCAGAGCGGTCTCGGTACGTCGAAAGTCCGTGTTCTTGAAGGCAACGGGGCGAGATGGAAAAATTGCCTCGATGTAAAAACATGAGAATCGCTTCTCCGCCGTCCACACTCAATAAAACGACCTCGACCTAAGAGATACGCGATTCACCGTGCCGCATATATATATGTAGAGGAAGCACTCGCGCAAACACACGGGGAGAACGGCGTATACCGAGCGAAAAATATACACGACCACACAGGCTCGCGCGTCCACTCGGACGGCTTCCTTTTGCAACATGGTGGAGGAAACGGGGGAGCACGAGGGAGGAAAGGACACATGAGAAGCCAAGCGGGAGGAGGGAAGGAAGCGGTAGCATCCACATCCAGTCGAGTGGTCAGCTATCGAAACCTCCTACCCGTCCGCTACCAATCCGTCCCACCCCCCTCCGCCCCCGGGGGACCGGCTCCATCGACCAATAATAAAAAATATACGAGATCTGTTCGGGCTCACATGGACGCAACCGACCGGCACGCCGATCTACGTAGACGTAGGCGAATTATACTTCGAGGCCGGTTCTAAGTGATCGCATTTCCACATAGACGAGCTGCCCCGATACGATATGAAAGACTGCCTGGTGCCGTTATTGCCGCGTAGCGAGGGGCTGAGAAAAGCCATCGCGCCGGCCGCGACGGGGGGCGCCATGAGATCCGAAACGGAACATTATCGAGTCGGATATTTTCTTTTTTTTTCGGGATTTTTATGATTGCCGCTTGCGACGAAGAAACGCAGAAAAAATAGAGGATCATTTATCGTAGAAAAAATGACTAAATGCAGTCCTATATATATGAATGTGCTAAAGTCTTTATTGAGATGCAATTCGATAAATCTATCTGGGATATTCCTTCTCTCCTTTCAATTTTTTATTATTTTCTATTAAATAGAATTTTTAACTGCTTATTTATTCTTCTCAACTTTCATAGTCATAAAAGACAAACGTATGATCTTTTGTTATATTAAAAATATGGTGGCACATTCCCTTAGTAATTATCAAAAATATACATATATTACATTGTCTTTAACATTACAACTTTTTTTGGAAAATAAATTTCTTAGAAAGAAAATATTGAATTTGTTTTCACTGCGACTAACGAGCGCATACTGATGCGATAGCAAGAGCAAAGTACTTGCCGGAAGAGCGCGAAACAGTTGCACGAAATCTATCACCAGCGTTCCCTTTTGTGATCCTGGCGCCCCAGCGGGGCCAAGTTAACGGAAGAAAGATGATCCATTCGTCATAATATAAAAATGGCTGTGACAGCGTTATCTGTGGCCATTTCCTGCAGTCGTAGCGCCGGTTCCCCGAGCTCACTTGTCACTATGCCGGAGGTAATGATCATTACTGAGGGTTTCAACCCTACGCGCGGTACAGAGATATACGAACCCTGAGAAAGAAAGTAGAAGATCGCGTAAGAGCAGAGAGAGATCGTGCCTGTCAAAAAGAGAAGTCGAAAGAGAAGATGCTGGGAGAAAGCGGGACGCGGAGAGGAAGAGGGGGTTGCAGGGTACTACGAGCGGGGATGGAGAGCAGAAGACGATGATATAGACTCTGTTCTCGACCCTGCCTTTGCCTCCTCCGCGATCTCCCGGCTACCCACCCCACAGGAGGGTGGAACAAGATGGCCGCTGGTAGGACTTCCCGGCCCAGGTCGGGTTTATGTGTCGTAATAAATGGTAATTTAAAACAGCGAGAACTAACAATTTCTTTCTTTATTTCTTCCCCAATGCTCCGCGCTCAAGAGCGCGCCCACGACGAACGCGTTCACCCAGCCGAGTGCTACGAACGCACACAGAATCGCCGTGCAAACACACGTACGCGCGCGTACAAACCGGGGGGGTGGGGGACGAGGGCACCGCTCGCACCTAGAGGGGTAGATCTTTTCGAAGGTGGTAAACGGAGGAAGGCGTAGCGAGGTCTGAGAGGATAGGGTGCTAGAGCACCGAGCCACAGGGGTGGAAAAGGGGTTCGGTGGTGGTGGCACTTTCGTGCGGGGATATAGCCAAGCCAAGAAACCGTGAACCAGCCAGTCAGCCCACGTAATATAAAGAGATATGTGCCGCGGAATGGCATTACCATTAGGAGATATAGTTTAGCGGAGGAGGCAGCAGATGAAATGAGATACTGCGGCTGAATCATGCATGAAGCGAAGAAGGTGCGATTCGCCGTTCTCTTTTCGCTCGACAGTTCCCGTACACGCGTTTTCCTGCATGTATACACGCTCACGTGTGTGTGCATGTATATACAAACCGAGAGAACATCACCGGTGATCTCCGTTTCGCCCCCCCTTGGCCGCGGATTTTCTCCGTCAACTTTCCCCGCCTTATCTTACGCTTTTCTCTTTGCCACCTTACTCGGTTCCCCGATTCTCTCTTCTCTCTCTCCCCTCTCTCTCTCGTTCTCCTTTTCGTCCCTTTGCCGACCCTCCGTCTCCTCCTCGCGCGGACTCGATGAGAAAAGTGAATATGCTACAATATTCAAATGGCAGCCGTGCGACACTTTATTAAACGCGCTATTTGCATCGCCGCCAACATCCCCCGCGTGTCTCCCCTTTCTATCGCCCACTCCCTCTCTGCATCGGCCGACGGTCGACGGTCCTTTTTGGTTGCCGACCAGACAGAGACGAGCACGTTGCTCGGTGCCTGATTAAAAACTCGCCAACGGAGCCATCCGCTGTGATAGCGGCGCGTTACGCTCCGCACGCTGAAAACATTCGGATCGAGAATATCGTTTTTCTATCGCCGTTGTAATCGAAATCACTAAAGTCTTAAAGTTAATGAAATAAAAGATATTAATGGTGATAAAAAAAGATTTACAATTTTGAATTATAATTTTGAATAGAAAAATAATGGAATTTTCTTTTAAAAATGAGATTGTATAGTTTCAATTTTGTATTATCCAAATACCTTTGACAATAATTTCAGAGCAAAGAAGGTATGCAGCTTATAAAAAAAAGATTCATTATTATGAGAGTCGTAGTGCATGCAGAGATACTAGGAGAGTATTCGGGCAGACTATCCCCGTAATTCTTCAGCCTGGGGCGCGCAGGCACACATTATGCTAATTTGTCTTTTAATCTCGTGGCACCACCGGTGTGCGTCTTCTCTTTTCGTTCGGAGAGGGAAGCTCATATCCCCCCCGACTAATACCGGAATACAATCTGAGAGCGTGCAAGCGTGCTATTTACTTTGGAGAACATGAGTGGCTCGTACCTATCATAACAATACTGTTTCTATTGAGAATCTTAAGGGTCCTGTGTAGACTCTCGAGAGCGTGATTACAGGAGTAGAACGATCTCGAACGGAAATAAATGGCGATCAATTTTCTCGGGTACGTGAATGAGAAGAGGATATCTTCTTGTGTATCATTTTACTCTATTCGCAGTGCGTTTCTACAATATTCCTGTCGGAACTCGAGATGAAACATCTAATACTTTCCACCGTCTGCGAATCCAGACTACTGCCGCAAAAGCGAAAATTCAACCTGCGAGTGCGGGTGAAATTCCAGCGGGCGCAGGTTGAAGGGCAAAAAGCGTCTTCGAGGAAAGAAACTCGGAATCACGACGCGAATGAAGTAGGCGGGAGGACCAGATGGTGGTGGCCCGCGACGGCGGCGGTAGTGGGAGCACTTATGCATTTATGCATTCATATTTCCGCGGTCTTCTCGAGACGAACCGTAAGACGACGACGTTGTCGTCGTCTTCGTCGTCGTCGCGCGTCGTAGTCATAGGAGCGCCCGAACCGCAGCGATGCTCCGCGCCATCGAGGAAGAGGAAAGGTAGGGAAGCGAAAGAGGTGGGCGTAAAGTTGCTTCGGAATAATAATACACGCCGGCGCCCGTGCTAGCTTCGCTCGCAGGAAAAAATCTGAATATATGAAATATAATGACAGAGTGTGTACGCCTCCGCTCTCGCGGAGCGTTCGCCAGATTCGGGATGGCCGCGTCGAGAGGAGCAGATCCGCAGGAGCGCCGATGGAACGTCCCTCGACTTCGTTACGGCATCGGCACCACTTTAGCCTGCAAACCGCGATTGCGAGATACTCAACCCTTAAGGGAAAGAAGAAAATTATATAAAGAGAGCTATATTTCAAAAGAAAAACCTATATTGTCAAGATATTGATTGTTTGATGATTATCTTCAGTAAACAGAAACTCCATAATGTTTTGAATTAATCTGATCTTTGGTAGACTTGAATTTTGCAATAAAGAGGTCGCGATAAAGAAGATTTTCGTTTTCCGAAGAAATAATCGCAAATCTGAGGATTGCCGAGGATTGCCTCCAACTTGAAACCTGCTCGATCCGGTAAACAATGGCGATGATGGACCATCGAAGGACGAGGGTATCGAGACCTGACTAGAAAGGACGCGACAGAGAACAGTCGGCGACGCCGATGGCGTAAGGGTAGGAAGGTAGATGGATGAAAGGAAGGAAGGAAGGAAGGAAGGAAGGAAGGAAGGAAGGGCGCCGTCGTAGCCAGGGTACCCGTGGCTCCGCCTATCGGCGCGCCGCCTCGCGGTGGTGAATACATTTAGCCTGGTTAGTTTACAAATGAATACAGCGATTGAAGCAACTTATAATATCAATGTACCTCCGGCCGTCTTGCTCGCACACCGTGCGCCACCCCTTGCTAGCATCTCACTTCCACCCACTCTCTCGCGGGGTTCCATACAGAATGGCCATATTAACTTGATAATTAGCTCGGTTATACGACTTGCAGATGAGGAAAGACTCGGGACGGACGTCGGCTACCCCTACCAGGAGTGGTGCCAGTGTTCCTTGCTCTGCTCCCTATGCTATGCTCGACTCGGCCCGGCTCCTCGTCGCTCGTCGGATGGATATAGAACCCTTAGTTCGTATTCCTCTCCCTGTCTGCTAGGAACCCCGTCGTGGTTCGTCTCGCAGCCGGTAAATCCGACGCCGTCGTCGTCGTCCTCGTCCTTGTTGTCGCGCTCGTGACATATCTTACGGAGTACCGATCTCTCAGTGAATTTTCTAAGTGCCTAGCCTTATCCCGCGAGAGTGGCAGCAGGGTTAATCTAGGTGATCACGTGTTCGAACATGCGATCATGACCACGTGCCATGAGATTTCTCATGAGGATCAGAATGACGAGGTCAACGTTCGCCGTTTTGTTATCAGCGGGTTCCATCAGGCTGTTACGATCATGATAAAGAGGTACGTTTCTCGGTCAGAGTGGAAAAGGCGCGTTATTAGAAACGCACGGGGTACCGGTGCGTCGCCTCGATCGTCAATCTAGGAACCGCGACCATCAAGCGGATGACCTTCCTCCGACGTCGGAGGATCAGGTGACGGGAAAGCGAACATGCGTGTGCTAGGTGGCGCCTTGAGGACCCAAAATGGCCGCACACCCGACGGCTAGGTGAAAAGCGATATCTCGCGCGCGCGTTTCGGAGTCGAAGTGGCGAGCCGAGTCGAGCCGAGCCAAACCGTGAGCACTGTGCGACGTCCTCCTTGAGGACTCGCGCTTGCCGAAGGTCCACCGCGCGCGATGCGGGAATACAAACTACGAGATACGCGCGTACCAGCGCATTCCGGGAGATGACTGGCATAGAGAAAACTCGCCTTTGGAGCCGCGCCCGACCGCTCGGCTCGGCTCGGCTCGCTCGGCTACTCGCCTCACCGTCTACGACCGGAATGCAGAGGACGCGGCGGCCATATTGGGCCTCGCCTCTCTCTTTCTCCTTCCATCCGCCTCCTCTTTTCTTATCTTCTTCATGCCTTTTCCTCCCTTTCTTCTTCCACTTCCTCCGTCCTCGTCGTTTCATCGCCTCTACTTTTAGCGATGTGTTTACGATAAGTACACACAAATGACGGGCGATATACGCTTCTTGTGACATTACATCGTCGAATTACAAGGTTGAACACGCTTCACTCTTTCACGCCTATCAGAGAAATCGGATAGATTTTTCGTGGTGAACATCACTCGGCTTAAAACGTTTTCCCATTTAATTCCATCGTCGACTTTATTTTCCGTGAACACGAACGAACAATCCTCGCAACCTTGGCTTTCAAGGAGTCTATCGCGTGCGTTTGTTTTATGCTTTCTTCATCATGAATGCCATTGCTGGTAAATTTCTCTGTACGTACAAAGATTTCTTAATCGCCTCGCGTGCAAGATTCTGCAACGCAATATGAAAGAAAGGAGGAGAAAATAGTTATGTGCGTGGATAAATTATTTTACTCCTATATATTAATGTATATCACCAAATCAACTTACGCAGTGATATATTAAGCGCCATATCGACTTAACTTTAAAATCAAATACTGTCGTTCTCCATGTTCCATTATTCTGATACAACATCGTACCAGATTTAATGGATAAAGATTGATGCCGTCCATCGCAGAATCGTTATTAAATTGTGCTATTATGACTGTAACTTAACTTTATTTCAAAATTGAAAACCTGGTAACTTTAGATAAGCCGCCTTCATCTACTCGCGCCTTTGATCGTGAACGATCGCTCTCGGTTTTTCGACATCAAGTTCGATGGCGTCTGCTGCAAAAATGATAGTCGTGAAATCGCCCTATCGTGAAACGAACGAACGGTAGCGAAAGAAGGCGGAGGAACGTCGGAGGCGGGCCCGGCGACGCGATACGTACGTGCCGTCACGTACGCGACGGGGTTTTTTACTGAAATCAAATCTAAATAAAGCGGCGAGTTCGTAACACAGCGATATACACGGACGCCGCGAATTGTTCCCATGGCGGTACCCGTGAGATATCGCCCGTGTTTTATCGTTATCTCAACGTTTCGGCGACCGCCGTCGGCGCGCCGCGCCGTCACGCTTGTTACACGCGCCCAAATCAAAGTCTGATCAATCAGCTCCATTTTCACTCCACCTCGTTCAATTTAGCATCAAGATTAATATAATGGAGATTAAGAGAAAATTAAAAAACAGGAAAATCCTTATATTCTTCAAGAAAATATAAAAATGTTAAACGTATTATCCAGGCCTTTTGTAAATGCAATTGTACGTGTTATAGAAACATTATTTAAGACACAAATATAATCGACGTAAGCTATAAAATTATTCTCAGTTAAAATAGTTCGCGGTTCTTTATATTAAAAAATTACTCACCTAGATACGGAAACAAGTATGTACAATAGAAAACAAATTTTTAGATTTGTTTCAATTTATCAAGTATATGTGCGCGTGTAACGACTTTAAAATACCGCTACATTACTGTCAACACAGTACGAGCTCTACCGATCATCGGCCGACGCGACGCGACGCGGACGCGTTTGCGAGACTCCCGATTACGGCCTCAGCGGTAATCGGCGTCACATTGCACGCGGAAAACGAGTTTTCACGGGCGATAAATTCAAGAATAGCGTGAGCGCGACGAGGACCCGGGCCGGTACCACAGGGTGTACGGCAAACAACACCTGCCGCGACTCGCAGTGTGGGTGCCGCGAGGAGGGTATAGGGAGGCCCGACAAAAGTAATGTATGCACCCTTGTACGCTGTACAATGGAAACTCCGAGAGAGAGAGAGAGAGAGAGAGAGAGAGAGAGAGAGAGAGAGAGAGAGAGAGAGAGAGAGAAAGCGGATCGAGCCACCTGAGCCTGCAGGCGGGTCGAGCGTCATTCGGGCCGGCTGTTTGCAACCGACGACGCCGCGGCACCGCTAATTATTCGCGTAATTTCCCTCGTCAGTACGCCACATGAGAATATTATTATCCTATTATTGTTGCTTTTATCGGACAAGCTCGAGGAAAGAACGTCGATAATCGCGTGGCTCTGGGTGGATCCCACATCGCTCGACTTTAGCGTTACTCCGGCTCCGGCTCCGGCTCCGGCTCCGGCTGCTCCGCGACCCACGCTCCGCAGTCCCGCTAATTATTCGCGTAATATCGCTATTACTGCACGCGTAATCGGCAATGCCACCAATTTCCACGGCGCGTACATCCCGTACGCGAGCAGTTCTCCTCTAATTACTCGCTCGGCAGATAATAACGCGCGAGCGCGCCGTCGTTCGACGCGATAACAAGCCGGCCGACGCCATTATTTTTTTCCCTCGTGCTCGTCCTCGGCACGGAGGACTCATGGCGAATTCCCCGACTAGCAAAAGGAAGAGGGAGGAGACGAGGGAGCGAACTGGAACGAGAAGTCAGGGCATTCAGCGTGGCTAATTGCTCAAATCATTAAGAAAAAAACATGAAATCTAAGCTACGCCGTACAGTGGGAAGCCGTAGATAGCGATCGGCCGCGTTGTATACCGTAATGAAAATAATCACGGCGGTGCGCGGCTACGTTTCGAGCCAAATTTATCGCGGTTCGCCGCATTCTCTCTTTCGTTTGTCCTTGCGAGCGAGCGCGATCCCCCGATACACGTTCGAGATTTCGATCGCGATGAAGATCGCCCTGCCAATTTCAATTTCGCATCAAATTTCCGTTTCGCATTCAAGAACATAAATACAATTTCTGTTTCTCTTAGCCGTATCGCTTTTCGCATTTAAAACGTAACAGGCGTACGTTACAAGTCTTGTCGATTCACGTATACGCATCTCCGCGAGCCCATTGATTCCTCTCTTCCGGTTCGCGTTTACGATCCCGCGAATCCGCACGTATTCGTGTAAATAAACCATTATGCGCGTGGAATGCTAATCCCTCACGAATGAAATCGCGAAAAGTAAAAGTAATAGCTCTCCCGATTACTCGTTATTCTCACACTCGACTACGGAAACCGCTCGAGGTCGACAAGTCACGTCGGCCGCCGACGCGAAATTCGTCGCGGTGCGAAAGTGCCGCGGTGAAAAATAAGAAAAAAAGGAGCGTAGGAGGAAAAAAAGACATGGGGATAAAGAGGGGTGAATGCGCGGAGGAATAAGAAAACCGAGGAGTGCGGCCGCGCATTTGCGTATTGTTATGTTAACGCCCGCGCGAAGTAACAATCGGCACCAAGCACAATGGCGAAATCCCTGCTGAAAAGGGGGCAGGGAGGTTGTGGAAGTCGAAAGCAAGGGTTGGGGGCAGAGCCAGGAGGGAGGAGGCGCGGGACGGGAAACGTTATCGCATTATCGTATTGCGGCGCCTCGTTGCCGGGACTCGCTTTGCCCTTACGTAAATTCCTGCAAACAAAGATTTACACCGATACACAACCGCGTGAGCACGATGCCGCCGTCCTCCCTGTTGCTTCCTCTCCTTCACTCTTTCTCTCTTTCGCTCGGCAAGCTTGCGAAACCGCGTCAAATAAACGGGAGGCGATGTCGCCACCGCCCACTTTAATATTCCTCGTTTCCATAAAAATATGATGTTCCTTGAGAATCTCGAGACGAGAAGATTCACCACGAACACCGCTTGACCTGCGACGAAAATCGACTTGGATAACGACAGATCCAATGAGACTACCCGTCGATGCAATGCTTGTCTCTATCGAATAAAGAAGCTACTCCCGTTATCTTTGCATCATGGTAAAAACAAACCTGACAGTTAACGTCTGCAGGCATGACAGCTGAATACAGAGTATGTCGTATAAGCGTGAAAAGAAAGACCTTGAATAAAAAGACTGGAGATAACAATACAATTATTATTAGCAGATGAAATAATTTTATTTCATACAGTACATTATACTAACCACATCTCGAATATTTCTCACTAAGGGAAGAAATCTAAAATAGATATTCTTTTTAATGTCCTTTAGCTTCATTATATTTTTTTTATTAATGCGTTATAATTGTTTATCAAGTCAGCGTGATCTTCCTCAATCCACGTATATACGGCAGAGGCAAAACATACAGCCCCTGTGTTATAAGGGGTGGTCTCCGGGACTCGGCGGAGGGCAACGCGGGTGAACGGGGCGGACGGTGGCGCGGGTCATGAGTGGGTGGTGAATATGCAAATGTAATTGATATTACTTTTTAAATATTCCCCACTCTACCCGACGGAGAGAGGGGCCACCCGTCTGTCGCTCGGTCGCTCGCTTGCAGCAGAGGGTGCGCCTGCTTTATACACTCTTACTCTAAGTGCCTTTTACCCCCATGCCGACAGCCTTCCACCCTCCCCCGTTCGGGCGACTGCAACGTGCGGCAGCGGCCCCGTAAGTAAAGGTAATTAATAGACCTCGAAGACCTATCGCGAGATTTCGCCGGATAACCGGCGAACGGGCTGTAGTTACCGGTGGACCGTGGCGAATTATCGCGTCTCGATAATTTGCGAAATTTCACTTCTGATAACGCCTTTGTAACTCTCGATTGCGTGATTTTGTAATGAAAGAACGTGTAGAAATTAAAATACAAAAAAAGAAATGAAATTTTTATTGAGATATATCCAGTTGCATAAAATTAATTTAAAAGTGGTGAAAAAATATCCTCGACAAAAATATTATATAATTGTAAACAATATATGGGATGCTCATAATATTTATTATGAAAGTGACTACATTTTTTGCGATTTAAATAAAGCCTAGATCAATAATTAAAAAATATGACTTTAATGTCTGTGTCCGTGTGTTCATGTTATGTGTACGCGTGCAGGAACTTTTATAATAGTTATATACAATGCAATATGTTGATTCTCGACGCGTAATTATGCAGCAATAGAAATGGCCGTTATAATAATTAATTTATCAGGTGCGATATGGAGTTTATAATATAGGAATAATTAATAGATCAGAATGATACTCTTATATCTGCATTCGTGTTAATAGTCATAAGGGATTTAGCAATTCCGATATGAGCATAACTCTCGTTCACTTTTTCAATCCGTTCCGTCAAACATCATTTCTCCCCTTTCGGATTGATCTAATTCTAGCTAGTAGCAAAATCTACTAAATTATCATACATTAATTTGCACACAATGGACAATGAATTTATTAGTTAAATACACTGCGTTGACGCTACGCTAATTATAATTTATGGTGCAATAATAGACACGATCTATGATTGCCGAATGGAATGCAAGAGATGTAATAATCAAGAGGCCATGACAAATCATTGCATTGCCGAAGATATAAAATCACTGTTTACAAATCAACACTTCAACTGTCCTAAATAATAATCCAAAAAAGCATTTTTGTAACCCTATACCGTTACATGTCGAAGACATCACTAATTAAATCAAGAAGTCTTGATATCTTGATATAATTACATCAACGTACACGCTTATAGAAATATATTTTGCAGTCAATTTTCAAGAATTAGTTATTGTCAATTCTAAAACGGCACATCTTTATTGCAAGCATAGAAGATTGCGTCTTATCATTGAATATTTTGACATTAATCCATCTTCAACTGTTTAATTATCTTAGTGGCATAATATCATGACATTCTTTCTATGAAAAAATTCGTAACTATAGGAAAGATGCGGATATCACAAACGTTACTTTAGCACGACTACCGACGGCAGAATTCTTCTAAAACGAGTGCAAGAGAGGTGATGAGCTCTCGTGTACACCAACTCGTGACGCATATATCGAATTGAATACTACGAGCAGATATGGGGAGACCCATGAGTATATCTTTTCTCCATAAATCTACCACCCGCTCGTGTACAACAGTCGTGGCCGATCAACGTTAAGTACGACGTTAAATACTTAATTCGACCGAGTCCATAAAATGCGGTTGCCGACGGCAAAAAAAAAAAGCGATCGATCGCCGCATTATCGTCGCGTACAAAAATTTTTTTAATTCGATAATCAATTAAAGATTTCCCCGAGAATATTCGCAGTTGTAATATTGTAGTGAGGGCACACTGTACATTCTGCCGTAAAAAATGTATAACAGCGAGCATTCCCAGTAAATATGTTTAGTGACATTAATTCCATTCAAGATTAGTCCGAAACTTTGATGTTTAACAGCGGATATTATAATAAATCGTGTACGAATTGAGAGAATTTGTTTCAAAAATAATGACACAGCAACGAGCAAGATATTTCTTACATTTAGACTCCGAGTCTAAAATTCAAAGTCTATTAATAGCAATATTTCTTATAATATAATCTCGTACGCACGGCATATAAGGTGTATCTCCTCCCAAATATAGCTGGATCATTAGAATACAATGCAATCGTTCTTGCATCTCGACGAAAGTAATCCTTTTTCCTGCAACTCTCGCCGCGGTTTTACATTATCGCGAATTCAATTCGAGCAGGTGTCAATAAGATTTATGATAATTGGCCAGACTGTCGAATAATTAGTCGAGAGATTCGTATGTCACGGCACGCGTTATAGAACTCCACGGGTCCCACGGTTAGCACTCGCTCAATTAAATCGCTGGGATAAGTGTAACTTAGGGGTCGCAATAACGAGCGTGTTTTCGTATAGCGATAAAATATGGCATAACTAGACACACGATCCGTTGCGACATTAAAAATTTATGCGCCGAACACGTAAGCACGTACGTAAAGGACTGAAACGACGCGACGGCCCCGCACTCGTTGAATAACGAACAGCGAAGGAGTCTCGTAAGGATTTATGACCAATTACGTGGTGATTTGAATTCGCGGCATTTAGACAGCCGACGATGATTAATTAATTGGCCGGCGCTCGCATCGCGATACAACGAGTTAATTGTTGTTTACGCTTATTATGCGGCATAATATTATCACGTTTGATGATCGATAAAATTTCGTGCACCGCGCCGACGGTTTTCGACGATTTTTCGACGAGAAACGAATGGCGAACAAGAGCGGATTTATCATTTTCCTGTCTTTTTTTTTTTCTTTTTCCTTCGTTCCGCCAAATAAATGCGGAATTAATTTGTAGCGAATTCGTTGACGATTGATGATTATTATGCAGAATTATACAAAATTACCTCGATTTTCGCGATTTATTTTGTTGCCAGCGGTATGTAATATTGAAATAACGCGCGGAACAGACGCTATGGTCACCGACGACGTAGGCGTTCTCATACAAGCACGGTGCTCCATCGAGCGTGCACACCGTCGGTGATTATCGGGCTTCCTGTCGCACCATTTCAAAATGGTGGGTTATCTAATAGTCTTTGCGCCACGCAATAGCGTTCGTTTAGCGGGCTGTAAATCGTATAAAGAAATAATTTCTTTCCCGCGGCGTCACGTTACCATGATGCGTTCGGGAAAAGACCGATCGTTCGGCGATACTGCTACTTATCGGCCTGTCGCACGAGTGAATCTCACACACTCGTGCGTATATTACGCGTATCGCGCGCGTGTGCGCGTCTAGGCGCGCTCATAATTGCACATCAGCGCGAATACAGAGGCAGCGGAGTAATTATCGCGTTTCCTGTCGTACGACGCGCGCAATGGCGAACGCCACGCCGAAGATGCACACTTCGCCATTGCGAATTCGCCTTCGTTAAAGCGTACAGATGTTACGTGAGATAATTTGACGCGATCGAAAATTAACTCCACCATTTTTCTCATACAGATTTTTTTTCCTTTCTCAAACTAATTGCCGCGTCCAATGAGCAAGGAGAGGAGCCGAACGATAGAAGGACTTAAATCAATAGGCGAGATGACCTATCTCGTAATTATGCCCGGTTATCCTTCTCGCGCTATCGTCGCGATCGCGATAATTATTATTGTCGGCAGTGTATCTCGGTATCGGATGATAACCGGGTGCGATGTTTGCCGATGCCGCGCGATGGAATTTTAATTTCCGCCGCGGTGACGTGGGAATTGAAATAACATTACGTAAATAATGCACGTACAATAATAATGTACTTTTACCGTCATGATTTTACACACAGACACGCGCAGTTGCAGACTAAATGTGCATTCGGTCGTGTGTTCCTGATTTTCGAAAACGGAACTCCGAGACCAACATAGACTGATTAACATTGATACGATCTTTAACAAAACACTTCATAAATACTTAAAACAACCGTTTTACAGGTTTTAAAAACCGTGCAATGGAATACTATGAAACGGTTTTTCATTATTAAATTAATAAGGTTAATTGGGCTTATCTCGAACTTCAGCCAACTTCAACGAGTGTTTAAAGAGAAATCCAATTATTTGCATAATATATTTTAGCGTCTTTTATTTCGAACGGTAATCCTTCGGATCTAAGGAGATTGCGTTGTATGTGAAAGAAAATTATAACAATCGCGATTGGCGTGATTTTTTTGCGGCTCTTCGAATCCCTCAGCCGCTCCGGAACCAATCGGCGCAAATCGGCATGGCGGTGCGTATCCGGTGCGAGCCCCACATACCGCTGTGACACCTATCTAACGCTGAGAAAGTCGCTCGCCATCGCGAATAAGCCCGAGCGGAAATCGCCGTCGGGTACGTACCGCCATCGCGAGCAACAACAACAACAACAATAACGACGACGACGACGCGGGGTCGAGGGGGGGAGCACTACGTGGTGCGCACGTAGGTCGCACACCCACACGACGTCGTTGCCGTACATACGTGTGGCACGAAGTTGCGTGCCGCGGGTAATTACCGGTTTTCGCCGTGGTAACGCACCAGCGATGGCGGATCCGCCTGCGTATAGCCGCGGCAGGATTCAGGCATTCGGGCATTCGGGCGACGCCACCGGCACACACGGTGTGTTCCCGTCACACCGTTGGTTTCAACGCCAATTAAACACCCGCTTGTCAAGGAGACCAGGGGGGCCGTGCGCGAGGCGCGAGGGGCCCACCGTCGTCGCCGCCGCCGCCAGCCACACCGCTCGATTCCCTGCGATTCGTTCGCTGTCGCACGCGATGCGCTGCCGGGCGTTATTATTACATGTCATTGCCACCCACGCGATGGCGGTTTTGAGAGAACGCGGGAGAAATCTACGTGGGAAGTGAACGCGCGACGAGCGAATTGCAGATGCTTAGAATCTGAACTGAATTCGATTGTATCATATATGACATTGCGTTATAAAGTTGCTTTTCTTGTATTTCAAAAAATAAGAAGAAGATATGTATAAATTAAAGATATAGAATATAATGATAAGATATAATAAACCCTTTGAGTATCATAACGTGATAAAATAGATTAACATTATGTATTTGTACGTCCGACTATAATTGTATCATAGATTTTCCCGGAAAATCGGACGGTGTCCTCCAATTATTATCGCATTTCAATATTGACTATTTTAAAAAAATCAGGTGACTTAAAAATTGAGTAGAAAAAACGTATGTAATCGTAGACACGAAAAGAGTCGTGAAAGAAAACGGGGCAACGACGGTCGACGTCGCGTCGGCGCAGATTTCCTTCGCGCGCTATCGCGCGGCATAATTTTCCAGGCCGGAAACGTCTGAAGACAGAATAAGTATGCACTTGTTTAGATGAAAGGAAAGGCGGTAGCTGCGCGTTTCTGCGATACGCCGTGGATCGTCGTAAATCCTCCGCAAGGCCTCCGGCGCGCTGCGTGCAATTAGCGCTTATAACGAAAAATATGCGGGGAAAGTAATATCCGCGATAACGGACCACGTCGCGCGCGGAATAAAATTTGCCCCGCGGGGAACGTTGCGACAAATGTCGTTCGCGCGTTGCGTATAACCGCGCGCGTTTTCCAGTGCGTATCGTCCAATCACGCCACGCACCTGGATTTTTCCAGCCACCCCCTGCCGTGTCCAATCGCGAGAGGGAAAAATTGCGAATGCATATAGGTCGCGGCTGAGTAGGCAATACGCCGCGATAACGGCCGCTGTGCGTGCCCCGATAAAAAATATGTCGTAACGCGCGTCAGTTGTGAGCTCGCCTTGGATTTACATGTCGACAAAGAGGAAAGAGAAGGAGGGAGGAAAAACGTTTCGTGATAACGCGAGCCGCGGATTGTTTCGCGAATCGTTAGGGCTGCTTAAGTACGACGACATCGCGCGGTGCGCCCCGTAATTGAGCAGGTAATTATTCCTCCGTTGTGCCGTATTTTTCCGTCGCATTTTTATGCGCCGCGATATTATTCAATTTAGATTATAACATTTTATGCGAAGCTTCTATTGCGATGTAACAGTCGATTGCTTGTCACGATTAAGCGCTCCATTTATGTCTACGTAATTTCTGGCTTGAATATGGTAACTTATGATTTTCTAAATATTTCATTTGTTGGTACGAACATTTCCATTGCACATTACGAAAAGCCTTAACGAGAAAATTAGTGTTGTCGGTTATAATATATCGTAAATGGTAATTTTATTAAGGGATATTATGGAATATATGTAGAAAATCTTTATTAACAAAAAAAATTAATTATTTTCGTGATTAGTGATTACTTATACTTATAAGTTATTCAGTATCATTTATCAGGATCATGAAAACATCGCGTTCAACTTGCGCTCGTACGAGAAGGACGTAAAGAATGGTCAATTTCAGAATATTACATGCTAGATAAGTAGTTATCGCTCGACTGACAGCGAGTGTACTAAAATAAGACTGCCTTTTATCGGCGATTTGTACCTGTCCGAGCCAACCAATCATTTTACTCATCGTCCTCGACATGCCAAGTTCGCAGACATGGAAACTTTTTACCATTATCTTTATCGCGATCTGCGATGCAACACGATGTCAACATTGTCAAAGTAGAACGTACCTTGGCATACTATCGTCAGAAAAAAATGCGTCATACGTTTACCATACGGCTTTATCGCTTGCAGACTTCTTCAGGAAAAAGACGAATACATTGAGCAACTATGAAAATCCGCCATCTATCAGATTTTAAAACACGCCGCTAAACGCGAAGTAAAAAAAAATCATAAATCTTTGTTTATAAAATAAAGGTACAAATCGTAAAGAAAAGGTATATATATATATAAAGTATTTTCTAAGATAAAAATAATGTTTAAAATGGAGCACCTATAACTGTCGTCCTATGCCTTTCTTACAGTTCTAAATACAGACAATGATGGTCGAATTTGCAGCAAATAGATTGTTTAAACTTTTAAAGACGCGCTCGATGAAGCGGAAGCGAAAGCGCCGCAATGAAGATTCGATAGCATGACGACATCTCAGTAAATTAGCCTAAGCACGGGGGTAAGGGCGGCTCTTCTCGCCCCCTGACAATCAGCCCCCCGTGGCTTCGGCACCGTCGATTCAACGCTGGTTTTAATCACGTCGCACAGTCATGGGGCGCAGCCGTGCTATCACCCATGGGGCCGTTTCGCCGAAACACCGGGCCGCTCGCGGATTATCCGACTGCTTTATTAGCGCCATTCGTGTCTTCCGCCTGCTCTTTTCCCCGGCTACCGAGACGAAAATTATAAAACGCGTACCTCGCGTGCCCGCGTCGATCGCACGATCGTATGGCGTGCAATCAAGGGCGGTTTAAAGTTGCGGTTTTACCGTTACAATTGGAATTCCGGCAAATTATAGTCATAACGACGTTTTACCCTCGCTCACGGCCGTGGTCACAATTTATGTTTTTATTCGTTACGTATCAACGTGTCGTGATGTGCGATTGCTCGACTCTTTATGGCGTTTTATAACACCGTCGTGACCTTTCATCGCTGAACAACTGTACCCTTTCTACCTTAACGAGGATTAGGACAATAATTCTAAGTCATAAAATAATTGTTATATGTTATTAATATAGTATTTTTTTCCGTTAGACATATAGCTTATAGAATCATATTATTCGTTACGCGCGTATTACACGATTTTTTTCTAAATAAAATAATTTTTACTGCTAATTAGGTAAAATAATGTTTGTATCTATGTAGAATTAGTTTGCTAAAATTAATCCTTACAATGAATAATTTTCTAATTTATTTTCTCCTGTCGGCTCAATTGTATTAGAATAATTTAGAAAAGTGGCTTGCAGAACATGTAGGTCTCGATATGACCTCTCACATATTACAAGCAGAAAACCGATACTTCTCGATATAGATTCCATGCCGCAATCATGCTATGAGTTCTGCTCTTGATGCAGAGCCGTTTATGATTCGATTTGCATGTTTGATAAGATCCGCATTGCTAGGATAATGACCGTTAGACCTTAAAAGCAACGCGTGTGACGTTTAAAGCGGAAATTACGCTTACGAGCACAGATAATAATCGTTTCCGACAATGCCTACAAAAACGTCCTCTTTCTCTCTCTCTCTCTCTCTCTCTCTCTCTCTCTCTCTCTCTCTTTCTCTCTTGTTTCGGTTTCCGTAATATCCAAATCTATTGCGTTTTCAAGCGCACACACACTTGAAGCAGTTATGTGTTTCAAAGAGATTTATATGTTCCGGTTGTATACATATAATAAGAGATACGTACGTTTACTAATTGTGGTTTACTTTTATGGAAATACGCCGAAATATCTCGAAGTATATTTTTCGTACGAGAAACGTGATACACGTATGGAAAGAAGAAATAAATGTTCGCGCGGATCAACTGTTCGAGGTAGGAAATGCATGATCAATTTATAGAAGAAATCGTTATTAATACCTCGCAGATGAGATATGTCGACGTCGCCGACGGCGCCCTTGCAATCGGAGCCGCCGCTCGGCTTCTCCTGCTTCCGCGTGACGTCTCGTGGAAAACGCAACCACACTTGCATTCGCGGCGTATATCGTGGCATCTTGATAATCGACTCCAGTTGTTCTCTCTGCGTGCCACTATCCACCCTGCCTGCCTACCTACGCAACAACGGAGATTGCTGGTCAGGTCGCGATACAACCGGCAGATAAAGGTGGATGGTCGATAGTTCTCTCTTTTTTTCCTTTTCTTCTTGCGCGCACGACGGGCTCTTGCGTAAGAGGAAGGCCGCGCACGCTATTGCGGCGCGGATCGGCGTTTCGCACGCTAATTACCCATCGTGCCTGGCAAATGGCTTCCGCGGATTACTCGGGAGCGTGCCCGCTGATAAGGCGCAAATTTTCCGAAATTGACGCGGCAAAATCACAGGATTTCCTTCGCGCGATAACGTAACTATGTCTTCAAGATACAGCGGCTCCGTTTCAACAAATGGAGATAACAAACGGAGATATTACGTTGAGCACGGAAAACCACTTTCATTCTGCTCGATTCAACTTTGAGCGTATAATTATAATATATGATGCATTGACGGATATATATTATGCAGTTCTTTGTACAAAATTATGAAGTTTTAAGTTTTATATAGTTTCTTCAATGCGGCAATTGATTCCGAATTATTTTTTGACAATAATAAAATATTTGTTATACTTTATAAACAAATATACTTAAAATGGTTTTTTTGCGATAAAATGGCTCGGAAAAATATGCGAATTGTCACTCATATATAAGTGCTCTCTTGTACTATTTTACGCATGTCGATTTAGTCGATAGATCGTAATGTAATGCGATGCGTTCTACAACGTCGAATTAAAATACGATGCTTGTCGAAGAATGAAATGGGAGCGATACTTCACGTTTTATCTCTTCGAAAGCGCTTCAAAGACAGACATTAAAATGCGCTCGTTATCGAAGTTTAGCATAACGTTTAAAGTTCAGCGTTTGATATATGTATAAAGAAAGTACCTTGTTACATAAAAGTCTGTTATTATGGACGCTTATCGTAGATAAGTCTCGCAGTTACGTCTCGAGCGAAAATCGAGGCAAAGACAAAGATATGAAATTTCTACCTGGAAAAACTCTAAATTAATCTTTTCAGATACAACAACTCATATTTACAGTCCTTACAGTGAAGTATCCTTAAGACCAACAAACATTTTATTCTAATTTAATCTCATTAAATAAATAAAGAGTCAGATTCTCCTTTTTTTTTACACAGTTTGAGAGGTTTATTCTTCGAGAGATTAACCAACGCAAATAATTTCCTTCTCGTAAATCGACTTCTGAATTTCTCATTGACGACATTAATCCCGAAACTGCTATATTGCCTCTGAACTTAAAATCCGCGTAAACACGCGAAAGGAAGGTACAGGTTATCGAGTCAAATATCGTCCCTGAAACTCGTTTCGCAGTCCCCGAGAGGATTTCGAGGATTTACGTATTTCCTCGTACGGCTGACGCGCGCACCATGCAGACAGAGCAGTCCCGTCGCGAACCAGCCGCGTCGGGCTTCTTTATTAAAGCCCAACCTCGGGGCCTCCCCTTGGCCCCACGTGCCCGAGCTTATCCCGGAGAGACCTTCCATCATTTTAAAGCCAGCCGTGATAAAATTAGACGGACAATTTCATCCGAAGACCTCGAATGCCGCGATCGTGCGGGACGCGCGTAGGTAGGTGACGGTTTAATTTCATGCCTAGGGGTGATTCGACGTCCCTCGACGTACGCGAGCACAATAGGCGCCATGTGCCTATTGCGTTAACAGATTGGCCGAACAGAAATTCGAAATAACTCTATTACTGTTCTCAGGTCGTTGAACGAATTTTGGAAAAATTTTTTTCCGAAGACGTCGAATGCGCTGACGAAACCGATTAAAAGATCTAAAGAGGAAAGCGTCTATCGCAAAGTACGAGATTACAATAATTTAGATGGTTATTTAAAAATATATGAAACTTTCTCTATGAAGCGTCTCACATATCTCGTTTTCGTGAAATATAGCACCCGTTATTACAATTGATAACATTGATGAAAATACCGCAATGAATAAGAATGACTAGATTCGTTTATATTTATGACCGCCTGTCGCCTTAAGCTTTCTCGTCAGAAGCACAGTTGCGACGGAAGTGACATTTATTGCAGCAGTGTGTGCAGCTTGAAGGTAACACGGCAGGTAAATGAGGGGACGCGTAATCATGATATAACTTAACATACATGAAGTGCGCGCCTCGCGACACGGTGTGGATTTAATGCTGCACAGCAATTCGAATAATGACTGAGTCTCTCGCGTTTACTGGGAAAACAGTAGATGAGAGATTAGCTCGATAAACGCATAAAATTTACGCGTCAAAATTACCTCCTTATTAAGTCATAAAAGTTCAAACGCCTTACAATGATGTTGCATATATGTACAACGATGAACAATCCGATTACAATTTAATTGAAATTGAATTAGTTCTGATGCGTTTCGGTGCAATTGTAAACACGTGTCAATAGCGTAATCCGAACGGATCGATTCGTCGGTAATACGTTATATGTTTCCTATAGTTTACACGAATCCGCCATTATATATTATAGGAAACCACCGAACCCCAGCGTTTTGATGAGATCTCGTCTCTCGTCCGGCACGCGCATGAAAGACGAGTCAAGAACGAAGGAACGAAGGAACGAACGAACAGGCAAGCGCGCATGCATTCGCGCACGTGGAATAATAATTAGCCATCGCCAGTGCTGATACACGTTCCACACAAATGACGTGTCAGGTGCAGCTGTTGCGCATCGTTCCGCAATGCGGGCCGATGTGCCTCTCCTCCTCACCCCACGGCTCTCCTCTTCCTCACTCTCTCTCTCTCTCTCTTTTTTTTCCTCTCTCTCTCTTTCTCTCTTACCCACCCCAAAGCTATACCGTCTACTTAACTCCGTTCCACCCTTTGTCTCATGTGGTTTCATAATGTCTCCCCCGGCAATCTCGGGTCCCAAAGTGCGAACCTACATGCGACGCGCGATCGCGTGCTACTTGTCATTAGACTCTCGACTAAAGAACGACTATAGCTGTGTACCTATATACTATAATGTTCTTCACATCGTCCACTATAGTCCCTCTTCTACGGATGCACTTCCTGCCTTCGTGATTAAGAATCATACTCGCGACTTATATATCAACTTATATCAACTTTTCACGATGATAACATGTAATGATTAATACTTTTTAGTCTTGGTTAAATAATAGAGTAAATATATAAAATATTCTTTCATCTCAAAGAAGTTATTCCGCATGTGTTGAAAAAAAAGATTAAAATAAAAAATTCTTGAAAAATTTATACATTTTTATAGAATGTCTTCGTATTTGAAACATTGAGAGAACGAATCCCACGTCCTGAAAGGATATACCTCTCGAGAAGCAGCGAGCCGAACACGAGGAATACGTACAGTTCATACTCCAATTATGAAGCGCGGTGCTAGTTGGAGCATGTCTCGATCGTGCCGCTGTTCCGATTCGAAACAGTTAGATCTGATCGGATCTCATGGGTAGCGGACCGACAGGAATCGCCGGCCCGTTTTCGTGGCAGGACTATCGCGAGGGAGGAGATGAAGGAGCAGTCGGCAACGCGCGGGCAACGGCATTGCGGCATAGGTCGTTCATTACCCCGTTCGCTCATAATCGAGAGGAAGAGACGGAGAGCGGAGTGCGCCGGAATAGAAAAAGAGGTGGGACGGAGAAGAGGAGAGAAAGCGGAATGGAAGCTACGTGGCTTCCCACGGCGATTCGCGGTGGCGGCCGTCACGAATCGCATGACGACGTGACGGCGACGATAGCGACCAGTCGCCGAGGACAATACGTCTCCCTACCCGGGGTTCCGTGCCGTTCCCTCGGCTCCGTTCCTCATCGGCCGCATCATCGACGCTGCATCGCCACGAATATCGGCACTGCGAGACGATGCACGGAGCGCCGAGGGGGAGAAGGAGTGAAGGGGAGGACGACGGTAGTGGCGTGGCGAGAGGGGAAGGTCTCTGGACGCTTCTAGCCTAGATCAAAACCCGTAATCACGACGTAATAATACCCGATCACGGAAGATATTGCACATTTCCCCGGAATCACTGCTATTCCCAGGGAAGATGCCCCCGTCGGGGTTGTTTGGGAGGTCTTACTGTTCCCCGACATGCGATCCCGAATTCACTATATCTCGCGCTCTCTTCCTTCTTTACACACAGCGCCGCTCGACTTTGCCCTGGGTCATATCGCCGTACCCTCTTCCCTTTTCTGTCCTTCGTACCTGTGCCTATAGTACCTGTAGTTTCGTCCCGTAGTTTCCTTTTTTCTGACTCTCGTGACTAGCGATTACGACTTTGCGAAAGACTAACCGATGCCTTCACACCGTTGATTTCATTTCCCAGATAAAGCGATTTTTTGTAGAAACGGTTGCCTTAGGCAAAGATCCTAATGCGATCTATTCAGTGTAAGTTAAAAATCTGTTTCTAAAGACTTTGAAATTGCATGTAAAATTATTACATCACACATATATGGATAAAATAAAACGTACGTTCAAGCACTATAGAAAAAAAAAGAAATAGAAGCAGGTACTCCTTGACTGTTGTATCCAGTAATAATAAAACAAAGTATGAAAATCAAGAAAGAGACAAAGTAGAAGTCATCGTACACGTCATCATTTATTCGTGTGTTAAATTATTGAAAATAAGTCATTGTATACGTCATCATTTGTTCGTGTGTTAAATTATTGAAAATTTAAACGAGAGGTGGAGGCTTTTCCGCGAACAGTTTGCAAATAACTACCCGCAAGCAACATGTCAACTAACAACAAGTATACAAAAGCGAAAAGCCATGCTGGATCTTAATAAAGTTCACGATTGCGATACGCAAAGTAATCTAAATATTTAATCTAGATTAAATCGAGAAGACAGGATGAAGAGAGGAACAGACAGACAGACGGACGGACGGGCGGATGAGATACGGTCGGCACTACGCGGACTTAAACATTGTACGCTTTTTTACACGGTAACTGAACAGTTCGTCGGCCAGCTCGTGTACAGCGAGTTTCGAAGCCCCCGGAGCTGTTAGGCCCAAGATGGGCCGGTGGCTGGTAGCACGTTGGTGGAGGCCGTGGCGGACGTAGGCGGTCGGAGACGGGGAAAGGAGAAAGAGGAGCGTGCAGAGGGGCAGAGGAGGATTGGAAAACAAGGTGGAAGGGTGCCCCGAGCCAGCGCCGTACCATTAATCATCGGGGTAATTCCATAGATGGCTCTTTGCTGTTCGAAGGAGCGAGCGATGCATGCCAAACCTTACCTCGTCCACCGAACGACCTGCGAAAAGACGCATTCGTTTCTGCATTTCGTGCCACCACGAACTCGGCCATGGCGCGTTTTTCGTATCGTGCTGAGGTCCAGACTAATTAAAAGGGCCGGGTAGTTCCGTAAAAACCAAAGAGGAAAAACCTCGTCTCGTATAATCGTTCAATCTGACCAATTAAATGTTTGTTTTAAATCGGAAAGATAGATTGAGTTTTACATATCGAGAGAAAACTAATCTCTGCACAAGTAACTTGTTATATTTGACACTTATATGTTACCCATATAATTATTCTATCTGTGCGTGTGCTATTTTAATATATCTATACAATCATTCTTACCTCGTTACGGAAACACGCGACAAGATTGCCTGTCAATTTAATCTCGAGCCGTGTATTACCCGCGTTCTTTTCACATCTCCCGTATATTTATGCCGTATTACGGGAATATTAACGACACGCCAGCTATCGCTTCGCACGTCTATTAAGATAGAATCGATAGCACATATCTACGTGAGCGTTAATCGAATAAGAGCCAGTTAAGAGGGTATCAGGGAAACACTAGATTTTTTTACATAGATATTATCTATCTTCATGAACTATAATTTACGATTAATTGAATATTTACACTTTAGATTATATATTCCATCTTTTCTCTCACTTTGTCTTCATCACCTGTTTTCTGTAAACTAATGAAATCAGTTACTGTGACAAGTGTGCTATTATTTTAATGTAACGAGCAGGGTGATTGCAACGGAATTCCGTCTCGCGATCGGATCGCCAGATTCCATCTTGCTAAATTCTTGACCAACACAATCCGCTCATCCCTGGTCGCCGATTGCACGAAACACCGATTGTCGAACGTGAAGTTACGAGTTACGATTCGCGGTCCGAAGTGGCGGGAAAAAAATGAAAGGGAGGACGGACGGCGCGGCGGGGCAAAAAAGGGCCAACTCTTTCGGACCTGCGGAGACACGGTGGCCACCGGGCCGTCCGAACGATGTCAGCAGTTTAATCAATGCATTTAGCCGAATTCCCGTCTGGCCCAAATAAAAGGCGAGACGGAGGAGGTTTAAACGCAAAAAACGTTGTGCGCGCGACGAGTCTCGTTCGACCCTCCCCCTCTTCGGCTTCTTTTCGCCGTGTGCTGCGACTTTTGGGACTTCTACGGCGGGCCACACGGTCCCTTCTAGCCGGTCCTAAAGCCCCCAAAGTCGTTAGGTATTCCGCGAGTGTATGCTGCTGTCCTCCCCCTCGTCGCTCCTCCGTCACCCCTTCGTCGCAGTCTCGCGGGAGGAAGACTCTTCTTCGAATAACATATACGTCAGCCACGAAGACGACTGCGAGACGAAAACCGGTGGCTCCACAAATCTTCGGCTTGGCCTTTTCATTCATTGTTTCTCTTTCTTCCGTCCTCCCGAAACTGTCCGCCGCAAAACGCTGTCTCGACGTTGCGCGACGTTATCTACGCTTTATTTTCTCCTTCTCGATTAGTTTTTGGCGTTTTCAATATCAAAGAAAGTTATGAGATTTATAATTTCGTTCTATCTTTCAATCAAACTTTAACAATAATGCTCAAAATTTTTTTATTATAAAGTTAGCGGTTCCTGTTTCATCATTAATAACACTTCGTTTAACATTAAAGGTTTTACTCGAAGTTTATGTTTGGTGAAAATCTACTATATATTAAATATTTTTCACATTTAATACTAAAAATGTAATATTACCTAAATGTCTCATGCAAGTTATATCTGAGGCATAACTGCGTATTCGAGTCATTAATAGTCAACGAGTCGAGCATCCTGTCCACTATCTCGTTAAACATCTTCTAACAGTGGACCTAAAGTTGTTTCGTGAAACGTGACAAAGAAACCGACGGAGGTAAAAGAGATGTCAGCAGGCAATCTTCTCTCTTTCCTCTAAACTTACCCGTCTCGTATTAAAAACGTATGAACTCATAAATACTCTACTCTATAAGGAAAACAACACACATCAACATTATTGTTTTCTCGATTCTATTTTGATTTATATATGCAGTGAAAATATTAATTTATATTGAAGACGAGACGTAAATAAATATAAGAGCCAAAGATAAAAATTCCTCAAATTACTCGTATAAATAATATTTATTTATTTTGTAAAATTCTCTTTGCTCTTTTGGCACTTTATAAGTAAGTGATATAATGAATTTATAGCGTTTCGAGATGTTTTCAATCTTGGCGTGTGCAATACATATTTCGAACTGAAAAGACAATTCCCACAGCATCGCGCGTGTAATTTTATTTATGTCAAGTTTTCAATTTGAGGGCGTCAACGGAAACTGAGCGCAAACTGGTGCGGGTATACCGTTTATTTGCGCGATGAGAAACAAAATACGCAATATCTTATTGATTTATCCTTTTTATTATTTCTTTTTTGTGCAGGCGATGGACGCGTGACGCCGCGGCCTGACCGCAAGCTCGTTACGCCTGTCGGAAGTATAAATCAACCGCAAAGTTATTCCGTGCTGTCGGGAACTCCCCGTAAGGCGCCTCGTTGGAAACTGCTACCACCTTCTTGTCCGCGATATCCTTTGCGCAGGTACGTAAGTCTGTCTCACGTGATCGCGTCATAAACGATTTATAAAAATCGCGACGACAGCAGCGCGGAGTTAGCGTGACGACTCTCCGTCAAATCTGTCGCTAATTTTCGATATGGAAAAAAAACCCCGATCTCCTCCCACTCGTTCTCTGCGCCTATTTTTAATAGCCTCGACTTTTCTCTCTGAGATACCTTATTTTATTCCAAAAGAAGTGCCTCGTCAAAATGAACGGAGTCATGCAACGCTACCTACTCTGTTTAATGGCCATTATAATATGACTTATCGTCGCCGCGATGCCATGGGATTTTGCGGTAATTATAATTTACGGCCACTTAGGGCGCGTATACATTGATAGTTTTAACTGTATTTTCTTTCGATTATCTCTCTCGGCCTGAGCCGTGTGCGCGCACGCACGTCGGCGCAATAGCGAGACACGAGCGGCAATAGCGGTGCCCTCATAACACCCTGAGAATCTAATTGTAAGGTTGCCGCGCGAGAGCAGGTCGCGTTTTCTCGATAACAAAGACGTAAGTAATGATAATGTGGTAACGACCCCGGGGTCGGTACAGTTACTCGGCATGCGGAGAAAAAAATGATTTCCTAACTAATACAATCACAAGAGATAAGACCGCGTGGTTGTAATAAACCCAACATTGTACCGACGTAATACATAATTACCGATCTGGCGAGATCTGATAATTGTTACGCTGGTAATTGGCACCGGCGAGAATAACATTTCTCCGATGGCCTCGTCGTTTCTCACGAGAAACGTTCGAGGAGGCCCTCTTACAGTTTTCGTTCGTTTGACAGAATTAACTTTTTTTTTCTTATTCAGAGTATACCGCGTATATCCGGCTGCTAATCCTAGCGGATCGACGTGAAAAGCAAGCATACACGACTGAATGTGTTGCGAGCACGCAAAAGGGCGAAAACTTAGAAAAGTCGAGTTCCGAGTAAACCCAGAATCGTAGGATAATCCGAGATGATCGCCTAATAGCTTTAGGAAAGAATCGACTGGGGATGACTACTTTAAATTACCATAAGCCCCGACTCTTCCTGGTTAACGAGCGGAAGAGACGAGACCCCAAAAGTGTTGAAACTAGCCGTCGGAATAAAGGGAACGACGAAAATCGATGATGATACTGGGCACCGATATTATTATGGAAGAGAAGAGTCTAATTACTAATAATGTATAGGGAAAATGATAAAATCAAGAAAAAAAAATTTCAGTTGATCTACACAAATGGCTTGTAAACGTTATATCTCGGCGGTTGGGCGTTTATCGTCTCAAATTTGCTCGCAGCTAAGCGCTCACGTTAAAAGAAATAATTTGGCGGTGGCAAATTTATATATGTTTATTACTTTTTATCGGTAATATATATAGAAATTGCTTGTTTTCTCTTAGCTACAAATTTTATATATTCCAAACCCGAGAGAAAGCGCACGGCATCTGATACACCCTATACCCGTTTTAATAAATGAGCACGCGTTGACAACGATCGTGAGATTGGCCTTATTAATTTAATACGTTAATTAATTTATGGATAAAGGGGAGAGCCCGAATAAATTCTCAAGTTGCGTTTCTAGTCGCAATCGCGGTGAACAAATATAATGCAGGATCGATACACATCGTAACGCACCGTAGACACGGCAACAAAACAACATTTTTCAGCCGGCCGTCAGTCCGGAGACTCTCTTACGATTATATCAGCTATCCTTCCGTGTGCTAATAATTATCTCCCGATTTCTTCTCTAATTTAACGGCGCATACGTTACACGCGTAGCGTTCCGGTTACGCACCGCTAAAATCTAAGAGCCGCGCCTCCTTTAATTGGACCCGAACCAAGAGTTGATTTACAATTGTAGGAAAAGAAAAGAAAGTATCTCGTTTCTTTCACGCTTTTCCCATTGAGATAACAAATAACGAGTATTTAATATAATATTAACCCGCACACACGCGTCTTAATTACGTTTTGCCACCTCTTTCACAAGCGCGGCAGCGGCGCGGCAACCGTTGCGTCGCGGAAATGTACCAGACATGAGACTGATATATTTCGTGAAACTCGTCGTCGCGCACGCAGATAAGATACCTATCGCGGAATCAAACGAGAAATTCACTGCCTGTCCTATGAAAGAGAGACATCCCTCTCTTTCCGAGTCCACCGAAAGTCGTAAAACGTCCAGCACCCACGTAGAAACTGGTATCACGTACCGCCGTACTAAAGCTGAACCTTTTGTGTGCTCGCGTGTGTATTATCACGTGTGCATACAGTCGCCACCACAAATAGTCCCGAGACTCGGGTCTCGCGTGGCCCCGCTCGAACTTCCAATCTGCCTTTAAATCACTGAAATATATTGGCTAAACACACTCGGCCGAAAATACAGCCTAACCGCGAAACGTCCCGTGATCTTTGCAAGCTTCAATTTTTGCGAAATTGGAGCAAGACCGTGCTAGTGCTACTATCGCTAAATCTTTTTCAAAGGCCACCGGCAATTTATGACCATACATCGCTTTTGCAGTTATATCCTTATATCCCTATAGTGTAATTATTCCTTAGTCCATTATGTCTTCCTTACATGCGTTTTTGCAATAAATTTAACGATATGTAAAAAGATAGGTTTTATAGAAACAAATTCCTCTCCCTCTCTCTCTCTCTCTCTCTCTCTCTCTCTCTCTCTTCCCTTTCTCTCGTTAACTTTATAAAGACTTTTGGGCTACCGTTCTTGTAAAAAATGAAGGCTTATTCGCGGTTGGGACTGTACCATACACGTTCTGTGTGTGGTGTACGTGCTTGTCGTCCGTCCGTCCGTCATGAGTGCGTGCGCGAACGTCCGAGCTCGTCGACTCGTCGGAGGATGCTCGCTAGCTCGTTCGCTTTGCTCGATCATGGGACAAAAGTCGGGCCTACGTCTCGTGGGAACGTTGAAGTCATGCTCGCTCAAAAACCCTGCGTCGTGCTACATGTATTAAACCGAGCGCGAGCCGGCTTCTTGCGTCATGACGACTCGGCCGAAGTATTCGTTCCAAAGTACGCGAAACGCCGGAAATGTTCTTCGTGTATTATCAGTAAACAGTAACCGTGATGCTAACAGTAACTATGTCTTAAAAATATATATACAATTTTATTTAAAAGGGAAATGATGTATTGAGAAATCTTACCGCTATCAAGTTTTGAACTATTTTTTCAGTATTAATGAAAGTGAAAAACAGAGAAATTAGCTTCATTGATAAAAAGAATTACCAGAAAACAATTAAAACCATGAGAAAAATGATGATTTCAAGTCTCTATCATGTCACGACATGTATACGTGTTGGCACTTCTAATAGCCGTGTACTCGCCTATTAAAATCACATAAAATTAGTTGAATTCGCGGAGACACGTACCATTATCGTAAATTCATAGTATCGATAATCCCGCCAGCGCTGACGATGGTGAGAAGGATAAGGATTACGATAATCGCGGTAACGGCGGCATAATTAATGGCGTTTGCTCTTTCTCTGTGCGTGCATTCAATAATATAATCGTCGCAATCTCGATTTCATGCGGGTATACGTACGCGGCGCGCAATAACGCGCGTGCACCATGCACGAAAACCTCTGATTATCTCGTAATTTGTGAAAGTATCTCGCGCTTTTACGCGAGGAGATCTCGCGCGCGCACTGACTGGTAATAAAGACACCGAAGTATAAGCCGCATCGGTTATAGCCGCGTCGTCGGTCAGGTGCGTCGGTCTCACTCTCCCGGCTGGATATGTGTGTGCATCCTGGACAAGGTGTGCACCTGTCCGCCGTGGCGCGCAGGCTGCCCCGTTTTATAGAAGGCTACTTTCTATATCGCCGATCTATCAAATTGGCCCCGGCAGATAAGAAATTAGGGGAAGCGGTCGTGCCTTAAAAGCGCCCGTGACGGGACATCCCCGGCTGTTATTTGGCCAGCGTCACCCTCGGTCTCGCTCACGGAATTTTACGGCTCTTCAGTTTGATATCACCTGCTGCACGCGCTGCCTCGAAGCGGCGCCCC
Source organism: Temnothorax longispinosus (assembly GCF_030848805.1). Lineage (NCBI taxonomy): Eukaryota > Metazoa > Arthropoda > Insecta > Hymenoptera > Formicidae > Temnothorax > Temnothorax longispinosus. Next base: position 9,859,336 of record NC_092358.1, read on the forward strand.
TAACCGATGCTTAAGTTATCATCGCTTCCTTGAAAAACGTCCATTACTTCCCAACGATCGGCCTTTCGCGCTGCGCGCATTATCGAGATTTCAAAGGCTTGAAGTGGAAGTGAACCGAATCCTAATTAATCCTAATCTCGTAATTTCTAATACCTATCCGCTTTTTGTTGCGAGAGAGATTTTATTTCATACGCTTTTGTTTCTCTTCAAACCCGCTTACTTGCTCGTGAATTCCATCGTTTCGCGCTCGAGGAAACATTTAAACGTTCGAGACATTCACGGGTATTTACGGAAGAGGCAGAAAAATAACTCGACGGCGACGGCGGCGGCGGCGCGCCGGCATCTTAAAAACGGAAACGCGCGTTGTGGGATAATAACTTGATTGCGCGGCGTGCTTTATCGAAAAATTATAAAGCAATTAATAACGTTCATTAGAGACGATACGCGCGCGCGATAATAATTCCGTTTGATAGGTAATTAGACGAGGGAGCGAGTAATTGCGTTAATTGAGACCAAGACCGAGCGCACGTTTGCGCAAAGCTTGGCTAGATATATGGAACCGTTCCACACGCACGCCGCAGCCCCGTAATCGTTCTAATCGCGGTTCTTCTTGCTGTGGAAATACCTCGCCTCGCCTTTAGGTTCGTTCCAGAGCCCTTTCGCCCGTACGGCGCGCTTTTCTCTCTTCCTGCGAAAGTCACGCGAAAAAAAGTTACCTGCCAACGATCCATAGAGATCGCTAACTTTTGCGCCTAGCATCGTGCAGTCGCTAACGACCTATGGCGTCCCGTAACCATGCTCTGAATTATATATTCAGGATAAAATACTAAAGTAATATTTAAACCAAAGTGCGAAAAAATTTTTGTCTTTATAAAATATCGCCGCTAAAACAAACAATCTCGATATCTAATGTTCGATTGAAGCTCTGCTCTTATGTATCTTTATACAAGTGATACCTCTAATTTAACTTAATTTTTATTAGGATTTAATAGAATTTTTGTCAGGAATTATGGCGAATCTCTACTTCTTCCTACACTGAGAAAAAAATTTTCTGCATTTTAATAAATATTGGTTTGCATACAACTGTGACTTTATTTATTAAAATGAAGGAAAATTTCTTTTTTATTAGTATTTGTGTATTTACTGAGAAAAAAATATAAAAAGAAAAATTTTCTTCATTTTAGTAAATGGAGTCACAGTTGTATGCAAACTAATTTTTACTAAAATGCAGAAAATTTTTTTTTCAGTGTACATATTTATTATTTGATAACCGGTAAATCCATACAATTATATCCGGCAGAACAATAAACACTTGTTAAGATTACTCTCGCGAGTTTCCGTTTCCCAGCTGCTCCTTTCAAAGGGCACAGGTCGCAGTCGCATTTCTGGGGATACCGAACTTCGTATATGTATTTATACATAATGGAGAATCGTCCCGCGTGGTGCGTAGACACTTATAACAGCGACATCCTGGACATCTGCCGACCTCGAGGCCCCTGGCCTCTTCATCTTGGCCTTCCTGTATTCTCTTCTCTTTTTTTCTCCTTCCGGAGAATGTCGCGTAATAAAGCCGCTGCCGTCGGCATAATACGGCAGTAAGCCCTACCGATATTTGCCATTTTATGTAACGTGTACTTACGCGACGTGCCTCATATTAAACAAGCACGAAAGATATTACGAGTACGTATTGCGGGAAGAAGCGCGGAGGAAGTAAAACTTGTTTCTCTATTCGTTCGAACGAGGACGTTTGCTCACTTTTCTTCTTATTTCATTCCGAATATTGCGTGTAATAAAGCAAAACATTGTTTTATAATCTAGAAATCGCTCTTACGATTTGATCTCCAGTTGAAAACGTTGCAGGTAAATTCCACACCGAATACTAATCGCCATGTGATCCACCGACCAAAATGATTGAAAAAAAAAAAACTCGCGCATTAGCATAACTAGATATCGTTATGACTTAATCCATCCGTAAATGAACGTAACTCGTTCCGAAGCAAAATAGCATCGTGAAACTGCAGGCGAATTTGAGTAATGGCGGTGATACGAAATATGTTAATGTCAATTGAACGAGTTAATGAGAATACGTCAATAATTTCTATCCCGTTGTCGATACATCTCGATTGAACTTTAAAACAACTTGATCGACGTTTACCATGGAAATCCCGACAACGGAAGAATGTTATCGTGAACGTCATCACGTCATCTCTACAGCTGCTAATCACGCGTGTGATTAACTAATATACCTACGCAGATAATTCCTTAGCGCCCGAAACACTTGTAACACCCTCTATAAATTTTCGCTGTTTGGACGCTTATTAACGACCGTAGTTAAATGTAATTACGGAACGTATATACGCACAGGTATCAATTACCGGAATTATTATATCCGACTATTTACGTAGATATGCTCGGCGAGCGTATAATCCGCGCCTGTAATTTGTGCAATGCAAATTTCTATCCCGGCGAACGCGCGCACTTATTAATACTTTCGACGTAACGACGCGACGATAGCCCCCCTTCTTACGTGTAACGTTTACACGCGCATCATTCATCGGGATCATCGTTAACGAGAGCATAAATATGCATTCGATTTGCCTTCATACATGCCGCTTTCTTGTTACTGCCGAAATAAATCTACATAACAATTTAGAAAACGTCAGTTTTAGAAATTCTAAACTCGATGTAATTAAATAAATGACTCTTTTAACTCTCATAAATTATTGCATAATTCTTTTACACGAGTATACAAAATTCACGAGGCTTAATGAATCACTCAAACAAGCGTTAATGCATCTCGTAACATTGCCGTACATTTTTTTGCAACAAACTGTGCGACGCGATATCGATAAAATCTTTGCGTGTCAAGGTAACAACTTATCGGCGAATAAAATCGTATAAATCCTTAGTTTATTTACATACCGTAGCTGATTTATCGTACACAATTATTTGTTAACAACGAACGAGAGAAACAAAATCGTGGACAGATTTTGCGGCGGAGATCCTCGATTCGTAATGAAACGTCGAGGCGTGGCGGAAACGTTTTACGCGGAAAAAAAGGAGTCCAAGGGAAAACGATTTCAGAAAAGGGCAGCGCGTGGGCGGTCCCGTTCGCGGGCGGAAAAAGTCACCGGCGGAACGTCGCGTTGCGTTGCGTTGCGTTGCGTCGCGTCGCGTCGCGTCGCACATCGGTCTTCGTAGGTGCGGAGTATTCCGGCGTTCATTAATTTTGTACCGTTGTCACCGGGAGGAATATGCGTATTCATGAGACACACCGAGGCTTATAAACGTCGAGCTATTAGTAATACGATTAAAATGTGCATTTCTCGAGCGTTGTTTTAAACGCAACACCCGACCCGTGACTCCGCCCGGTCGCGGCACGGTACACGGCGCGCGCGTACCTATTTCACGTACACGATATTTTATTCTCCGCTGCGCCGCTGCCGCTGCCGCGCACGCGGTTTTATCTACCGGAAGAAATAATAATGCAGCCACATCGCCTCCCGGTGGTTTTGCGCGCCACGGCCCGCGCCGCGCCACGCCGCGTTGTCAATTAATTTCGGTCTTTACGTTTCGCTCGGTTATCACGCGACGGAGCGGCGCGTGCGACATCGATACGCAGAATCGCCAGCGCGATTTCGTTACACGCCTGAGAGACGAATTGCGCGGCTAGAAACAATGACATATCGAATTGCGTGTTACACGGAAGAGAGAAATTGAATTGAAAATCGTATATGTTCAAGAGTTAGTCAATTGAATTTTTTTTATTTTTGAAACATTATTACTATAGTTTCTACTATTATTTGATGATAACAAGAGAATCTTAGGATCAAACCGATGCGTTAGAAACTTTTTAATTCTTATTGAGGAAACAATATTCTCGTATCCATAAAATTAATTTACATTGCAACGATATTTACATTTTTTATTAAGGGGTCAGTGAACGATGGATAACCGATTTTTGTCGTGAAGATACTGATGTAATGATCTCAAACAGCAGTCCATATCATCAGCATCAGCAGGAAAGATTCGCGAAAAAAATAAAGGAAACAGACAACGTATAAATCTTCTCTCAACCCTTTTCCCTTTCGCGAACGAACCAACTCGAAAAACGAGCCGCGCCGCATGGAGATCGGCGTGCGCGTACATATAGGTATGTATATCCGCGCAACTGCATCGCGAACACGGAGGAATACGCGCGGGCGGTTCGTACCGTTCCCTCTCCTACCCCCTACCGCGCCAGCAAAACGGATGCATTTCGGATGCAGCTGCGAGTTCGTTAGAGCGTCTAACGCGCGGGTGCACGAATTGTTTATGCGTCGTGACGTCGGCGGCGTCGGCGGCGCGGCGTCCCGGGGTGGAGCCCGCGCGCACACCACCCGGTATAGTATATATTTCGCAGGAAGCGCGCATACGCGTATCAGAGAACGATGAATATGCATACCTTAATTCGCGGGGCTAATTGAATAATTTGTAAAACGCGACGGGCCGGCCCGGGCCGCGACCTTTTTGCATTCCCCTCCTCCTGACGCAACGTGCCGGCAACGTGTCCCCGTGCTTGCCTTGCCTTGCCCGCCTGACTGCCTGCCTGCCTACCGGCCGACAGGACGAACCGGCGGAATGATATCCTTGCCTTTATGCTGGAAGCTAAGGTATGCCGTGGATAGCTCGCCTAAAATGTGGTTTGGCACCCGCTTAGCTGTCGCGAGGAACGCCGCCGCTGCGATCCTACGCCTCGTGAATCATTCCGGCGAGCACGCCGGAGAGATGCTAACTTTATTCACGTCCGAAAGTGCCGGCGAGTAACTAGCTGTTCTATGATGTCAGTGGAATATAATTATTGTAGCGATCTCGTAGCAAACAAATATTCTCGCTAAGAAATCGTTTTATGAAATCTAGGTGACGCCATTAATAAATTAACACAACAGTCATTAATCTTGGTAACGATTTAGCATGTTCGCAAGGCGAAACGTTTTGGTAGATTATTGAAAGGGAAGTAAAGGCACCATCGCGGCATCGGTACAAGTTGCGCATTATGCTAAATGCTCGGGTTCTAAAAGAGCATTGGATTTGGGATCGTTTCCCGTATATATGAAAACAAAGAAAATCGGTCAATGATTTTTGGCAATGACAAATGTCTTTAAAAGGATCAAGCGCGTCTGGTCGCCGAAATTTCTATCTCGAAGAACCGAAAAGGTCTTTTTCGACGGGTAGTTTCGTAGGCCTAGTTCCCCCGTTAGCCGATGAATCGGCTCAAGGCTCTCCTTACTTATGCGATGCGTGCCTTCGTCGGCATACATCACTGCCAGCAAATGTTTTTACGGGACACGATGCGAGCAAGAATACGCTTACGCGCGTTAACATTCTCGGAATATCATTTGTCCACTGCCCAAGGATTCCCCGCCGTCGGCGCCATACTATATTTTTGCATGACACGAATTAACAACGCGCGGGACAAGAATCGGAAGGTTCGATTAACTCATTAACAAGATAATTATATCTACGATTCTATTAGGGTCATCAGTAGCGTCGCGTGTGAAATCGCTAAGAGTTAAAAGGAAGAATCTAAGGATCTTTTGTCGTTTATTTAATATTTTATTTTGTCTTTTATTTATTCACTAGTCCTAGAGTATTTGAATCATGAAATACTATAGAATACCATTCTAAAAATTTTTTTTGATATGCTATATTGTATAATAAAAAATTAATTTTATATAATTTAAGATTTTCGTAAAACTACTGTTATTAATCTAAAATACTGATTCAATCAATCAGTATTTTAATCAATACTGATTTTTCATTATCATTAATACATAAACTTCAGGCAAATACCTAGCTTGCTTAAGCAATCAAAAGCGTTCGGTGGCTTTGCTTAAAAATCTGATTGTTAACGAGTATTAAAATTCCACGAATACTCGGAAAGCGAAATCGTTGTCGACGAAAAGCAAACACGGTGCGGCAAAGTCGGTGGTGCATCTCATGAACCTACGACGACAGGAGGAGTAACAGAGTTGAAATCTCGCGGCGGGGAAGGAAATCAGCCGTACAATCGACGACTTAACGACAAAGACCGCGATATCCAAGATCTAAAGTTGGCTGTCGTATGAGAGCTTTTCTAGATGCGCGCGCCTAAGGCTGGGCGGTGAATCCCTCTGCTCTATTTCGGACTGTCTCTTGGTCCTTCTCTTTCTCTCTGCCTGTTTCCCTCTTTCTCTCTGTCTCTCTCTCTCTCTCTCTCTCTCTCTCTCTCTCTCTCTCTCTCTCTCTCTCTCTCTCTCTCTCTCTCTCTCTCTCTCTCTCTCTCTCTCTCGGCTTCCCTCTCTGCCTTCCCATCACTCATTCCCGAAGGGAAGAGAGACGTAAGCCTGGCAGAGGGCCCCTTTGATCCTCCGCACTCGGTGTCGGCAAACAGGAGCTCCGCTAGTGAACGCAGCCACCGCGCTTTAATACCTCATGCAAATTTCAGGAAAAGGGCACCCCTCGTGCCTTCCCCCTTTCCGGGGGCCCCCCACGCTCGGTCCCGCGCGCTCATCCGCGCCTCCTTCGTCGCCTCGTACTCCTCCACAACGGTGATAACCCGCTATATTGCTTTTCGAACAAATCACTATCCGCCTGCCACGGGAAACGCACCGATCGAAGCGTCTGCCGGAAAAAATTTCGAAATTCCCGTCGGAATGCATCACTCGTCTGGACATCGCGCTATTGCGAAGAAATATAATATGCAACATATAAAACGAAAAATATTTTAAACGAAGTTGTTTCACTCGTATACGCGCACTAGTCCCAGAAATCTTGCTTATCCAGAATAATACATAATTAACAGCAATAATTATGTATATAAGTTCTATTAAAGTCTCTGACAATATTTTTCAAATATTTAAGAATAAAAAAAATAGGAGACACAAAAAGTTAGGATTTTTACAAAAAATATAAACAAAAGAAATAGTGATTAACGAGAGAAAAAACGATGTATAGGATTAAATATATCGGTTGCAGTGTGTATTATCAATCATTATCGACATTGACATAGTTAGTAAATGGACTCAATAAAAAAGTGTATACTAAAATATCATTTCGTCATCAACGATACAGATCTCTCAACCGAATTCGAACTATAACAGATCCCTTTCTTATACCTTCGTTCCATTGTCACTTGCTCACAGTTTCTTCGGTCCTCCCTGACTAACATTGTTTCTTCAGGTATGTGACTCTCAATCCCCCCCTCCCGCCTTTCTTCGCCCCCTCGTCTACGCCGTCCGATATACATACAATGCAGCGTGTGCAACGCCAGATCAGAGACATACCTACGTAGGTGCGACCGAATCTTTTTTCCCCTTTTGAGGTCCGCGAGAGGCACGCGAGAGAATTTATGCGTCGTGGATTACGGTTACCGTGGCTTGCAATTTGAACTTCGTCCGAAATGCACGACAGACATTGGAGAATCGTTCACTAAGATTAGAAGGTAGAAAATAATTTTTTATCTGCAATTACTGTGAAAAATGATCGTCGAGAAAAATCGACGATCAGATTTTTTAATTCCAAAAAAACTGGATATTAATATATTTAAAAACCCTACCGAGATTGAAATGACTCTCGTTAAAAATTGTAACAAGTGTTCAATTCGAAAATACTTTGATTAATTAGGAAAGTTGAAATTATTTTAGACTTTAGAAAAATTACTTTTCTTTTTTATGTGGCATTTTTTAAATAAAGATTAAAAATCATTTTGTAATGCAAGCGGACAACTAAAGTAATTTTTTTACAACGCTATTTTTAATATCTTACAGACTGTAAATTTGAACTAATTATTTAAATAATACTAAAAAGAGATATAGGACTAAAAGGAATAGAGCAACGAGAACATCACCGAATGGAGAGCAGATGATATCGCGCATTAATAACGTGTTGACGATTTCATGAAATTATCAAGCAAGTTCAAAGTTATTTGTCCCATTGTTGAGCCATAATATTCCGTTGTAGTAGAAGTTGCAGACGGGTGTCCCTGGGGCAATTTTCAGGCTTTGCGATTTGGGAAGCGGCCACTGGCGAATACGGATACGCCGTTATATCTATATATTTGTCTATGTATTCATGCCCCAAAACCGTCGGTCTCGACCAACGAACCGCGTAATCCTTGACGAGTGAATCTCGTCAATCACGTCCCCGACGCATCGGACGAATCGATACGAATTCACCCGCGGCTACCGCGACAGTCGCGATTCTCATCCTCGATTCTCCCGTCACGACCGCAAGGCTCACGAATCGAACCGATTTTTTGGTCGAGTCCTTCGATCGTTTGAATAATCGCTAGCTTTCTCCAAGGAAAGAGAATCCCGTAATTGTAAGTTATTGATTTAATCGTCCGAGAAACGGACGAGATGACGAATCCGTTAAATGTCAATTATTGCACAATTGGACATGAACGGATAAGTATTACAAGAAGATGACTTTGTAGGTAGGTACTCAAATAACGATAAATAATTATATTATATCCAACATCGAGATACATCGACAGATATTTGTCGATATTTTTCCCAACTAATAAATAGAGATGTTTTCCTTGGAATTTTATTAAGATCGGGGATTTTCATGTTCTTGGGCGTAGCTGTTACTGTGACCTCTTAGATGCATCAAAGTCAAAGGTGATCGCTCGGTATAATAATTTACGAACTCGCTGTTGGCTCGGCCGGTTTTGGGGGCACAAAGTCAAACCGCGACGCTGTCAGAGTTTCACAGCATCGCGTACAAGTTCCATCGCTGCACGTGCAAAGGACAGGCAAGGAGCAAAGTGGCGAGAGAGCGGCGGGAGAAGGTTCCCCGCTGGAGGAGGTCTCTGCTGGACCAAGGTAGGTACCAGGAGGGTACCGGAGGACACCAGACCCCGGGAGGAAGCATGGAGTCCTCTTCTGGGAGCGGGTGTCTTTTTTGTCCCGCGATATGGCCCGGGGAATGTCATCCAATGAGGGTGAAGTAAAGGGAAAACAAGTAAAATAATGATAAAAGGCGGAGCCCGCGGCGTGATTTGATTGGTCGAGATATCGCCGGCGTTCGGAGTCACAACCCGAGGAAGAAGAGGGGGTTGTCCTCTCTCTCCTCTCTCTTCGTCTCTTATCTCTGTCCCGCGCCCTGACGCGCGGCCGCTCTCTGCTATCTCCGTCTACGGCCTCTCTCTCTCTCTCTCTCTCTCGCCTTCCTCCGTCGTTTCTCTTTACCGCACCTTCGTCGCCGCCGCCGCTGCGCTGCGCTGCGCTCCTCGTTCCCTTTCTTGCTTACGCTTGGTACCCTCTTTGTATCCTCCTCTTCTTCCTTCGTCCCGTATGTAGAAGCACATACACGCATATATACAGAGGAGGTTACTTTATTCTCCTTTCTCCGTAGAGGTCCATGGTCCACGATCATGTACTGACTCTGGCAGGAGCATCGGTTTTCTCCCCCACCTTCGTAACTTTCCTCCTTCCTTTCCTCGTGCTCTCTTTCGTCGCCTTCTTCTTCTTCCTCTTCTTCGTCATCTTCTTCTTCTTTCCTTTCCTTCTCGTTCTCCTCCTCCTGTTCGTCGTCGTTTACTCGAACAAGTTCGAGTACATTGCATGTCGTATAAGTACGTGCACGGACGGTCCGTCGTATTTAAGTGAAATGTAGATTCGCAACGATCCCAGTAAACCTTGAGAAAGAAGCATCGGACATGGAATAATATCGTCTTTATGAGAGGCGTCGTCTCGCGATACTTTCCGCGAAGTAAAGGATGTTAGAAAGAGTTAATAAATATAACGCGTCAGTTAATTGCACGTGCAACAGACAGCAGCACGGTTGACGTCAGTAGCAAATAACAAATGTTTTCTTTTATATAAATATTATGCACATTAATAATAGCTTTAGTATAATCCAGCGCAAAAACGAAGTAACCGTTAAGATTAAAAATCATGACTAATGTACTGTTAGATAAACAATCATCCCGAAACATTATTAACAACGTTATCTTATTCTTCACAATAGTCTACAAAATATTTATCATGATATATTGTTTTATAATATTTTAGGCAACATTATTTTAGCGCGTTTCTTTAACGATTTCTCTATCATCTTAAGCAATGAACAACCATATGCGATGGGCGCAGGTCAAAGAAATAATTAGCAGTGTGGTAACGAAAATTCAGAGAACCCATCACGTGTTCCCGCAGTGCGAGGGTTTCGTGGCGGAAAAGTATATTGACTCGTGATACGCCATCTGTGCCGAGAGAGGAGGCACCCTCGCGGCGTTATTGGCAAAATTAATAATCCCCGCTATATCGCGGTCTGTCGAAACGGGAAGCGGTTAATTCGGCCCGCCGCTCATTGATCCGCTATGTTGGCAGATTAGAAGCGTTTCCGAACGAATGGAAACTGTTTGCCCGATGGCTTCGACGGCGGGACAGCAATTGTACTCGCTTGCGGAGGGGAACACCTCGAAACCCGACCCGACCCGGCGCCGGCGCGGCAGCGGAAGCCGCCTCATCTCCCGAAGAAACGATCGCGATGAATGATCGCCGCTACAAGCGACGAATCAACATCCGGCAATCGCGGGATACTTATTGCGACGCATTAAGCGAGACGAGTTTTCTGTATACGCGCGTCGACGGTGGTTTGAACTAATTGTGGACGCTGATTTGCCGCGGTCTGACGTATGACTGATGTATTATTAACATCATCCTTTTTCAAGTGTTCTTTTGTACATAGTTATAAATAATATAATCATTGATAACTGCCGTAAATAAGCGATTGGGAATTCAACGGCAAACACATTTTGCAATTCAGCAATACCCAACACGAATATAAATTGATATCAAAACGTTAACAGTCAACAAAGAAATGTTATACGATTTTTGCAACGCGTTAAGAAAATTTCGACGTCCTGTATTACGAATAATAAACTTCAGATGTAGAATAAATAAGATATTAAAATAAAACTTTATAATTACACTGAAACAATAGATAATCTAAATGACGTCTTAAAGATATCGAAAAGACATCTTACAATTAATGATCGTTTAAAAGCCTTTCACATATTCTTTGGAGTTATTTTACTCAAGTAACTAAAGTATTTAAAAATTATTTTTTCTATCACAAATAAATAATATTCCAACGTGTGTGACGAACGGGGTACTCTTTACACCCTAACGCGCTCACGCGTGAATCGTTTGAGGGCAGAACGGTTGCCGACGCGCATTGCGGCGCAGCATCGAAAATTAACGCCACCGCGAATCAAGACGACAATGTGATTCATCAGTTAAATCCGCGTGCATAATCCTTTACACAGCGTCCGATCCCCGGTCCAGCGCCGTGAATGGGGTGGATCGTGGGATACGAAGAGGGGGGCGGAAGGGACGAGGGAGGACGGCGGAGAATCAGGAGAGCGGGTGGCTCTGTCAGAGCTGCGAATTATAATCACAGTTGTGGTTGGCGAGATGAGGAGACACCGAGGGTGTGAGGGGTACCTCGATGATGGGCCAGGAGGAGCGAAGGACGATGGCGACGACGAGCGTCCGCTTCCAGGGGGATGGAAAAGGGTGTATTTACTCACCGTCGTACACACCGGCGCCAGCACCGAGAACGGACCTAGATGGAAATCTGCGGCATTCGGAGGCACTGGCCAAGAAAATTGGCTGACAACATTTCGCACGGGCTCTGAATTGCCGAACCGATCTCCTATCCTCCCCTCCCATGTGTCAACCCCCTTCTGGACGGTACGGCGACGACGTACGGCTAACCAAAATTTGCGGTCCGGTCCAATGCATCTACATGGATGATGATGTCTCCTCGTCACGTCTTTCAGCAGTTTAACTAAATCGAGAAAATATATAGTTCAAAATAGAGGTATATAATATATCAAAAGTCTTTATGTTTGAAAATTATTAAGAATAATGAAAATTTAAACAAAAAAAAAGAGAAAAAAAAAATCTTCCTGTTTTACTAAATTAACTAAACATATATTTACTATCTTCAAAAATAAATAATTATCACACAAATTATCAGTATAAGAAATATATATAGATTAGCCGGCAATTCGCTACTTTAATTTTAATGACAGATTCATTGACGAATTTATAACCAATTTGCGTGTAAAAAATCGCGGTATTTTTACTGCTGTGCAAATTACGCAGGCTCCAACCGGTGGCATCGTACGTACAAAGGCGCGGTAATGTCAAATAAACGTGCTCAGTCCGATAAAAGGCTTGGAGGCGTTTCCACAGTGGGAAGCTTTAATGAGCGCCTCGTGCCGCCGACAAGCGCCCAAATCCCGGGCAAAATAAATCCGTCTTGATTGAATCATTGTTAAGCGAAACCGCGTTAAATACCCGTGAAATTAACCTGGCCGATCCGAGGCCGGCACGCGATCGCTGCTGATTGGCTCGAGGGTATCGTTTTTAAGGCGTCATTAGAGCTGCACCTCGCACTGTCGACCGACGATTAATGATGCGTTCGCCAGAATGTGTCCGGCTCAGGTGCCGTTCCGGCGGTAACGTCTTTCGAAAAGAACGAGTCACCCATCCTACGAGAGCATGGTCTGGAAAATATGTTTCGCGTTTGACGTCGATGATGAAGTCGGGGTAATTTGCCAAGAAGGTTACACCGACGCGCGACGTAATACTTGACGTGGTACATAAGTATCCTAGTATTACGAAATGTAATTATGCTCCGCAAAGCATAATTACTCAACTAAACTTTCAAAAAGTTGGAAACCGCATTAGACTCTAGCGTCTGAAAGCTGTAATTTTGATAACTAGAGTCACTATTAGCATAATATAGTCACTATTTGATACAGTCACTATTAACGGTCCCAAAATTGTCAAAATATATTTCTTCGTTAGCAATATCGAGATTTAATCTCTTGTAGCTTCAGGAAATAGAGTCCTCTCTCTCGCTCAGGATAAGGTAATACGATGACAGCTATTTATACTAACTCGCTCATTCATTTCATCAGTCCGGAATGCAACGGACCGCACTCGCGGTGAATTCTCAGCGTCAATGAACCGATACGAATTTGCTGTAGCTGCCAATTCGCCGTGACTTAACAAGATCGGCGCACCCGCAAGCAAACATCTCTCCACTGGGATCATCGTACTTCTCGTTTTCGAGAGTGCGGGACGAGATCGCCCTTCGCCGAACTCTCGTAAGCCTATCCAGATTCTTCTTCCAGCTTCCGCCTCCCGCCCGCGATTCCATCTTCCAGACGTCGTCGCGCTGCACCCCGCGGATGGACAGCGGTCGAAATTAGGGTGAGTACCATCGCGGTAGCGTGGACATATGGGAACACCATGTGGTCACCACCGTATCGTTCGTTCGGCCGACGAAAGCTAAAACCAACCCCCCGTGCGCGAACGGAAAGGAGCCGTTGGGGGGAATATAGGAAGCCGCAGATTCGGCCGGACGGCTAAACGCCCGCCGCAATTTGTAGCAATTTGTTAAGTAGCCGGCCAGAACATTACCTATATTACGTTTACTCCCCCTTGAACCGGACACCAAGATATACGGCGTGCGCGCAGATTTATCGTTTCTACGGAGAGAACGGAGGTTGCGAGATTCTGGGGCGCCGTGCCTCGCTCATTTTAAGTTATCGCTGTGTTTTAACCCTTTTGGCAATGCAAAATAGTTGCGGTCGATCGATCTGTTTGTTTGGCAATCTTAGCTAATTCGTTATATCGTGAATAGCAGACGATAGTCTTCGTGTCAGCCTAATGATTATTATTTGACAAAATCTTGTAAAATTTGATAGAAAAATAGAGAGTTAAAGACACTGTCGTATACAAATTTATGTGTAAATAAATTACCGTGGTGCACAGTATCACGAATTCAAACGACTGTCTCGTCTGGACGATTGTAATTATCCATTGTAAAGCGACATTCAAGTTAAAGATACAAGTGCACTTCGAGTTCTTGATTTTCTTTCGAGAAAATTAAGCGAGTCAAGAGACGCCAAGAGAAATCGGCGAACGACGAAGCTTTTTTTTTCGGCCACGTCTCTCGGCTCGCGGGAGATAATTTAAACCGAAGGTAAACGTCAAGAGCACTCGCTTTATCTCCGTCCGTCTCGTCTTCGTGACGAGTGGGCCCCTGGGCTCTTCACGAATAAGAGGAGCTTCCATAACGGCGTAGATTCGAGAATAAACCGAAACGACTTCGACCGCTTCCGCGGATGCTTTTAGTCGATGAGTTCGCTTCCCTATATATCCCGTGTCGTTTTCGTCTCGTTCCGCGTACCGCCGCGTACTGTCCTGGCCTAACCCAGCTTTCTCATCCATATGTAACAGTCGCCTGGTATTAATGACAAGGGGAGAGAACGAGTACGACACGGTGGGTTCTTTATCCTACAAGGGACTGTCCTTCTCCCGCCGTGGACTACTCCAGATTTCCCTCGCGCTTACACGCTATTGCAATTTTATCGTTGTCCTTTCATTATCTGATAAATGTAATGGAATTGTTTATTCGTCGTTTGCTCGCCCGTTACGTCGCAACTCGCAACAAGAATCGCGGCATATAGTCAATTAATGTTAAGTGATGTATTATATGCGTTAAACCAAAAAATATATGTATATTAAAACCATGCATATTATTTCCAAACTCTTTTTGTTGCATTATTTTAAAAAATTAAATGGAGATTCGTTTTTAATTCAATTAAATAGATATAATACTGATGAAGCGATCAAAGAAAATGATGGTTAGTAAATATATAATACAAAAGTGTGACGAAGTACACGCCGAATTATATTTGAGCCGTCTGCCCGTCAAAAAATTGCCAACATCCGCCCGCTGATTATTTTTCGTGGAACCCAAACGACGTATACTTCCCGGATCGAACAACGATTTTACGGCTGAATGCAACGTCGATCGACATTTAAATGAGTACCAATGAACAACTACAATTTCCTTTTTGGAGATCAGTCGGTCAAAAACTGAACCCGATACGGAAAGCGTTAGAGGCATAATTTTCACAGATTTACATTTTAAAAAATTAGAATTTACTGAAGAATTCTAGAATCACTTCGTCTTCGGTAACATTAGACCACCCAGTCGATATTATTCATCATACCAAATTGAAATAATTTCTGAGGCATGGTGAAACCTTGAAATTTTCATGCTCACAGCTTTTTCGATTTTCCTCGCGCGCGGAATCCCAAAAAGATCCCGAAAGCAGGGCATCTGAATGCGACATGGGCGCTTTTGTGAGCTGCACGCACATATGTCAGAATTAGTGACAATGAGCGGCGCGGATCGAAAGCGGAAGAGACAAACGGGGTGAAGAAAAGAGGCGACGCCAGGGATATCCAGCCCGCTCTCTGTCGCTGCGTTCGTAAGTACTTGATGAACGGCCGGCAATCGGTTAGTCTTTTTAAACGGCTCGCGATGACGGATCTCCACCTGCGAGCCGGTGGCACTCCAGCTGACCGGCGACAATGGGATGAAAGGAGCAGGAAGAAGATTGGAAAGGATTCATATATATACATATGGGTGTTTGTCTGGCTCAATGGCTTGCATTCGTCGACTTTAGTTACGCTATCTCGTTGGCCGGTTTCTTTTCGGACGAGTGTCGTTCGCAATATCTCGCGTGATTTGTTTTTCTCTTCATAAATGACGACCAAAAAAAAAGTCCGAGAACGTGAAGTCAGCTTAAGTTTCCAAAAGTAAAACTGATATTCACGTAAGAGAGTTAGCGATTATTTTAATAATATCGTCTTCAATTTTAATAATAATAATGTCTCAATAATAAATTCGCAAGTAATTTAACGATATTAACATTAACATTATTTATTAATTATAGGGTTAATGAACATGCAGGATTTCGGTAAGAATCAAGTGCCATCCCCTCTCCCCCCCCCCCAAACAATGGTAACTCGAGTTAAGTGTTGTTAATATCCTTCGTATTAGTCGCCATTTGTCGGGATCTTTTCGGTGCTGGCTGACATAAGGTACCATTAACAGCTAAGTAGGAACAATTCGATCCGCGACCGTCCAGAATGGTCCCAGTGCTGCAGTTAGCCCTGTGCAAATTGTCACCGTCTCTCTCCCGCTGCATTCTGTCTCTTTCCTTCTTTTTCTCCACCTCTCTTTCTCTTTCTCGGTGAATATCAACCGTACGAATTACATGTGGCGAGGGCTCCATACGTCCTCGGGCACCGAGTCGAGTGCCCCGCAGGTCCGTCGGGTGTATCGTTGAGAGAGAGAGAGAGAGAGAGAGAGAGAGAGAGAGAGAGAGGAATGAGAGAGAAGAGAGGGAGTCAAGACTCGAACATGTGGCATCATTTGTTACGTGCGAAGTGGGGTTCCCGAGCCCATCACGCTATGCCTTATCTAAGCCCGTTTAAAAGCGCCTACGTATCCGGAAATCCAAAGGCGTAAAGGAGCAAGAGATCGTTCGAGCATGTAAACGATCCGTCGTCTCCTGTCAGCTATTCGAAGAAGGGTCGGCGCAATTCGATTTAACCGAGGGAGACAACTTACGACTATGATACAGCCAATAACAATGTTTCTTGATAATAATTTACGACACGTATCATGATATATAAGCAGATATATTTTGATAACTACATACTTTGTACTTAATTAACTGCTGAATTCAGTTATCCAGGCGAACACAGAACCAAGATTAACTATTTAATACAAAATTAATCGATGCTGAGAAAACGGAGAGATTAGTTATCTTTAGGAAGTTTTCTAATTGTTCTGTTTTGTTGGAAAAATGGAATCGGCTTCGACTCCGTGTTCGCGCAACGTTCGTCTAGGACGTCATCGAAACAACGCGCGACAACTATCCTCTACATACGGGGGCGAGAATTCGCGTGGAACGCGCCCGATGGGGATCTCGGTTTCTGTGGACATATGGTCAGCCCGTGCTTCACCGCGACAAAAAAAAGCGCTACAGAAACGGCGACAGAAGTTGGGAGTGTCGGCGGGCGATATATCAGGGCTTAAACTGTCCCGTCGCAGCAAGCATGTCCTACCAGCGTGGTTCTGCGCACCCTGTCTGACCGACTGGATGGTTGGTTGGTCGGCCGGTCGGTCGGTCGGCCGGCTCGCTGACTGGTGCGCGTATGGCATTGCGTTCAACAGGGGTGCTGGCATTAGTTAATAGCCTGGGTGCAATACTGGGGACACGTTAATGCAAGAGAGCGGAAAAAAGAGAGAGGAAGAGAGAAGAGAGAAACAGGACAAGGGTGATCGACGTCTAACCAAATGCGGTTTCCAATCTATTGCGTTTTTACGCAGCGCGTCTAATGTGTTTCGGACATTAACGCTCACACTCACCGATTTTGGGAAACGTCTTTTGTGAAAGGGGAGAACATGTCAAGAATGGCGAAGGGTGCGAATACATTTGCGTGGCACTAAGTTTAGCCTGGTTATCTTTACGATATAATCTCTCTCTCCCTTTCTCTCTCACTATCGAAAACGGGAATCACCTTTTCTAACGTCAATCAATTTGAAAAAATAGATATCTCTCGACAGAGTTAACACCCTAATTAAATATCTAAGAAATTGTTATTATCCGTTTAATGTAATCGTTCTCAAAACACAAGAGCCCTGATTATGTCGAGGGACGAAAAACTGCTCGAAGAAACGAGCTAGGATGCATGGAACGATGGCGCACGATACGGGGTGGCAAAGAAGTCTACCGACACACAGACCGTAGTCATTATAAAAATAATCAAAGTTTCCCAGGGCAGAAGACTCGTCGGGATGGATGATGGGTCGCGAAACGTTCCGGCGACCGGCGTCTCATTACGTTTGACGATTATGCGTTAATTTGCGCCTAGCGATACTTCAAAAGATTTTTATTCATTGCACGAGCTTTGCCGTCGTCCTAGGCTGGAAGTCGCGCGACGTACCCTGGTAGCCTCTCGGATCCTCTCCGTCCCGGCACGGAGACGACTCCTCAAGTTTTATATTTTTCCTGTCTTTCACGTCGAGGATCGAGTGTCCTCGTCAAAGGATCCGGGGGATATGATAATCTCGACGCCACGCTGAATGCGTAACGAAGTTTTCGCCGGCGACGAGAAGTGGACTCGCTCCTGATTAGCTTTGCCTTTACGTATTCCAAGGGATGGGAGGAGCAACGCTGTTCCTCGCGATCGGACTTCCTCGCGGGTTGGTTCTTTATGGAACAGCGAACAGCGAGCAGAATCGCCTTGTACTAACATCGTTTTAATACGCGCTGGAAAAACATGCAGTTAAATCAAGAGATGCAGCAGTAAGATTTTATAAATACCAACATTTTTTTCGTCATAAAGAAATATCGTTCTTTATTAATTTTTTTCCTGTACAAAGTCATTTTGTTTCTTTATCAAACAAGATTTCCTTATCAGAGCTTTGACCGATATCCTTTTTATACTTTAGAGAAAGCTGATTCAAATTCTCTCGTATTTCTGTGTCATCACCGACTTTTCCCACCTGCCATCGCGATAACGAGCTACGGCCAGATCATCGGTCGTGCTCGTTCGATCGAGCCGCCAATCAAAAATCAACGAAGCGTGAGGAACGTGTCGCGCGCTTTAAATGCTTTGCCGTGGCCGCGACGAGAGAAAGCGCGAGAGCAAATCGGCGGGGCTGACTCTCTGTCTCCCTCGAGACGCCGCGCCGGGCGCGGTGTACGTGGGTACGCTTTTTCCACGGTGCTTACGTAACCCTTGCTCGATGCCGGATCACGATGCCGGTATCAATTAATTCCGTCCGTATATCTCGCACGTTGAGAGAGAGAGAGAAAGAGAGAAACCGTCGGCCATTGTAACGGCGGTGGCGGCTGCCGATATACTCTCGCCTGTCTCGATACTACCACGCTCGACTACGCTCCGGCCCGACGGCCGCTCTCTCGTTCTGTATTGCGGCGGCACGTGCCGCTTCACAATGGCACCGAGTGACTCTCGCGTTTTCTCCTTCTCCCTCTTCCACCGACCGAGAGATCGGCGTCATCATCAATCGACACGGTCTCTCGCCCTTACGAGCGCACGCCCACCCGACCCTGCGAAATACCGAAGGCAAACAAGAGGAGCAATGCCAAAAAGCATTTATTCCCGATTCTTTATCTGACACTGCCCGCAGTCTCTCTCTCCCTTTCTCTATCCTTCTCGCCGCGGTCGTTTCTCTCGATGCACGCGCGTGTCCTGGGCGTGCCCGCCTCTCACGCGTGTACCCGTGGACCGGCGCGGCACGCCGTTCCACGCTTTTATTGCTGCCGGAAATTAATGAGATCGCGAGGCGATACGACAGATATGGCCGAGCGAACGGTCCAACTAACAGCACGTTCGGTTTTTGGCTTAGGTGCTCGCACACTTCGCGATACCCTTTGGGACGGTACACTCTCAAACAAGCCTCGACTAGCTGTTTGAGAAATCGTGTGTAAATCTTATGTGTTACAACTTATGTCGTAATTAACAGAAGTACTGTATAAATCGGAGAAAGCGTATCGATGTCTGTACGTGCTACTATGAAACGGTTAAACGATCGTAGATTGTTAGTTCATCGATTTATCACTCGCGCGACGCCAAGCGAAACCGAATCGTTTGCCGATGACGAGATCGGCAAAAGGGGGTCGCAAATCCGAGCGACGAGTGAACGCGGTCGCGCGTGAAGGCATTTTCCACGTTCGACTTGACGCTATCGCGATGACGAATCGCAGCGTTACGCCGACGTGAAAACTTTTCTCGCGATCGGCCACTGCGATTGGCAACGCGGTACATCTGGCGTTCTGGCGGCGGGGAAAACCGCAGCAGAATCTTCCTCGCCCGGCGAAAACCGTAGGCGCGGTTGATGGATGAAGATCGATGCCATGTACGCAATGCAGCGTGCATCCTAGTCTATACCTCGATACCACCCTCTCTTTCCATCCTCCTGCCTCTCTTCCTCGCGCGATGTCGTTACACCTCATATCCTTCTCCTTCGGCTTAATATCCTTCAGCACGTGTGGAGATTCCGACGCGAACAGAGTAGCGCGTCAGGTGCATCCTACATCTAAAAATTCACCGGTATTTTCCGACGAGGCACCGCTCTCTTCGAGAAACGATTATCCCTCTCTTTGAATAAACTCGAGGTATGCACCGGGATATCCAAGTAGGTGCAAAAAGCGTTACGAGGTCCTTTATTATTTATTTAAGATTATAAAATAATATCCGTTATGATTATATCCAAATAAATTACGAGTTGTGGCCTAATTAATCTTGAAATTAATCGTATATAATCGAGCCGGTAATTATTTTTTCTATCGTTTAAAAATATGTATGAAAAATATTTAGTTCTATATACAATTGTTTATAGGAAATTCTCGGACATATCTGATGGGGTCGGATGCGTTACGTGTTTTATGGCGTTTCAGCAAGAAGTTTCGAAGCTTCTCTGTGACCATTCGGCATATTGATATAAAAAGATATCCAGGTTGCCTATGAAAAAGTCAAATAAATTACTAAACTTTCCGACGGCGCGGTGGCAGCGGGACAAATTGCCCGAGGGAATCGACGAAAACGGGCGAGTTGCTTCTTTTCGCAGAATTAAATCTGTCCTTTTTTCTCGATATAGGTAGCCGCGACATAACTATTTTTCGACGAAACTACTTACTCGATCAACGAATATGTTTGTGACAGATGCTTGTTTACGATAATGCACCGCATTTATATCCGGACCATTTCTTGCCTTGTTCTATCACTCCTTTCCCCAAAACGTTATTGTTCCTCTTTTTCTCGACCGTATATAGCGCACAAAGTATTTAAGATATGATTAAATAAGGTATAATTATCCGAAAGATACAATAAAGACGTCATGCGTTGTAAAGATTAAGTATCGAAGCGATGATGAGCAACCGCGATGATTATTGCGCGATAATTAATCGTCGCGAAGATCGTACGAGCTTGATTAGGAAATCGGCGAGTAACCATTCCCAGCGTGCGATGTTTACCCGGACGATCCGGGTGGATCAAAATCCTCGAAAGACTCCCGCTGGCTGGAATCGGCCGAGCTGTCAGACGAGCGATTATTGATGACGCGCATTGATGGCTATCGAGAAAGAAAGAGCTGACCGCGGTCTTCGTAGCGCTCGCTGGCAACGCGCGCTAACGCGGATATAATATGCCGGGTTCTCTGCCCTCTCTTCTAAGGGCGTTCAACAATACAATTTTCATTTTCGGTCGAAGGGTAAACGTTTTTCCCCCATGCGTTGCGCCATTCTTCTCCGTTCTTTTCTTCGTTCCTCTCCTTTCTCCCGGATGACCTGTGTCTCTCCCTCTCTTGTCTGATCTGGTACGCGGAGTCCTCTCTCCCCTGCCTCGATCATTTTCCATACGAGTGGAATATTCACTATGACGAGCCACCATCGACGTCGCCGCTCCTCGTGCTCGTAGCCGTGGTAGTCTAGCTTGTCGCTCCGCAGACACGTCGGAGGTAATGGCGTGTGCCCTTTTCGAGAACCCTCCGTCACGGACGATTTTGCTACGCGACGACGTTATTTATTACTTTCCAGTAAGATTCCGCGTGCGTCTTCTCCTCCCCCTCTTTAGATTTTCTTTCGCGCGGCTTTCTTTAGGCTAAGAAGCGAATTGTGCCTGTGTATTTATCTGCTGGTGCAGCCATAAAGATCGCATTAGCATGAAATTTTTGTTATTAACTCTCTAATCCCTCCCATTTAAATCACTATCGCGCGAGAGGGGCAAGCGCAAATCCCTCGTTAACGCCGCGTATCCACTTCGCGACATAAGCCACTTTATTTTTATTAAACACAATTCAATTTAATTACGCGTACCAAACGGTTATTTTTCACTACCGTATATAATCGTGAAGTTTAAATCGAGCATTATTCATGAAAGAATCCACCATTAACAGAATTTCTAGCACGAATCGTAATTGCGCATAAATATTACAGTCCCAACAGTAATCACTGACTTAAAAAGTTTTTGCTTTAGTCAGCGTGTTACTTTTAAAAATTGTTTGTCTTTATTTTTGGTATGTTTATATCTATATTATTATACTTGATTAGTGGAAGGATAAAGAAACAGCAATTGTATAATTCTGCATCGCGTTCTTCAGCCATTTTCAATCAATTTCAATCCTATCCGACGCCGATTGGAGATCATTGCTCGTTCGAGCAAGCTACTCGCGCAAACAAAGCTGACGCAAAGAGCAGGACGCACGTGTGTTTGCTGCTACCCGCCGCGCCCTGCGAGAGGTCCAGAACGGGGAGATAGACACAGACCTCTCGCCCCCCGCGCGAATGAAGCTCACGGTATCCGTCGAGAAGAGACTTCGCTTTTGGCTACCGAAAACCCGGGGAACGAGATAGACGGGCCGTGGCCGTTGCGTAAATCCGTAAAGGGGAGCCCGCGACTCCGCGCCGCCGCTGCGGAAGGGATCAGGGTGCCACGTGACGGCCGTGTTTGCTGGGTACACAGAACTCGGTGTTTGGTACACACGGCCTTGGAAGGCACAATGCTCGATGGGTTACCAAAACAGCGGCGCGACGTCGGCATAAGCGATATTTGTGTCAGCATAAAGGACCCCCTAAAGCCGCGTTAAAAGAACAACCGACTCCCTCTCTGCATCGAGGCACTCCCTCCTCCGCGGCCGCATTGAGTATACGGTATAAGTCAGTTATGGACCAGAAATAAGGTTGCGTGTTATTTTTTTTTGCTACGGGAAGTCCGGCTCGCGTCGTAACGTGGAAAATAATATATTTCGGCAGAAATATGAATTCATGAAATGTCAAGAGATGATCTCGATTTTATTATGATTTACTTTTCTACTAGAAAATTTTGGCACTTAATATTTGACACCAAGGATATTCAGAAATCGGTAAGCTTTATTCTGTCTAATCAGAAGAAATAAAGAAACAATTCGATTACATAATTGACTAACAATAAATTGATTGATATATAGATCTACATAGAATAATTCAACAATTTTCTCAATCTTTTTCCTATTTTCAAGTCGATGCACGTAACACAGTTATAAACCGCCATCTTTTCCCTATCTTCGCGCAGTTTTCAAACATTCTAACTATTTTAACACAAGACAACATTCCAGAAGCGTGACTCGCAATCGTAAGAAGAGTTCTCGACTGCGAAAGTACAGCTGAAAAAATTCCGCTCGCAACGAGGCGGTACCCGATGTACGCGCCCTGGAAGGATTTTCGAGGTAAACGACCGTTGGCTAATGTTCGCCTGCGAGGTCCTGGCTGCACCCGGTTTCAGCAGGACGACGACAGTCGCATTAGCCACAGGACGAGCTTACAATGGACCCCTCTGTTTTTCACGCATGATCGGGGCAGCAAGGGGCCCCGCATAGCCCCCTCGATCTCTTGCCCGGAACCCCGTACTTAGCGGAGGAGATTTGTGAATCGGGGTGTCGCGCCCGAAATAAGTAAAAAATTGATCGATGATACTACAGTTCGTTTTTTTTTATTCCTCTTACTGTCAGAAATTCTAAAAAACATTCAGCTAATTTTCTGGTAATATAAAGACGATTTATATATACTTTTGTTATCTCGAACTTATGACATATAAGATCTCGCATTCCAACGCAAAGATCTGTTTGCAAGCGTGAATGAATAAGTAAGAAGTTGAAATAAATTATGATTAAAAAAATTTGTACGATAAAAATATCATAAAAATCGGACTGCTATATTACTTTTGACTGTTGAGTTAATATGGCTGGGAGAATAAGATAAACAATTTACTAAAAAAACAGAAGCCAAAGCAACTGTAGAAATTAACCAAAAGCTGTCTACAACGATCCCGTTAGAAAATGACGAACAGTCGCGTGAATGATTTTTCTTCTCAAGCCGTTTGGTCGTTCAACGAACGCACGAACTGGTTTTACACTGTCGGTGTCACGCTAAATCTCCGGCGCATTGTTCGCGCCCCCTCTTACCGTCACGATTTTCCATCAGCACCCCTCCAAAAAGCCTGCCACAGTCAACTCCCACCCCTCTTCGTTCCACCCTCATCGTAAACCTCCACGAAACTTAGCCCTTGATCGTCGTCCTCTTCGTGATCGCCGCGTGATGCACGGATTTGCCGAAAATCGCGTATTTGATCATTTCGATAAATCATTTTGCGCGATGTTATTGCATATATAGAAATTATATTTGTGTATAGAGACAAAATATTAAAACTATAGGTACTTATATGTTTAAAACTATACTTCAATTTAATTATATTTTTAGTTCCACAATAAATAAAATTTTTATATCTGAGTTCAATATTGCCATTTTGGATTCTGTATAATTGTAATTGAAATAATTTTTTCATATCAAACTTCTTCGCAAGGTAATTGTCAATTTATAATTATTTATAAATTGACAAAAAATTTATAATTATTATTAACTTAGAAATAGTGTGCACCATTTAACCAGAAAGATTTTATAAAGTCTAAAACTCTGTTCTCCGTTTCTGTGTAACAAACTTAATTTTAAGATCCAAAGCAGCTCCTAACGAGACTTTAATGCATCTTTTTTATCGCGTATCATCATCCTTATTGCGCAACTTCTTTAAATACGCATTTCCTTAAACACGCATCTCTTTCTCTCACTATATCCATTAACCGCTGCCATAAATCACCGAGGAAGGAACGATCAAGGAAACAGAATTCCTGTGATTATCGTATTCGGCGGCGCGGTATTCCGCGTACTCGGCGATATTCGCTGCATCTGAGATATAACGATGGATGGGCGTTGCCGATTGGCTTGATGAACGAGTGCGATTAATAATTAAGATCTCCGAAGCCGGGGGTGGGGCCCTAAAAACCCGCGGGCGTTCTCTCTCTCCTACGGTCGGGAATAGCGGGTAATGGCAATTTACGCATCCCGCGGGACCAGATAACTTCATATCTTCGCGGTAATCATTTATTCTCTCAATGGGCATGATATTGCCAAATTGAATTAGATAAGCGCCGCACATACATCTTCCGCGCGTACGTGCGCGCATGGAAAAGAATTCGCGATGGTGGCGTTACCTCCGCAATATTATCCGTTTCGTGCGCTTATCTAGGAATTGATTGCCGCGCCATTCATTAGAGAAACGTCGCTATAGATTCAGCTTAACTCGTCAATAAACTCGTTTCGGACCTTATGCAACGTGTTTGGGGAAAGTTAGGGATATAACAATCGTGCTCTCTTGGGAACAGGGTCCAATATACAATAGACGTTTTTCCACGAAACAATATATTAAATGAATCATCATATTATTTTTTATATATAAATAAAAAAATTAGATATACCCTATCACAGAATATTTAATTACTTTCCAGCTCTCATAACTCTATATGTATTAAATGTATTAAATAATATAAAAAGATATTTTATAATATGGAAAGAAGTGTCTCTTGTTGCATAATAACTATTAAATGCTAATAAGGCTTTTAAATCGACTAATATTAAAATAAAACTTCTCCATTTATTTTATTTTTATTGCATCCTTTTTTATACTGTACTCTCTTTTACATTAAAAATAAATTTTAATATTTCTAGTGTATTTTGATGTTTCTGTCGTTCGTAATGCGCGCATGGACGAACAGACCGCTTGGCTACAGAAAATCACACCCCGATAAATTGACCCTCCATTGCTAAATACCTCCCTTTGACATTGTCGATCGGGGTAAGAGAGTTGTATGGGGACAGTACAGGGTGCCTCACATAAAGGTCCACGCGTGGTACAAGGGAGAGAATCGCGCCGCACCGTGAACAGTCCGTGTCCCGATCCTCGTGCCACGGGAGATCTATTGATCCTGTCCATCAGTTTTTCCAGTATTCATGATTATGTTGACAGATTAGCCCGGTTCGCCGTTATTGCAAAATCCATATATCGCGCAAAACACATTTGCCGCGTTTTATAATCAAAATTTTTTGTAGAAATTAAAGAATTCTGTATGTTTTCGAATAATTAAATATTATTTGAAAAAAATAACTTTTTTTTCTAGAAACTCCATCATTGATACTCGACTCGCATTTTTGCGAAATAAACTCGATATGTACTTGTGAGACTCTATGTTTCCTGTTTAGAGAAGGAAGATGATAAATAGTATAAATAGTCGGACGATTTAGGCGTCATCGTGACTGTTGTCCCCCCGAAACGGCGGGTACGTCAATGCAAGCCACGTGGGACGGGGTACATGCTGTTTTGTTACCAGCGTGCGACCCGCGCCACGTGCCCGAGATTAATGTGTTTTGATTTTTAGACTTCACATTATATCCGTCCGTAAGCCTTCGCTGCATTGTGCGCACTAAAGTCGCCCCGCCCGGTTCCGCACGGTGAAATAGTGATACGCAAAGTGGCGGAGAGACCGCAGAACTTTTGCAAGCCACCGGTGCACACAGAGTATAGAGAGAGAGAATCGCTTTCTTTTACATATTCAAATCCTTGCGAATCACGACTAACACTTATCTTCCGTTCATTTATTGCGCCATTACATCAGACAAGAAAATAGATATAGGATATATTGTAATTTATAACGTAATTGAAAAATAATTAATGTGGCATTGATGAATCATTGTTAGTCCTTTTTCTCAGTTCCACAATTCATTTCTTAGCGTTTAGCATGCGGATCAACGGTAATCCATGACAGAAGATTGGCGAGAAAAATCGCGAGAGGCCGGCCGGTACATTCGGGCCGTTTCGGGTTTATCTCTAGTTTTTAACATTTCAATTTAATTGACGCCACTTGGAAGCGAGGGCCCGCGAGCCTCTAAAAGGGAGGAAAAGGGGGGAGGAAGAAGAGACGGGGGGCGGACGAGACGACCCGATTAATTCCTTTGTCGCCTATCCGCCGCTGAAATAACAAACCTCTTCGGCGGACGGGAGTCGAGAGGATACAAGGACGATAAAATCACGAGGGTCTACGGGATAAAAAAGCTGGAAAGTGGTAGAGGAGAAGGGGGTGGTAGAGGGCTCGACGGGTTGGAAACCGGCGAGAGGAGGAGGTGGTTTGCAGTCCTCCGGCTCTCCCTTCATTTTCCGGCATCGCCCGTTGCCCGACGACGACGACGACGACGACGACGACGACGACGGCAGCGGCGTCGGCGTCGGCAGCGGAGGGAGGAATAGCAATTAAAAGTATCTGGCACAATCTTCGTTAAACTTCTTCCTCGCTCCACCCTACCGGAGAGAAGGCATTATTAAAACGTGCCGTCGGCTGCAACCGCTACACACCCCCGTCGGCCGCGCGGCACCCGCCAACCCGCGTTTTCAACTCTTTTGCATAGAAAATGCGGCCTCCTTGCCGAATCCGGACTTGTAAGTATCGCTCCGCGCTATTCCTGAATCTCGACGTTCTCTTTCAGAAACATCTGCGCTCATTGTTAGACCACTCGCGTCATCGTCGCGGTTGGACTCGAGCTATCTTTTAACTGCTAGTAATTTATCGTTTAAACATTGTTAAAATGTAATTGTTTAAAAGTGAAAAAAATAACAAAAACGAAAAGATTAAAAATTGGAAGATTATATAGAATACGTTAAGTGAGATAATCTTTCGATCAAAGAGATATTAAAATAATATTATTGAAATGTAGAATAATAATTCGATAAATATTGCAAGAATTTGCTGATTTTATTTTCGTTCTATTCACACATTCTTAGCGCAAATTAACAGATATTGCGGCCATACAATAATGCCTCGTCGAGGCGTTCCGACGAAAATCCCGATTTCGATCGAGAATTTTGAGAATGGTAATACGGGAAGGAATGGCGCCGATAGGAGCGTTGGAGCCGAGATGTTCGAGAAAGGTAAGAAAGGGAGAAGTTCTCGAGGTCTCTCGAAGTAATCCTACTGCCGGTACGCGCGGAGGCCGGAGAATATAGGATGAAAATACCTGGAGTTAGGAAGGTCTTACTTGTCCCACCCCTTTTCCCAGTCTGGTCTCTCATACCCACCGCGGGCGATGCCGCCCCAAATAAGACAGAAGTCATCATATAATTCCACGACTAACACTGGCGCGCGTTAAGACCCGTGCTAGAGAAGCTTACCGAGTATCCTCGATTTTTTTTCTCGAGCCAGCCGAGGAAATTAGCACGCCGTTCTGCCTCTCGCGACGCGTTCAATATGCAAATAGCGCACGTAATCGGCACGTAACCCTTCCCGGAAGCTTACGGCCCTTTAATACGATCGAAATACATCTAACACTCCTTTTTGTGAAATATTGGACGATTCATCGAAGTCCTGAGATTCCCTTACAAGTTATTAATATAATTTTTGAGATACGTATTTTGATTTTTAATTTATTATCCATATTTATATTCTGACGACGCGTAACTTAAATCTGTATGTGTAAGTTTTATTATGTGTGTATATATAATAAACTGAAATTATATAATAACATTTTTTTGTACATGAAACTTTTAAAATTGAGAACATGATGTGTCTGTAAGTTAATTGGATTGTATGTCTGATTTCTTGGAATTTGCAGAACAGAGAACTTTATACTGATGGCATTAAAACGGCAGAATTACTCAACATTACCATCGAAAGTATTATGTCACAGTTGTCGTGAATAGCTCTAAGAACTCTTATTGTTAGATGTACGAATTGAGATAGTAAGAACTGCCAAGATACCATCCAAGATATGAGATACCAATTATCTCATGGAAAGTTACGTTAAAAAGCAAGAAATTTTGCTTAGCAGACTTTAAAGAAACTTTTGCTCTTTTCCGGAAATTTACATTTCTGAAATATTCCATTTCACAAAATCAATTTTACAAAATTAATGTAATTTTTATTATTATTGATTATTACGAAAAATTTAATATTCGGAAAGTGCATTAAGAATCAAAAAAAGGAAAACATCCATTTAAATGCCGAAAACACGCTTCCAGCAAAAATGGGAACTTATATTTTTATCATCGTCCGCATATTGAACGCCAGAGACATACGGTGTCTCGTAAATTCGCCGGTATCGAGGCGAGTCGAAAAACTCGAATATCAGTAGAGGGCTCGGCTTCGACACTCGACTTCGACGAGGGGTTGAAAACGAACGGACGAGGAATGAGGAAGAATTCCGTCACGACCTCGTCCGCGCTTACTTTGTCCCGGCTTTGATTTCTTCTCTTCGGTGCTCCGCGACCGAGAAAGAGAGGAAACAGAGGGTGTCGGGTAGAAACGGACAAGTGCAGCGAAAACGAGAGAAAAAGACGTATCGAGAGAGAAAGAGAGAGAGAGAGAGAGAGAAAGCGAGATATAGAGAGCGAGAAGCTTCGCTTACTTCGGTACCGGGAGAGTGAGCGATATTTACATGCGATTTGCATACTAGTTGATCTCTATTGCTTCCATCTCCAACGACCCGGCAGGGGTGGCGGCGTATCCGCAACCCCTCCGTCAGGATTTGCCCTCTGCCTCTCTTCCTCCCGTTGCTGCGCCCGCGACTCCCGACGAGCCTCTTTCTCTCTCTCTGTCGCTATCTCTTTGCTTCACAACGAGTAGTAGTAGCTTTTGCATGTACAGATCGGCGACGAAGGCGAATAAGCGAAATCCTTAACACCGAAACGAATCCGCGCGACGGAGGATCTTCGGCGTTCTTCGAATCCTGCCGTCGTCGTCTCGTTATCGCCCGTCTTAATGAAGTGTTCTTCCCGACAAAGAACACCACGAAATCTTTAGTATCCCATTCTGCGCTTGTGCTCATCCCGAAAAAAGATTCTCAATTATAAGCAGCAAAAAATGTTGCTGTTAAGATTGTCTTCTTTATTTGTATTAAATACCGATTTCATATTTTTTGCGCACCTAAAAATATGTTATATACCATTATGTTTTCTTGAATAAGTTCGATATTTAATTAACTCATTTTAATATAATACGTTAAACCTCGAAAAAAAACTTTTAAAAATAAATGTATAATAATAACTTGAATAATTATATAGGTATATGGATCTCGTAAATGTTTCTTTGGAAATATTAATGAACGATTACTTTAACGACATTTACAGCAAAACCAAAGCGCCCAAGTTTGATTACAAATTTCCCAGAGAAAACAAAGTTGACAAAGCGATGTAATCAGTTTGTACAAATGTGTGCTGGCTAACTAGTCTGAGATTGTACATTTTAAAAAGACCGAAAAGCGATGAAGATCTCCAGTAGATGAACAGAGGAAAAGCTTCTCATTTTCTCTTATCTCGAGACGATACGACAAAGACGGAATTAACTAAAATAACGAAAACGGAGAGTAGAACAAGGCAAAATTACTAAATTACTTGTTTTACCTTACTTCTTTTACCGCAGAAAATCTCGCGATCTCTTTACGCGCGATTAACAATATTATACAATGAAGAATTTTTAATGGAGAACGCACTGAAATATTTAATTAGATCATTTTAGATCATTTCTGATCAGAGATGTCGTTTTCTACAACGACGAGCGATAACAAGAGGGTGAGAGATGTGTGGGAGAAGAGAGCGAAAAAGTGAACGAGAACAAGATGAGAATCTTTTAAGAAAACCGGACGCTCTGTGGTCCATTTAAGAGCGTGGCGGGGCGATTGATATCTGGGTGTAGTGCCACGTGAGCGGCCGCCGAAGCGCAGCGTCTAATTAACTCCGTGACTGTGTGGCTGACCTGTGTGACCCGTGGGCTTGTTGCATGCCTCATGTGGCGCCTGTGTGCCCTAACACGCGAACGGACGCATCTACGTGCACACGTGTTGCATCGTTCGCACACGTAACGGATCGTTGGCCGCTTCATCGAGGATAGAGACATCATCGTGCCACCGATCCTACCCGTATTCCGGCCTTACATAGTCCTTCGCGATCCCTCAGTAAGTGGAGAGGATTCCTTTAGCCAGTTTAGCTAATACAACTAAAACTAATAGCGCAACGTATAGCCACTGAGCGTCCACAACTATTTTGACAAAAAAAGAATTTGAGGTTTAATCGTGAAAAGTTAGATAACAAGAAAAATCATTTACTGCTAAAATTGAATAAAGGTTTTTTTAGATTAAGATACTCTTTTAATAATGTAAATAACCTTATAAATTAAAAAAAAATAATTTACTCTTAACAAAAGCACATGCCAATTATAAAAATCTGAATGAGGATTAATACGTAATGAATATGGAAAGTATCCTATGTATTATAATGCGGACGTTTTAGTAATCGCCGTCGATTTATGTCGCGTATCGCCGGTATATAGCGGTATCGCGGATCGCGACAAAAATGATTGACAATACAAATTCCAGGCCCTCCCCCCGAGCACGGCCGAGCGGTCGCATTTGCAACCGGTGTCGGGAAGATCGACGTGCCGTGCCGATACCCTCTCTGTGTGTTTCGTTAATTAAAACGAACGAGCGAGCGAGCTGGTTAATTTTATGCAGGTGGAGCGAATCAGACCGGCGTGCATGGCTTTCCCATTACCGGCGCGTTCGCCTCCCTCTCGCGCCGATTGGTCATCGGTGTCACAAAACGATCATGTCCTGGTTCCGTGGCATCACGGTATTGTTAAATATCGTCGCTTCTCCTCCTTCGCGAGCGCGGATTTGATATGTGCCACAGCGTCCATTTAACGTCCCGATGTTTAATAAGCGGGCAGGCTCTGCTCTTCTCTCTGTCTTTCTTTCTCTCTCTCTCTCTTTTCCCCGATTTAATAAAATTCCGGAATATAAATTATCGCGTGTAAAGCAACGACCGGAATTTATCGTGCCGAATTACAACATGCATGACGAATTATCGACGTTATATCAACGTAAATAAATTTGCGAGTCAAAAGGAGCATACAAATTCATGTTTTGCGCTGCTGGACGCAAAATATATTTCTAGCGAACGATTCATTGTTTTACTCCCGTTTTTTTATTACCCACGATATCGTGATGTCGCCATTATTACGAAAGTACGACACTGATTTGTTTTGCTTAAGTTCGCGAAAAACGCCGTTGATGGTATCCGGTTAATGTGCCGGAAAAACAGTGATACACCATTTATTGCCGACAACTCGGCGGAATTTAGAATAGGAACGGCGATGCCAGGATATACATCGCCGTATCATCATCTCTCTGACATTTTTATTAAGCATGCGGAAACAAAGAATCCCGTCGGCTAAATCTTCGTAATTTTAAATTCAAATTGTCCCCATATCTGAAATAGCCCACATTTTCATTTACGCCTCTCCGCCCATGATTAGAGCACTCCCGGCAATAACAAAGAATGTATAATACGAGTTACGAATCGCGAATACTAAAAATTC
The DNA here is from genome assembly GCF_030848805.1 of Temnothorax longispinosus. Lineage (NCBI taxonomy): Eukaryota > Metazoa > Arthropoda > Insecta > Hymenoptera > Formicidae > Temnothorax > Temnothorax longispinosus. Next base: position 9,891,496 of record NC_092358.1, read on the forward strand.
AACATTGTGTCATTATACCATGTTGAAACGTACTTTTAGGATCATTTAGCGGCTGAGCAATAAATTTCTCGTTAGATACTAAAATAAAATTTACGAATTATATTTCTAATCTCTATGCAATTCAAAGAGCTTATTTTAACGCAATTATTACGACGCAAAATTATCTTGCGAAATCAGAATAATGTATCTCCGATGCCTTCCGGCGATATCCGAGTAAAAATATTCACCGATGGCGGTTGTTCTCGAATCGAACGCATCGAAGCTACACCAAGCCGGCGCATTTTATTCGATTCTTTTTTTTGTTTTATTTTGTATTATTATTATTATTTTTTTTTTTTAGAAAAATTGTTTTGCGCTAGAGAGAACGATTTCAAAATTCCAATCGGTCATAGTGAGGAAACGCGACCGACTGGGCACCGGGAATATATGTGTGTATATGTGTGTATGCATGTATGTGTGCAGGTATGGGGGATGATTTCAATGCGGAAAACAGGGTGTGGCGCGTGAGAGCTGGCTCACCTGAAACAACACAACGTTTTCAGATCGCTGATCCCATAAGCGTCCACGTTTGATCCCTCTGTTGTTTTGTCGAGCTCGCGCGCTCTCCCGCCCGTTTAATTCGCGAAAAACTGTAGCAACGTTCTTCGATTTCTGAGAGGTAGCGTCGCGTAAGGTATCCAAACCGGTTGTGGCACGATTTTGTATCGATATCTGGTTATAAAATATTTGCAGACTGTAAGTATAATCCTCAAATATCTACGTCAATTTCTCTCCAATTTGTAAGTTTTCCGGTTTATAAGTTCGCTGTTGTCTGACGCGTAAGATAATACTTTTAACTGAACACAACATGATTAAATTCTCCACGATAATTTGAAAACACTCGATTTATTCGAAACGTGACAGTCGTCGTTAAAAAAATTATTTCTAAAATCGTCACACGTTCCCCATTGCGTCGATGGAATAAAAAAAAATTGATTGTTAGAAGGAGAAAAGGAACGTGACGTTGGACGAGACTCGTCAACTCGTGTACAATGGTGGAGATATATCGTGTCGTAATATGCAAAGCGGATCGGATGTACCCAGCGGGGGGTGAAAGCGGGAGCCAAGGGGTGATTAGCGGGACAAAAGCCGGCGCCGCTACAAGTGGAACCAAATTGGTAGAAAATTGATAATCAACCGCCAATATCAACCTCCATTGGGAGCCGGCGATCTTCGTACTTGAGAAGAGGGCAGAGGGGAAGCATTATGGAAGAAATATATATTTGTGCAATAAAAATAATATATATTTATCGTATAAAGTGTCTATCAAGGAAACTGTGTAAAAAGGAATTCTTTTTATTTCTAAATAAATTCTAGAAACAAAATATTCACCTAAATGAAAAATTTCATGTAAATGTCTTTTTTTTATGCTCTACACATACACACACATACGCACAGACGCGCATCTTTTGCAGATGTATAATTAATAAAAGCTGGAAAAAATTATGAGCACGCATTAATAATTCGGGGTGACGTTTAAGATTGTCAAGAAGTATGCTCTTAGGTTGCTTGATTATTAATTAGCGGTCGCGAGTTAGAGTCTTGTGCGGGCGTGTTGTGAATTTTAAACGATTCGTCGCGCATCGAGTTATTTCAGGGAGACTTAACCGACCGCGCAACATCGTCTCAAGCAAGGGAAACGTTGAAACCAGCTACAATCGAAGGAAGAGGGAAAAAATTTGAAAGGAAAAATAAAAAGGGATCGAATACGTCGCGCGTAAGAGGCACTTCGTCGAAAACGAACCGTGCGGCCGTTCTGGTGTGAATGGAACACGTGTACGGTGTCACATCTATCTGAAAAGTTCATCGTTACCGAGGACCCTCTCAAAGAGTTTTCTAGAATGCGAGCTAACTCGACGGGCACACGGCGCGTCGCGAGTGTGTAATCGAAAGAATCGTAGAGCACTTTTCTCATGCAAATACCCCGACCGATGCGGGACGTAGGGCGCGAGAAGACGGCGAACTTTTTCTTTGGTCCGCTTAAAACTCCGAACTTAGATCCTTTTAAATTTAAATGCTTTCCCCGCCGTCGTCATTCGTGGGCCCGCTTGCACGTTTTACCGTCTCGAGATGGCTCGTGAAGGTGAAGCAGATAGCAATAAAGAATAGCGGCGGTAAGAGAGATGAGGGATACGAACAGATCGACTGGCGAAAGTCAAGAAAAAGTAACAGTCTTCTTTGCACCCGATGAGTATCGCGAAGAACGGTGATTCGCCTAAAAATAAAGAGGTTAGGCTAACGTTCATGCGTTTCATTTTTATATAATAATAGATTTATAAATTAGAAAACGCGTAATATTACTTAATAAAAATGTAATTTTAGAGTGTAATATCCGTATTAATACAGAATGACTTAAAATTAAATTTAAATGTATAATATTATTATAAATTATACGCTTAATAATATTAATATTAAAAGCATGAAATATTAGTATTAATAACAATTTCAAGATCAAAGATGTTATGTTTAATATAAACTTTGTAAAAAGATTGAAATTATCACAAGCAACAGATGAAAGAAGAATAAGAAAACGAGCGGCTGTGCCAACGCGAGCGTAACACGTATACGGACGGCGAGAAAGTGGAAGAGACGAGTTATTAAAATGTAAATATGAGAATCGACAATCTGTAACGCATCTAGTCGCGTTAAGCGCGTGTGCGCTGCTGTGTGGATAAACGTGTCGCGAATGTACGCGAGAGTACGATGACACCCGCAAATGGGCTCGACAGAGGACTTAATCGAACGAATTTTTCTCACGCATAATTCCCCATCATAGCCGCCAATATTAACGTCCTTTAGGCGTCGCATACGCGGCTTACACGCATCGTAATTTCTCGTGATAGCTTCTTTATCGTACAATTTTAGAAATGTTGACTTTTCAAAAACTTTCTTTTTTTTCTATGCTTAAGAATTGCATTGTAGTATAAAATTTTGTGTTATTTTTTATTTTAATTAACATGATATCTATAATTTTTAAATAAAATAAAGGAGATTTAGATATTTTTATATTTTGCAATTTATTATATTACACAGTTCTGAAGTTATGTCAATGCTTTTAGAATTATTTTATTAAGCATTAATATTAAGCACTTGCTACTCAAATGTTCCTTTATCTTTCTTGAGTTTCATCGTTTCTCCATAAAATTGTAGGATAGCTCATCTGACGTTAATATATCAATAGACCATCCATTTCCCATATCCAGGATCAGCAGGATACTGCTAATCTGACAGTCTCCTGGAATGGCACAACTGCTGGAAATAAAAATTCCACGGCATTCTGCTTCTGTTTTTTACGGCGACCGCCATAAATTCGTGCAACCGATTCCCGCCTTCCCTCTCTCAGGAAGATTCTCTCTCTTCCTCCGTCCCGTCTGTTCGCAGATTTATGGGCTTATAGATTCTTCTTTCTCTAAAAACCTCCCTGGAATTTCGCGGAGGTAGAGTTCCGCCCTGACCATCGGCTGTCCCGCCCCTGTTTACCTCTTTTTATTTCCTACGATTTTCTCCGCCATCATTCGCGATTCTTCACCGTATTTACTCCCGTCGCTAAACACGGCTACAAATTATACGCGAAAATAACCAAGGATTCGTCCGTTTTAAATTACCACACATTTTTCAATTCATTTTTTATTTAATCCTAAAACGTGTGTAGCATTCTACATATGACACTGATCTTTTCTATCATTAAATGGTTCGCATCGCGCGATCAACCTCGCATCTCTATACTCCCGTGTATTTGCATCGCACAGACCTTGATGCTCCGAACGCAATTACGTCCACTGGAATGGCGCATCTTTGACGAAGTCGAGAGCGAAAATCGTAATCCCGCGGGATGACAGCAACCACAGCCGGTTCCTTTCCACGCTCGCCGAAATCTCATTCTTCGCCCCCTCGGCGGCGACATCCTCCGGCCCCTCCGAGCCCCCGTAGCAACGTGGCCAAAGGGTCCCTTTACTATCTCCTTCGCGCACCCACCCTCATCGCTCTCTCAGTCTCTCTCCCTTCCTTCGTTTCTCCGCGCCAGCGAGCGACCGCGATGGCTCATAAATATTCAATGGCCACGCGGCCAAGATAAACTAATTAAAACTTAGATCTCGGTAGTCACTTTAGATTTTTACTTACACAAGAAGCATTTCAGCGCGGCTGCTCGTCGCTTGGAAAAAACGTCTACACGGTCCCGGCCTTTCGAAGCCGCGAATCCGATTCGATTCCTTTCGTGAATGCGACTCAGAGGAGGGGGGGTTGGGCACGATGACAAGGCGAGGATGGGACGGACGAGGAGGCGGTTTGGCAAAAGGAGACGCAAAGAAAGCTTTACTCTGTACTTCTCATTAAGAAAACCACGCTCTTTCTTTCCTCTCTCGTCGTTCAAGGGAGCGCGAGAGCCGCTTCTCAGTGCCCCCCCTGAGCACTTTTTTTTCTCGCAAACGCGAAACCTTAACGGGTGTCGAAAGGGCGCGACAAAGGAGCGTAAAAGCCGCTGCTTCTGTTGCGAATTCACGCTTTGTGTCGTCGTAACACGTACCGCATGCAGATAGTTTCTCTCTCTTACAAACGACCGTGTACTTTCGCGCAATTTCAACAGAAGGGAACTTCTCGGAAGAGAGAGAGAGAGAGAGAGAGAGAGAGAGAGAGAGAGAGAGATGGTTAATTATTTACATACATACACACCCTATACACGTCAATACATTACTTTAGCACTACATTATCTTCTACTTACGAAAAATAATTTTTCACTTCCGATTGCCATCTGAACTCCAAACAATCTTCGGTCCCGCAATCTCTTTCTCCTGCTCGCTACTATTTTAATTCGTCGACCGTGTTTTTCGCGTAACCCTCCCTCCCCCCGAAATCTCTCCCTTCCGTGACTCTCGTCTGGCGCAACTTATTTTTTCCTCCTTTACCCTGAGCCAGGTTTACTTAAGATATTAAAGCGCTCACCCTCTCGCCAAAGCTCTTCTCTTCCGTTTCCCTTTCCACTTCGTCTTCTTCTTCTTTCTACCAAATAGTCACCCTTCTTCGTGGCATTCTTCCGTGAGAATTCGGAAGCCTCCGCGCTTAATTTGTAAGCAGATTTTTGCGCTAATCAACGGATTTAAGGAGCTCGGACCGTCTCGTAAGTAAAAGGGAAGACGAAGAGGCGGTGACACCGAAGACAGGGGACAAGAAAGTCATTTGAATTTATTTTAATTATCCTAACGAACGAGTCTCGAGCAAGCCTTAACGAATTATTTGCTCGAATATGATTGCGCAGAATTTCTAACGAAGGATCGACAGATCGTGGCTCCTCTTTAGGGTCCCTAATGTTCCTCCCGCCCCCCCCCCCCCTTCTCTTCCCGTTCTTTCTTTCATCAATCATCGACAATGACTGTGTGATTCATAAACCGATTGTTCCGCGTCTCGATACAAAAGTTGGCCTAGATCAATATGATACAATATCAAATATTTAGACTATTGTTAATATGTAAAAACTCTGGCGAAATGTAATGAAATCTTCTTTCCAAAATTGTAATCACACTTTTAGTATTATTTATATCATTTGCGTTATTTTCATCTCTTTTCAATAATTGTTGTCATAAAAATATAGCATGTATCAATTTGCATTTAATCAGAAATTTTGCTACAAAATAGTACAAATCAAAACGAAAGCACTGATCCACTGGTCGCGTTTCTGCTTCCCCCTCGACATAGATAAAAACGTATATACTCGAAATAGGTTGTCGGTCGCTTTTACGAAAAGACTGCGTACGACGTATAGAAAACTGTGACGTATAATATGATAGATCGCAACGATTCTTTACGGGCCTCACCCATTGTGCTCTCTCCATTGCGATCGACTAGCGTGACCAGCGCGCGACAGGGTGACTCGGCCTTTTCTATGCTACAGAAAAATCCGAGGCCATAATCCGTCCGCACGAAGTGCAATACTAGCAACATAAAATACAACTTATCTCGCATTTAATCTTTAATTGAAACACCTCGTTTTATGTTACTTATTACCGTTATATACATTGCCGTACTTTCAAGCAGCAATTATTATCGAAATCATGCATAAAAATTTTGTATGTATACTAATGCAGACATTAATATCACACGTATGTCTACGTGCAATAATATTAATGCGATAATATTTAATGACCTGAGCTATTAAAGTAATTTTTTAAATAAATAAAAAATCTAAAAAATCACAAAGATCTACTTGAAAAAGAAGGCAAAAAAATTAGATGTTTGCGAAAGAATTTATATTCTTAAAAATGTTGAAAGTTTTACGATCGAAATTTCAACACGGTCCGCGGGGCCACGCTACTCCTGTGGGATTAATTTTCTACTGTTACATCTCATTAATGTCGAAGCGAGCTAAGACGGTCCAAAAAAGCAACGCCTGACGTAAATCCATCCATCCTACGCGGATCGCATCGTTAGAGTTGTCTCGTGCCGTGATTCATCCGACGCGCGGGGCCTCGGATATAGCATCGGGCTCGCACACGCGGCCGATTTCAGCGTAAAACGTGCACGCTCCCAACGTCGTTCTCCAGTGTGTCTGACTGTGGGCGGAGTGGGTTGCACATTTGCAATGCAAACGATAACACGGCGTATCGCACGAAAACGTGCACACAGAGACGCAGCCGAACGGACGTCGGAAGAGAGAGAACGAGCGGCGAAGTATCGAGGAAAGAGAATTGTCACCCTCTCTCGAGAGGATTCCGTGCGCGCGGACACGATCTCTCGCTCTACCTCTCTTTCCCTCTTCTTCCTTTTTCTCGCAGCCTCTCCTCTCGCACTGCCGCCGCCGCGGATGGATCTGATTATCGGATGGACCACCTCGATGAAGTTATTCGCGATTTCCGTAATCTGTCCGGATTTGTCTCGGTTAGGAGATTTCACGACTCGTTTTATCGGGATTATTTCGCGTGGTCGTGATGGCGCATATTGTATCGCGCCATTACCCGAAAGGGATGCCGTCGCGTTTTATTATTGCCGATTTACATATTTCTGTATCGTTGCCATCCTTGAAAAATTCTCGCCTTTAATCGCCGTGATTTCGACATCCAAACGAGTACTTTAATATTAAGGTACACTTAGCTCTGTTCTAAGAAGAAGCTTTTCAGTTTCTTCAATCTTTATTGCACAAGAAAGAGTAAATAAAGAGTAGGCTCACGAGATGGCATATTATACTCTTGATTCTTGGATTTTTCCTTGCTACACATTATTGATTTATTAACATTTTTCTTTTTTTTCCTAATATAAATGCGTAAAACCTACAAGCCCCATTTTCGCGCTCCGTTCTGTGTATATAGAATAAATTATTTTATTATCATCAAGATTTTATTTTCGCATTCCCTCACTCTCTGCAAGCAAGGGAACGATGCGTCTCTCTCCCCCTCCGCCACCCTCGTTTCTCAGACGCGCACGGAAACTTTGCGCCCCATCAATCAGCGGGCGAACAAAGTACAAACTTTTTTTCTGGCACATACCACATTTCATTTACGCCGACCAGCGACGGTATCTTGCGATCTCTCTGCAAAACGGTGCTGCAGCCACGCGAGCTGAACCAAGCCGGCCCAGCTACGGACCTGGCGGGGAACCCCTTACGGCCCCGTCATCCCTCATATCTACACTTACGCAACCCTCTTGCGCGATAGAGGCGAGCGGCAAAGTGGCAGCAACGTCGAGGTACCGAATACCGTTCCGTGGCACGCGGAACACGGAATATCCGTTTTAGAAATGAGCTTACTTTAAGGCCGCCCGACAACCCTTCTTCGCGTACGTGTATACGTGGGATCCCTCCGCGCGATGGAGATCGGTAATTAATCATTTAGGGCGGTGGTCTCGCGAGGGGGTGGACGCTGCTGCCGAGGCTGAAATCGCGGCTAGGAATGGCGCGAAACTTTTCGCGTGCGATTTTCAAACTCAAAAAATTAAGCAAACTCGAATCTTCTAAATTTACTTTGAATTTGCCAGTTTACTGGCAAAACTGAATAAACTAATCCTACATGTTGAATAAGATATATAACTAAATCTAAACCCATGTACACAACTAAATGAAAAAATATACAGTACATACTTCTTGCAATATGTACATCTTTCAATTTTAGATATTTTATATATCTAATCTCAATCTCAATTCTAATTAATTATATAAATTTATTATAAAAAATGTGCCAATTTTTTCTTTCAGTTATTATGTTAAAAATGGGATATAGATATATCACACAAGTGATTGATCAAATCTGGGCTAAACGTTCGGATCGAGTCCATTCCTAGGAAGCGAGTAAAAGGCCAACCTACACCAGTGTGCATGAAGTAGGAAACGCCAAGTGGCTAGCGTTAAACTGAGATTGGCTTGAGCCACGCACAGGCGTATGCGGAATCAGAATTTCCTTAACGCTTTCGTGCCGATGTCGTGGTATCACGCATATATGGAAAGTTTAGGGCCGTTTACGCGGAACTTACGTACACACGATACGCATGGCGCGGACGATCAAGGTTGTCGCGTATTGGTCATGATGGAAAACCTGCGACACATAGGTTGACAGCCGTATCACACCTCGCGGGCAAACCAAGCTGACGTCCACATCCTTCGAAGGTGTGCCCGTAATTATAACAAAAGTTGGCATATATTCCTCTATCAGAATGTTGATAAGCTATAAATAAACTTACTTTTTTACAAAATATGTTTTTGTTTCTCTTTTTTTAATTTTTTTTCGTAAAGGTAAAATAGAAGTCTTTTGAGAAGTTATAAAGCAAATAAGTTTCAGCAAACCCTCCCTCATTGTATGGAGATTCAACCATGAATATGTATATATTTTTTCTGATATAAAAATAATAATTTAGAATATGTAATAATGAGGTTTTTGTATTGTTAACAAAGAAATGTTCGAACATCAAGAATTTCAAAATCGAGCATAAATACGGCAAAACAAATTCTACGGGATTATATAATAAAGCATTCGAAATCTGCATATCGACATAGATTCCAACGTATGCGCTGCAGCAATGTGACCAACGCGATTTTGAGAGAAAAACGAGTACATAAAGTGACGGTAATGTTTCTCCGAGCCCTTTCCTGCGTAATGGAAAGGTACGTTCACGCTAAGTACCACGGCAGTACATACGTACTGTACGTACGTAAACCGTGTATCCGACGTATGTTCCAGTCGTTATCGCAATCTCGACCCCGTTTGATATAACAGTCACTGTGACGACTATCGTCTTCCGACACGCAAGGCCGCCGCGACCGCCGGGGCTTTGCAAACTCGCGAGGGGCCGCTATAAAATTGTTACAATGCGTGGAGTAACTAATGGCGACGGTGATAACGCCGATCGGTAGGTAAGTAGGTATGGTAGAAACAGCCGTGTGTGATACACCGCACGGGCGGAGAAAGGAAAACGAAGAAGTAGTTATCTCGTCGTAATGTAATCTAGCCCTTCGCCGCTGCGACATTTACGCGTTGATGACGTTTCTCAAAAAATGGTTCTCGTTGCGCCGCGCGCCGCTGCGTGCTATACGAACGGAAATATCAGTTACGAGTGCAATTAATTGAAAGCCGCACGTGATGGGAATACATTATGCTTGAGTTAAGTGAAGAGATTCTTTAACAGATATTCTGGTATAATTGTGAGAATTAATCTTCCAGAAACGCAATATTCATTATTGCAACGTTACATGCGGCATTTATGATCGCTCCATATATGGCACGTAAAACACTTAACGTCGATTACGTGTGTTACAACCTATATGTTAAACCGTTCTATATTGAAGTATGTTAATGATCTTTTTCTTGTGTGTAAAGAATATGAACGAAAATGAACGAATAACAATAAAATGCCTGAGTTGAAAATTACATTGCTAATTACTGACATTTGTGAAACTGATTTAACAAACTATTTATAAGTTGTATAATTACAAATTATACGTTATGACTACAGAAGTGCACTGATTCAAAAATGTGCAATTTACCTATTTGCAGTTAGATGGACCGAGATTCTCCCCCTGACTTATATTTAAATTATTTTCAACCTGTATTTGTAAAAGGTCTTATGCAAAACTGTCTTTCTTTAAATTCCTAACACAAGAAGGGTCCCTAAATTGCTTCTTTTTATTATCTTAACTATATCTTTATCCCTCAAATCTCAGATAATTCGGTCTTTGATTATAATAAGTATCTTATTTTGCTCAGGCATGGGCCGATCGTGGAGCTCATAAATAAAGTTACTCAGCGGCAGACGGGCAGTAAATTAACGCGAAAATAGATCTAATTAGTTGCGAAGGAATCGGAAGGGTCGGCAGAGATGATATGGGGATGACGGTTAGACTTCCTGACGAAATTCATAAACGCGACCACGACGATCCGGGACAGTTAGAAGGTCGCTAACGAGTGTTTCCTCGCGAAGACCCGATCCTTCGAATCCGGGCGATGTCCCTGGGGCTGCCATTATCGTTGACTTGGTCGTCTCCGCCATTATCCACCACGACTACAGTACCCCGTAGCTACATCCTCCCTCTAGTTCGCCCACCCTTCCGAATCACGGCCCTCCTCGTTAACCTCGAAACGATCGTTTCGAGGGCTCTCTCTCTCTCTCTCTTTCTCCCTCTAACCTTCCTAACGGAGCCCTTCTACCGTCTCTTGCGTTTTGCTCCACCCTCGCCCACTCTCCTCTGCAACGCACAAATACATTTAGTAACGTCAACGTTGGAGAATCCGAAAGAGGGTGGCCTCCCGAGAGTATCCTAATGAGCGCGAGCTTGTCTGATTTGTGTAAATACATGCGACTATCAGTTTCCTTAGGAAAATAACAATATCGCTACATTTTATTGTACTTCAATGAGCATAATTTTTTTAAGGTAAACTGTGATATATTTAACCCTTAAATGCCACCCGGGGTCCAGAGGACCCCAGACCCTTTACAATTATATATTTTCAAATGTTTCCGCCAAAAATGGAGCTCATGCTCCCTCTGATGATAGTTGAGTGATTGAACTACCAGTGTGTACACTTTGCAGTACTCAGTTTCCTTAATTTTTTATACTATGTTGAAATTGAAATTTTAACAATATAAGCATTTTATTCTCTTTTCTAGACCTTGAACAACATTGAAAAAAATTTTCATAACTAAAGATAAAAAAATCAATGAGTAAGGAGACATTTTTCATGCTGGAGTCTTTTAGACCTCTCATGTCATTTACGAGATTCTTGAGAGGTGTGGCATTTAAGGGTTAAATATAATAAAATTTGAAATCAAATGAAGAAAATAAGCTCATAAACTTTCAATGAGAGAATTCCTTTAATTTGTTATCGTTTGGATATATTATTTCTTGCGTATAAAGTCGTGGATCTTCAAGTACAAGGTCTTCCGTGCGCAATTCTTTCGAAGGATCCTCTCTTTTTCCGGTGTACTCGCACGAACAAAATAGCCGAGTATTTTTTTCAAATGTATTTTCTTTTTTTAACGCAAACTCGCATGCGGTATTCCGTGGCACGCAAACCGATCAAGTTTGCCTGCCGCGAAAACAAGCCGCTCTTGTTTTCGCGCGATGATCAGTCCACCGTGAATCGCCTCCATCTCCCACATCTCTCCCTGTTTTTGCGCGCAGAGAAACAACAGTTTCGACGTTCTCTCAACGATAACAAAGGAACGATGAACGGGCCGGATTCGTTCATTTCAACGAGTCGTGAAAAAATATACTTTCGCCGACGACGAGAGCGACGCGAAATATTTGAGGCGTGCGAAACGCGGTTTACATCAGAGTTCCATGTTTTCCCGGAAGGGATACGGTCGTGAAGTCACAAAAATTGTGATCGGGCAGCTTCGAGTCCCATTGATTCGCGTAAAATGTTATTTTACCCCACTTAACCAGGGCACGTTTTGTTTCTTTTAAAAATGCTCACGAAATATAACGTCGATCATCACATATGGAGAAATTAAAGATCCACAACTCGTGTTGCAATCGCATACTTTTTTTCTTTCCATGAAAACAGACGACGAAAAATTGGCATGATGATTTTTCCACGTTCTACATATCCTCCAATACTACGAATGTGCGATTCGATAAATTTTGGAAATTCTAGAGATCAAAATTTTTAAAATTTTCTTGCGGATATCAATTTTTACTTCAGATTTAAATTTAACTATAAAATAATTTTATACTTCTCTTACTTTCTTCAGTCATAAAAGCATATTCATGATTTTGGAATAAGAGGGACGATATCACTGTACGCGATATTAAAACTGTGGCGTTTGATGGGAACGCATTGATTGCGGCGAGCGGCGATTAAACGCTGATTAGGACTAATTATCGAGCGGCGCGCATTTACAGAATCCGCCGTTTATAATTCCTCTCGGGAAGGAGGAGACTTCCCATACGATTCGCCTCCAGGTTTCCACGTGCGGACGCGCACGTAGACACGCACTGGAAAGTCCGCGCATTCGGTAAACGCACGCCGTACGTTGAACTCGCTCTCGTCGTATTCGCCGACGACGAAGGGGGCAAAAACCCCGAAGAGCCTATATCACGGCAGAAAAAAGTTTCTCGGCAACCTTCTAACTATAAACCTCTGATTAAAAATGGAACGCGCGGGAAAAGGGACCGGGGGCAGCATCGAGGAGGAGCGGCAGATGCCACGCTAACTGATTATTGTTCAACACCAGGGGATTGCATCTCACCACGTCGCGTTATTGCATGTTTGTACCGTCTAATAGGATAGACTGCATTCTTCCGAAACGCACGTTTTCCTACGATTTATCAGAAATTTCGCACGGCCGTGCGCGGACAACGTGGCGCCTCCTCGTAACTAACTACTGCCAATTAATTATCCAATTAACTTCCAAGTAACGGTAATGTTGTTTGTCCTGGCACGAAACGCAGGTAAACGCGATGCACTGTGGTACCGCACGGAAAAAAAAAGTCACGGTTTTATATGTAGATGCTTCGTTTAATGAAGGAGAGAAATGGGATCAGAGCAGTTCTTAATGTTACAATAGTTAATTATTTTATTCGCAATTAAAAAAGCCTAGATTCTGTCTAATCTCACATAAATAAATAATCTTTCGTGTACTTTTTTTATTTCGGCGGGTAGCTAAAGATTAAAGTGCCACGTATGGAGTATCGAAGTTGCTTTCCACCTACGTCTGCTCCCTCGTACTAGCTATGAAATTTAAGAAAACTTGAAAAAAATTATAAGAAATAAATTTCGCGCTCAGATTATCGCAAATAATCACGAGTGATATTATTCGAAATTGCAATTGTCGGGACACAAATCCTCCACATAAGTCGATTTCGTCGCGATCTCGATTCCACCTCCATTCACTTCAAATCAAAGTTCCGCGCATCTTTTGCATCATCCCCGAGGAAAACCGAGAACTTTTCACAAAAGTTGGCGTGATACAACTTCGAGAGATGCACCCTCTGAGCTCGATCGCGTACAAGAACGTGGAGCGAGAAGAAGAGGACACGTCGTCGTCGGCAGGACGGTCGCGGCAGAAGAAGTGGAAGAGGAAAAGGAAGAAGAAGTAGCGGGGCGGAGACGGAACTCTGTCGTAAATCACCGGCAGTACGGAATAACTGGCAAAAGCGCGATAAATCAGGGATCCCCGGGCACCGAATTAGGAAATTGCCTGCTTAAAAACCGCAATGACGTTAATCCCGGCGTGCCGGCGAGCGAGCGAGCGAGCGAGCCAGAGCGAGTGCGCTGCCGTTCGACGCGCGTATATCGGCAATCCAGAAAATAAAACTGATTCGGCCAAGGAGCGATTCCTGGGTGGAATAATGCGGAATAAAATCAACGTAACTCAATCGCGCTTGTCTTTCGAGATCAGCCTCTCCGTCTTCGCCGCTGATAAATGTTCGATATACACCACGGACTACCTGTATACGGAAGTAGCTCGTTTTTCTAATTTGCCGCGTCTGTGCCGCGGGTATATTAGGATAAAGCGTTGTTTGGGGACGAACGTAAGGCACGGTGATATTCGATTCGACCTACGGTCTCACGAAAACGAAATCACGCCAGTTCTCATGCCGGCGCGGCGAGATCCCAAGAGGAGATAATTGATATTTAGATAAGCAATTACACTGGATATTTTATCCTGTACCTCTCATTTCAAATCGTGAAATTTTGTTAGAAGATACGATAAGTTTCTTTTGAGAATTTTATCTATCTCATTTGTTTAACGCTCCTTATTTGTTAAACTTAATAAAAGTAAATTAAATCATGGAAACTAAATCTTTCAAAATTTATAAAGACATTTGTACACGTTCACTAATGATCCTAGCGGCCGCCGGTTTCGAGAATTCGAAACGCATAATGCGTAGCTGATAGACATCTACGACGGACTGTGACATTCAATATTGTCAGATTTTCGACGGGATACCTGACAATTGACCGGAATTAATGGCTAACCGGTGCGCGAGCCGATCGCCAGCCGGTCCAACTTCCCTTCCGGAACATGAAACGGCGCGTTAATGAGTTTTGCCCCGCGGCAGTGGGCCTAAACACACATAAACGTAAGCGAGCCGTGCCGACGCGATGAGCGGTAAGCATAAGCGATCGGCAAGCGACATTATACGACGCGGTAATCGATTACGACGCAATCGACTGCCGGCGCAAACGCGAGTCGGCGGGCCGCGGCGGGCCGGACCTGACGAACACGAATGGACAGACGTTCCGCTTCGGCGCATTAATCAAGTTATTAATTATGTAGTCCTCATGCTAATTGAGCCTGTAATCTGCTCGCGTTGCCGTAAAATATCCACGTCGATTTACGTATGGGGCCGAATGCGACAACAATACGTTATCGTTATTATCGCCGTCCTACCATGACGTGCGCGTTCCGTTTCCGCGTTGAAATTACAACGACTTGAACTCTACTTTCTACTAGCAGATGGAAAATGAGATTTAATGAGAAATGCCACGATATTGTGATTTTTTAAATAAAATGTCAGAATTATATTTGACACTTGATTCCTATTTATATTCTTCATCTTTCTATACTTTTATCTTTTTTTATATCAACCAATATAAGTTTGCTACTCAATTAACATAAAAAATGCTGATATATTACATTACTGACGGGTCTTTTTCAAAACTTTTACAGAATGCTTCGCATTTAACTATTAAACATGAACGGTTAAATTTCTGTTGCAGGAGATAGCGACCAGGAAATGGAGAAAAGCCGGAAAGGCGATAATCAGCAGGCAACCGCACAAGGATATTCTTAACTTCGAGAAACGAATTTATTCTTCGCGCAACTTCTGTTCCACGATCGAGTTTAGCAAAGTATCTTGCGCTTCGCTTGAACAATAAATAAATATTCCAACTCACTGAGGGTTCTTATCTTCCAGCAAAAACCCCACGATCTTTAGGCAATAACCGCGGTGGACTCGCTAATCCGCCGATCAAATTAATCGGAATACGCACTTCCACGCGCTGATAAAAAATGCCGCCAAAAACATGTCAGCTTTGGAACATTAATCAAGAACGGGATAAAAAGATAATATTAACGCTTAGTCGGCCGACAGTGGCCAACATCAAAGGACCTCCCCTTTTTTCCTCGTTTACAGTGGCGTACTTAGAATTTTTAGATTCTTGTGGAAACTCCATTTTATCCTTGTTAACGTTTAACATAGTAATTTCAGATTTCTAATATATTCTAAGGTATTATTATATAGTACTAAAGAATTAAAATAAATGTCTAATGTTATAGTCTAATATTATTTTATATAACGCCAAAAGAAAAGATTCCTGTAAAATCCTTGAAAATAAATATGTCTTTGCACAATGCATCAAAATAATTTGAACTAACGGTTATTAATATACAAATAAGATCCTGATTTAATGATTCCATTCTTTTGCATATTTTCTATAGCTAATTTCTTGTTTCTATGCCGAAAAAGACTCGTTGCTAAGTTGCTTATTCTTGTTCGTCACTATTTTCATTTCGCCGTACAGCTACGGGCCTGATCGGCTCGCTACCCTTCGCCAATGTGATCGTTTTAGAATCCTCGGCGGCACCTGCCGTGCAACCTGGGGCAGCGCGCTCCGCACGTAAGTATATACGAGTAAGTATACACTTAGTCCTCGTGTGCAGGCTGCGTGCCGCGCGGAGAGGCCGCGCGGCTACGGTTATTACACGCGTCACGCGGCATTCCGTACGGTCACGCACCCTCCCTCCTCCCACCCTCCCACGGAAGCCCCCGAAGGAGGGACCCTTATCGTCATCCTCTATCTTGTCAGCCATACGCAACCCCATTAAACCACTTGCGATGTGCCTTACACGACTCAAAGGCCGTTGTCGTTCGTTCCAAGAAACAAGACCTCTGTACACGAAGCCAAACTATGTCTACTACTTTACCATTTCTAATTCTCTAGTAGTCTACTTCGTGCGCGACTCGAGCTGAAAAGTGCAAAAGGACACCGATTCACCGACTAAAATTTCAGATGTTGAAATATCCTCGTAGAAATCTGAACCGATGTAAAATGTCACCAAAGTAATTTTTTAATAAATAACATCTCTTTTACATATAGACGATGATTTTTTTATAAATGTAGATAAGTTCGAATGAAACGAATACAAGCGATATGAATAATTCACAGAAAGCTATGATTGTAAAAAATATTTACAGACAGAGGAGTAGTGTTTAGCGAAGATCGAACAAAACATCGCTATTGGTTTATGTTATGAAAAAAAATAACCGCGCACCTCACCGTAAAATAGCTTTCTCTCTCTATAGCGCTCCTCCTCTTACGCACGGGTGAAAAAATTAAGATTGGCACCTGCGTCACCTCGCACACAACTTTGGCAAGATAGAAATCGAGTAAAACTTCTTTTCATACCGCTCTTACCAAACGAACTTTGCCCGTTGCTTATGAAACCTGCATAATTTCAGAACAATTGTTCGATGAAAAAGTATTTTACTTCGTGTTTTTAGTGATCAATTTAGAATTGGTTCCAAATCTCGTCCGAATCAAATTCTTAATCGCTTTCTTTTCTCTTTTAAGTTTCTTTCGAATTTAAGAGAATAGATGTGTCTTAAAATTGAATAGAAAAATATGTCAAATATTTTAATATATAATTATATAGCATTTTCTTTTCTTAATTATAAATTCTTCAAAAAGTCACGAATTTAATATGATAATCTAACGCGATTGGAGGAGATTTCCAGCATGCGCTCTCTCTCTTTTTCTCTGTCTATGATGAATTTTTTTCATAATCTTACGATTTTACGGCCTTTTCCTACTTTGGTGGAATTTTTGCACAAAATACGTCGATCTAAGTACGTTTTCATTATGTCAGTAGCCAGAGTCACAACCGAAACGTGTTGAAGAGTCGCAATATCCCCCGAATACCATCCCTCTAAGATCTTCTGGCCCCGAATAAACTCGTTCGGTAGGATTCCCGCGAGTTACCACACGCGGCGTGAGCAATTCCGTCGAGCTATCGGCCGCCAATATCAAAAGCGAATGTCGGGGAAACGGACGAACGAACGATCTCTCCAGCATCCATCGAGAGGGAACAAGCCGGGGAGTGCGAGCCGGGAAATTTTCTCAGCCGAGAAAAAGAAGATGGTCGATCTCCGTGGAGGAGAGCGGTGGCGGAACGGACACGATATAGTCGCTGATGGGCATACATATATATAATATATATATATGTACATACATACATACGTACGCCTCTCTTTGATATAGTGCGAAATCGTAGCGTCTTGAGGAGGCGGAAGGCGGAGAGAAGAACCGCCGCCGTTATCAGCTCGTGGCGGGATTGGCCGAGCAGGGGGACGCGGGGCTCCGTCGGCAGCCAATGGCGTCCTGGTCTCGGCTTTTCAAGGATTCTGCCCCCCGAAATCCGGCGTGTCCTGTGCGCGACGTACACGCGCGCGCGAGCCCGTCCTCAATGTACACGAAACCCCCCGACTTTTCCAACCCCGTACACACGCACATACATCAAGGCCGCTGCCCACCGGTCGCCGGGGTTCACCATCGCCGCCGACGCGGTCGGATGTCCAGCTATTTCGTATATTCCACCCTCTGCCAACCCCACGACGACCTCGCTCGTCGCTCTCCGCCCGGTCCGTCCTTCCCCTTTCTTGCGAACATCTCTCCAGAAAGCATCTCCGATTCGCGTCACAATGATCCAGCTTTTTCTCCGCTTTCTGGGATTTCGAGGAAAGCTCGAAAGGCTGATGATGGTGGTAAGGTATTACGAAAGAAAGAAAACGCGACTTGTGTGTAGCCTTCACATACCATTTCGGGATAATGCGAATAGAATTTATATAAGGTTTTATAAATCCCCTTACACGTATGCATAATTGTTTGTAATCTCGTGATAATAGTGACTTGTTCTTCTCCAAGAATCAACCGATATCCTCTTAATAAATTAATAAAATATTTTTTTGCGCGGTTTATTACCGATATACTTATATGAAACAAATATTGTATTAATATTTACTTTGAATTATCTTATTTCAACAAAGATGTTATTTAATATTTTAAAATGTCGAAAGATCTGACATTAACAATTACACACTACAAATTACTATACACAATATTACAAAATAAAGAATATGATAATATAAAATAATAACGGAAAAATCATTTAAATTAAGCTAATTGCCGCTGTTGTCGAACAAAATTTATATCAAAACGTTATCTTTTCAATGTGCAATTTTCTACATACAGTAGATAATAAAATAGACGAAATTATATACAGTCGTTTAAAAAGTTGGTAAGACGACGAGCGGAGATATATAAAAGACGAGACCGAAATCGCAGCTTCCACTTCAAGGCACTTTCCGCCAGTTGCCGCAACTGTTTCTCCACTTGCGAAAAGAATTATGAAGGCGCTGCGAGTGACATCGCGCGATGCCGACAACAATATAAGAGCACCTTTAAGGACACCCACTCTTGTCTTCTAGAGTTCCCCGATATTTTCCTCGGTTTCTTTAACTTTTTATCGGCTTTTTATCGGCAGTTACGGAGAAATGCGAAAAAAAGTGAATACAGCAGAAGTGTCCTCAATACGATGGCTGTTTGCAACGATTGAACGAAACTATTGAAGAAGATAAACGCCGAAATAGAAAATATTTTTAGTAATAATATCCACTGTGTAAAACGCGACGATACATTTGCTACGGAACTCAATCGTAAAAATGACGTGGCGTGCTCGTTAGAAACACATACTCTGATTTTTGCGCTGCTAATATAGCGCTCTAATGTATTCGCGTCGGGGCATTGGTCGACTAATTGTAAGTAACTCTCGCATCGGGTGCGTTTTTCTACATGGCGATCGCACCGTTACGGTGCAATCCGCGTCTTTTGTGTCCAATTAACGCCGAAGATCTCTCCAGACGGCACTCTCGGCGATACAGGTGAACGATAAACGTGGGCAGTAAATAAGCGCGGCGAGCCCGGGAGAAGGAGAAAAGAACCGAGTCGCACAAAGGAGAACAGGACTACGCTATTGATAACATTATCATAAAAGCGACGTTAAATGGTCAGTCGCGAGGTTACACCGACGCCACGCATCGCTGCCGACGAACGACTCTATAAATGCGTTTACTTTGAGCCGTAAAAGCGCCGTACTTCGTCTGGCACCGTTAAACGTATACGTACATTGGCAGGCACACACGTACACACGCACACACACACACACACACACGCGGATGCAATGTATGCTGCGATGTCTGTGTGTGTTTGTACGATGCAGGAAGGAACGGGAACGTCGACGAAGCACCCGGCGCTTTACGGTAAAAGCCCTCTTTGAGTGATCCGTTTATTGGTTGCTAAACATCGATATATTGCTTTCGGGGTTGCGCAAAGAGCCGCGCTGTGTCCTCCGTATACATATATGCATACGTATACGGTAGGCACGTCTCTTTCTTTCCCTCTTTCGCGTTCGAACAAGTATATATACATAAAAATATAAAAAAAAATATATATTTTTCTAAGTATATATATATAAATATATAAAAAATATATATACATATATGTATACACATGTATATGTATACACGAAACACGAGGTGCGCATATAATACCGTAGTCCCGAGCGTATCACGCTTTCTGAGCTTTTGAAAGCACCGCGACGACGTCGCGGGTCGTCGGCGCGCCGTGAGGCGAATAAATATCTACAAGCCTCCTCTTCGAGCAGATACTACCGATTTCCAGATAAATCCCGCGAAAATACCACGTTAACACCTTGAGCCGTTATTTTCACCGCGTGTCCACCGTTAAATGCCTTTCACAAACATGACTTTATTCAATTCTTTCACTACACTGTTAAATTCGTAGTGTTAAATTATATTGGAGTCATTTTTAATCATTCCTATAAGTCGCTACTGCTTCTATTCAATATGCTGTTAATTTAACTAAAACAATGTTCATTTAACTAAACTAATGAAGTTAATAACAATACCTTTTTGTGTTAAAATAATATATTTTGACACACATGGTAATTATTTGACTCAAGGCAGTTTAAATTTCAGCCTTTAATATTTAACAGTATATACTAGTATACCTTAGATATTTAGAGTGTAAAAATAATCTCACGATATACTCCTCTCTCCCTCTTTTGCACATTTTTTTTAATAAATAAATCAAAATACAATATCAAGATATATCTGGTTTACTTTGGGAATTACGCAACGAATTTAAATTAGGAGGTAAATGCGATGTCTATCTATTTTAATAGCTCTCGAAAGATATAAAATACGATAATATCGCTTCTGCGGCCGAAGCGCTTTAAGATATTCCGATCGTGTAACGAAACGCGTCAACGGCGATTCACGTGTGGATTGCAACGTACGTATGGATACACACGGATTTGCTGACGTATCCACTGCACGTGCACGTGTGTACACTAAAGACGCGTCTTTAGGGAAGAGCGACGGATGATCGATCGACGATTTCTCGGGATAAAACGTGGAATCAACGTGGCTTCATCTCGCTTCATCGAGACGTCCTTAAAGCTTACCCATTCCCGTCATGATCTCGAGGAGTGCCATCACGAGAAATAAGTATAAAAAAACAGATATAATATTACGAGACGGGCATAAGGATAATATGCACGATTATCCGTTTCACGCAATGGCTATTTCCTATTATCGTCTAAAAGCGTAGACGCATTATAGAAAAAAAGAATATTCTTGATTTAAAAATGTCTTTAGTTTCAACGTGGAAATTTCGAAATGAGATTATATTGCGTTAAACGAAGAAAATTTCCTTGAATAAAATATTTTATATGTAGTTCAACCAAGAAAAAAAATTGAAATAAAAAGTTTAAATTATTTTTATAAGAAGATTATAGATTGTTACGTATATACGAGTATATAAGTTTTAATTTGACACTTCTTCTTTTCTATGTGTGAAAAGAAATAATTTCTTCATTCATTTATTTAAATATCGAGTATTTTTTCTTACGAATACTCATTTCGAAAACAATAGGTGACAGCATTGCCATGAAACAGACATCCTGTATTTCATACGAATTAAAATTGTACGTATCGCGATATTCGCGATATCAATATTGCGCGGATCTTAAAATGCCCGAAAATCTTGGCCAGCAGCAAGCCATTACCGTAACGACCTCAAAATTTACATGAAATTGCTTATTAAATTACTAAGTTTTTTGGGATGATTTAATGATACCAAAGGCCATTTGTCTCCTCGGCTTTTATTTTCTCCCTCCCTGTTAATAAAGCGATGCGGTTAGGCTTTACGCCCGCGCTCGGAAGTTTACCGCATAATTCTCTACTTCCGCTAATTCCGCTAAACGAATTCACGTAACTTGATCGCGCGTTTTCTCAATGGGCATTTCTTCTAAGCTCAAGAGCATCCATCTTTGTACAAATTTTAAAATCCATATCAAATCGAGTTCTACGAAGATGTAAGATTTAAAAGCCAATTGTACAATGAGCTCTTTCAAATCTTTGTTGAGAATTTCAAAAGTAAATCAGTACAAAAATTAATGCGTAATGCGTACACTAATTTGAAAACGTTTCTTTTTCTTCAAGAAGAACAATTTAAGGAAAAATATATTATAGCTATAGAAAATATTTTCTTTTGTCTATATACTTTATTCATTTATTGTGTATTCTAAAAGGGTTAGTTATGACGTGTATCTCGGTCGAAAATTAAGAAGATTAATTGCAAATTTTTGCACGCAATTTTTCCTTATTCCCGGTATTGGGTTCCATCATATTGCGACGCGACCCGCGATATTTTTGTTCAAATACCTAAATATCGAGATTGCGCCGCGGATGGAAACCGACAACCGTCCCTATTCGAAGAGCGTGGCATAGCCGCGGATAGTAATAATAGTAGCGGGAATATTCGGCGGTATGTTACGCGCGGGTGTGCGCGGCTTTGCGGGAAGTCAGTTGGCAACATGTGGTTCGACGAACGCAATCTGTCACTGACATTTCGAATTAAACTTGTTGAAGACCAACCCTCTCCTGTAACTTTTACCAGTAGAAAATGACAAAAAAGAGAGCGAGAGAGGAATTGGTCACCGAACGTACGTGATGAAATTTATGTGAAACTATAGGAGCGCCGAATTTGACCGGCAAAATTTCCTATTACAAATCCAATAATCGATTGATATAATAAAAAAAATTCTTTGCATGGGAAATCTTGCTCGTCCTGATATAAACATTTTTAATCTTATTTAAATATAAAAAGGATATTTATAGCAGCGGGTCTTTCAAATTAGTAGTTATCCTGCTGCGACTTAAACCGCTAATATTGCGGTTTAAAAACGAACGTGCCCGAATATATTCAATCGACTCGTTATGAAAATGCAGCGTAACGTCCCGCACGCGATACATGCAATTATCACATATAAATATATATCGAGCGGTTTGCGAATAAATATTCGCTCAGGTGCAAGACGGTGCGCTTCGAATCAGAGAGCACCGCCGGGTGCTTCCGGTCTATCGCGAAAGATATGCGGACTCTT
Source organism: Temnothorax longispinosus (assembly GCF_030848805.1). Lineage (NCBI taxonomy): Eukaryota > Metazoa > Arthropoda > Insecta > Hymenoptera > Formicidae > Temnothorax > Temnothorax longispinosus. The sequence goes on from NC_092358.1 coordinate 9,914,485, forward strand.
CCGCTTTCCTTCCAACGGCGAGAGAGACGCTCGAGCTCGCGCGAGCGCCGAAAAAGGGTTCTCAACGGCCGTTTCCTCTTAGCCGCGGCTAAGCCGATATGCATTCATTATAATAAGAGATGGAAGGCGCGCCGCGCGCGGAGTGAAAAGTTCGAACGCGCGCCCCCCGGCTTATCAACTTCCTCTGAATTTTATATTATTTAAGGGAGGAGTACTTACCCCTCCCCCCTCCGCCAGTCCATCCTTGCATTCACCGGCATCTGCGCGCCTCTTTCCTCATCCTCCCGTGACGGCTGACGGTGCTCCCGTTGCGGCACGTAGCGGGAAAGGTTACCCCCTTAACTTTTCCTCTTCCGACACGGCGCGCAAAGGCGAAGTTCGCCCGGGCGCTTGTTATCATATTTATCTGTCGCTCTCGAAACGCGGAAACTTGGGACTTGTACGCGGACGCGGCTCGCGTTTTTTCGCGATCTCAATTCAACTTTACATTGCTGCGCGATTAATATTTTTTTTCTAACTAATTGTGAGACGTTAAGTACGTTCCAAACGCGCTCCCCCGCGTCTTGCCCACACTGGCGTCATCTGCAAGCACACGTACGCACGAAATAATGAGACTTAAGTAGGTCGATAACGTCAATGATACCGACCATCGATTTGTGAAAGATATAAATATAATGTATGACATAATATCTATGTAAATCTAACAATAAATAAATGAATGTTTGTGTATATATTTATAAGATATGTTTGTAAAAATATATTAAAGAAAATTATTTAATGCACGAAGTTTTGAATCGTGTATCACATCGACTGTTTTAATCCCTCTGGCGGAAAAAAATTTCTATGAATAACTACAAAATTTAACTAGAAATAGAAATTTGTACATTTTTGTTGAAATATTTAATTTTTTGTAGAAATGGTTATTTTTTTGTAGAAATATCTACAAAATAGTACCACAAATTACAATGTTCTCAAATCAAGAAATTATTGCAAGTAGTATTTTATAAAAAACTACAAATTATAAAAAATAGTACACAAAAATCTACAAATTTTAAAAATTTAAGAAGAAACAAAATCTTAAAAAATTAAAACATCTGCTTACTTGTAGAATACTATAAAAATTTACAAGTGTTCCAATTCTAGCATTTTCATGTAGGATTTTGTAGTACTTTTTAAATTCATGTAGAATTTAATAGATTCTGCACTGAAAAAAAAATTTATTTGATTTAAGTAAATATATTAACTTGAAATATATTTACTTGAATTAAATAATTATTTATTAAAATCTAGCAAATTTTTTTACTTTTAAGAAAATATTTATTTGCGTAAAAGTAATTTATGTCCTTAATAAATATTTACTCACATGAAGAAATCGTTATTTTAAATCAAATAATATTTTCTTAAAACTGTGAAATAATTTTCTTACATGTAATAAATGCATTTACTTAAAAGTAGTAGCCAATTTCAAATAAATATTTGTTTAATTTAAGTTTTAAAATTACTTGAATAAAAAAAATATTTATTTAATTCAAGAAAACCAATTTAGTAATACTGGGATACTAAAAGCAAACAAATAATCACTTTCAATAACGAAATATATATTTTGTTTTAATAAATATTTCTTTGACTCAAGCAATTCATATCTGTACATAATTAAATATTTTAGGCATATATATTTACTTGATGAAAATAAATATTATTTTGAATAAATAAAATGAAAACTTTGGTTTTTGAAAAATTCAACTACAAAATAATTTACTTGATCTGAGAGAATGTTAACTTGAATCAAAGCGTTGGTGTTTGAAAACGAAGAATATATTTCTTTATAATTGGTAAATAATTATGTACTTAAATCAAAGATACCATTACTTTGGAATTAGAAAATATTCACTTTTATCCAGTAAATAAATTACTTAGTATCGATAAATATGTTTAACAAATATTTACTTAAATGACAGAAATCATTAGCTTGGTATCAGAAAATATTTACTTCAAACCAGAAAATACATTATTTTAATATCCATAAATATGTCTAACAAATATTTACTTAAATGACAGAAATCATTAGCTTGGTATCAGAAAATATTTACTTCAAACCAGAAAATACATTATTTTAATATCCATAAATATGTCTAACAAATATTTACTTAAATGACAGAAATCATTAGCTTGGTATCAGAAAATATTTACTTCAAACCAGAAAATACATTATTTTAATATCCATAAATATGTCTAACAAATATTTACTTAAATGACAGAAATCATTAGCTTGGTATCAGAAAATATTTACTTTAAACCAGAAAATACATTACTTTAATATCGATAAATATGTTTAACAAATATTTACTTAAATGACAGACATCATTAGCTTGGTATCAGAAAATATTTACTTCAAACCAGAAAATACATTACTTTAATATCGATAAATATGTTTAACAAATATTTACTTAAATGACAGAAATCATTAGCTTGGTATCAGAAAATATTTACTTCAAACCAGAAATTACTTTAATATCGATAAATATGTTTAACAAATATTTACTTTTTCTAAGAAAATATTTGCTCAAATCAAAGATTTGGTTTTTTGAAACCGACAACATATTTCTTTGTGATCAGTAAACAAATATTTAATGACCACAGAAACCATTCGTTCGAAATTAATAGTTATTTGTGTAACAAGTGTCGTAAGATGAAAATTCCCGGGTGCGGTTACCGCACTCGGGAATTTTCATCTTTACACACGACTTACACTCCTTATTTTATGTTGCAAGTGCCTGGAAAGTGGTCTATCACGCACGCGTAGCGTGCGTAATGGGGCACTTTCCATGCACGTGTTGCATAAAAAGTATTTATTTAATCTAAGATAATATTTGCTTAAATCAAAGTGTTAGCATTTTAAAATTATCAATATACTGTCGCCGGAAGCAAGAATGTCCATAACTACAATTTAATTTTTATGATAATATTCATGTAAAGTTCAGAAGTTTATCATTTACCGAAATCAAGTTCGTTTTCAATTTAAGTCTTAAACGTATATGATCAAAATATATAGATTTTATGGAAAATTTATTGAAAATTTATGGAAAATATAAATATGATTTGATGGAAAATCTTCTGAACTTTACATAAATATTAGAAAAGTAACAATTTGCAGTAACGGCGGCACTCTTGTTTCTGGCGGCAGTAAAAATTTACTTGAAATAAAGAAATTTCTGTGATAAAGAGTAGAAATATATATATTGTTATAATGATAGATACCACAAGCGTACGATTAGCTCAGCGTTAGCGTGTTAGGTTGCGACCCCGAACATCTTAGGTTCAAATCCCGTCGATGCGTTCTTAAATAAATGCGTAATTTTAATTAATTGTAATTAAAATAGAATATATATACGAAACAATAAATACAGATTACACTATAAAAATATTTAAAAAAAATAGAAACTATTTGAAAATTAAATTGAAATGGTTTTATATTTTCAAGTAAATATTTATTTTCTTTTGGTTAATATTTATTTGATTTAAGAAATGCAGATCTTGAGGCAAGATCTGATTGTCTTGAATCAACGAAATATTTAGTGTAAGTAGGCAAAAATTCATTGCATTTTAATTCATAAATCGAAATTGTTTTGTATTCTCAAGTAAATATTTATTTTTTTCCGGTTAATATTTATTTGATTTAAGAAATGCAGATCTTGAGGCAAGATCTGATTGTCTTGAATCAACGAAATATTTACTGTAAGTAAGTAACAATTCACTGAATTGTAATTCATACATCGAAATGGTTTTGTATTCTCAAGTAAATATTTATTTTCTGTAAGTTAATATTTATTTGATTTAAGAAATGCAGATCTTGAAGCAAGATCTGATTTTCTTGAATCAACGAAATATTTACTATAAGTAAGTAACAATTCACTGAATTGTAATTCATACATCGAAATGGTTTTGTATTCTCAAGTAAATATTTATTTTCTTTACGTTAATATTTATTTGATTTAAGAAATGCAGATCTTGAAGCAAGATCTGATTATCTTGAATCAACGAAATATTTACTATAAGTAGGCAAAAATTTATTGCATTTTAATTTATAAATCGAAATGGTTTTGTATTCTCAAGTAAATATTTATTTTCTTTAGGTTAATATTTATTTGATTTAAGAAATGCAGATCTTGAGGCAAGATCTGATTGTCTTGAATCAACGAAATATTTACTATAAGTAAGTAACAATTCATTGCATTTCAGTTCACGATTTTTCATTTTCTAGGAAATATTTATTTGTTCCAAAGAAAAATTGTATCTTGATTCAAATAAATATTTCTTTAGTACTATTGAACGAAATCATTTACTTGAAACAAGTCAAATTTCGTTAATTGTAATAAATTTTTTTTTCAGTGTGGCAATTATATTTTATAGTTTTTTAAATTTTGTAGAAATATTTCCGCCAGGGCCCGTATCTTATTTATCTCGTTTAAACTTTATATTACATACGTAAATCAGTGACACTGCCATAAAATTTAAATTATCACAATTTAAGCTAGCAGCGATGTAAAAAAAAAACAAATACGATTTCAAAAATAAAAGCGATGAAAATTATGAAATAAAAATAATGCATTTTGCAAAATTTTGTTGAATTAAGCTAAGATAAGCACATCATGCCGTTAGGTACATAATAACGCAGCACGTGTGCTCGTTATTGTTTTATCGTTATGCTAACAATAAAAAATTATACATGCGCGAGAGAGAGAGAGAGAGAGAGAGAGAGAGAGAGAGAGAGAGAGAGAGAGAGAGAATGTGTGTTTTGGCGATATATTTGCAGCGCTACTCATGTCAAATTACGATCCTTAAATGCGTGCCGCAAAGTGACGATACAATCTTGCAATTAAAAAAATCGTTCTTTTTTTAATTTTGTTTGCTCCGCCCGGCGGTCGCGACGGTAAACGCAAAGTGGCCGTACGTACGCGGACGCGCTCGACGTTGTAAGCAGTTGTAAGTACCATAAATGACGTATGAAGGCGTTTGCATGTAGGACATAGGGGTGAAACGCAGGTAAGGCATGCGAGCCGTGTCGAGCGCGACACGCGGGACGCTTATCACTCGCTGCGGTACAAATGACGTAAGTCGCGTCGCGCCAAAAGAGACACCGTAGTAGCTCGTTCGCGGCATCGACGATTTGTCGATTTAACGAGCGCGCGATCAAGTCAAATCTAGGCCTAAAACCTAGAGATCGATTATGTATATCTTGAAACGAGGTAAAAATTACAAAAGTGAACAGATTTACTAGATTTCAACAAATAAAATCGTAGACACTCTACTAAATTTCTTTATACTTTACATAATCGACCCCCTAACGCGGCTTCTCCTCGGCCGACCTTCTCGCACAAATCATACATCGCCTGCAGTTGCTATTACCGATTAAATTGCCGGATTCGAACGTTTAAAGAAACCTCGCGCGCCCGAGATTCCTTTAAACGAGAAATGTATCTCGATTATATAACAACGAAGGGAACACGTCGATAATTTTTTTTCAAATTAATTCAAATCTGGAAAAAAATATATTGCTACTATCAGATTTATACGTATTTCTCTTAACACGCTTATTTCGTGTATTACAGAGATGCAAGTCCAGTTGCTAGTTTACAGGATTCAACAATGTGATAATATTCAACACTGTTAATTAAGAAACACTTTACCATACTACAAAGTAGATATTTTTATAGTAGAAAAAAAATATATAATATACGCAGTAAACTTTCCTCTTCTCTCTCTTTCTCTCTTCCTTATTGTAAATAATAAAGTTTAATCGATGGTACATTATATCTTTAAATATATAATATAAAATAACATATATAATACGTGTGATAATTAATAAATAAACGGAAATAACAATATGTGACATATTTTACCGTTGAAATCAGTAATGTTAGGAAAATCAGAGAAGATATTATAGCTCTACCATATATAACGAACGAATCGATAATCAGAATAGGAGAGTTATATACCGTATCGTGCAAAATTACACCGTCGGCATTATACGTCCGAACTACGCCGCGAGCGCGTAGTTTCCACTGAATTTAGTTTTTGCAATTCCGCATGAGTGAACGCAACAGGCGGCACTTCCCACACGGCCGCACATCCGTGGTTTAAGCATCGCCGCCATCGCCGAATTCGAAAGACCTGAGAAAACTCCGTCACCGAGAGAGACGCCATGTTTTCCCGCGCGACTCCGTAGCCACCCGCGAACTGCCACCTAGGAGCCGGCGCGGGAAGCGTATCCGTAAACGACGATTTAACACGAAGGGTAAATCAAAGTTTACGCAATGCTCTTTTACTGACTGTTAGTGCAGTAGTGCATGTTAACTGTTAATAACAATAATGAGTTATGTGCTTAGAAATATATACTTATGGTAAACTAGTATGCTTTTTCCTGTAGACATAAATAGAATTATCTATCTCCCCCTATAGAAAAACCTAACACTATCGATGAGATACTATATACAATTATAAAAATAACCAGTCATAGGCAAATTTTTGTTACTATTGAAATTAATGAGCCCAATAGTTATATTATTATTATATGGAGGGGTAAAAACCACAGTGGTGTAAAGTCAAATATTTTTAAAAATTTGACTTACACTACTGTGATTTTTACCCCTCCTTATGTAGATGCATCATAAATAAGCACACACATTTATGACAATAATATTATCGTATATTGTTGTAAAATTGCCAGTGGAATTTTTTCCATGGTCATCGCCCGCATATATATAATGAAGCAAATATAATAATCATAAAAGTGCAATTTTTAATATAAATCAAATATTACTGTATACATATATGTATGTATATCCACGAAACATCAGGATCATAATAAATTATAAAATTAATATTATATTATAACATTATAAGCTGGTCATCCAAATTTTAGTATAACGACTTTCATTCCGTCTTGAATAGTACTTTAATAATATTTTCTAACTGAACCTTTATAAAACTGTTAAATCGGTAATGCCGACAAATATTAGATTCATGACAGTAGGCTCGAGAAAAGAAAGGAAATAAGGAATAAGATTTTGTAAAAAAATGTATTAATCTAGATCGAACTTCTCGAAGATTGCACGTTGTAAAATTCGTATATCTTCTCGGCGCATCTTAAGGGCTTAGATATTTGCTTTGCGCTTTACGTTCGATGTCTGTGCATTTCCTTCTTATTTTCGACCTATTTAAAAAAAATTATAGGGCAAAGGAAAAAGGCACACCCCCTTCACCCTCTCCTACACCGTAATAATCGACATGGCCAGAGAGAGAAGCGCGCGCGCCCTTCTTCAATATAAACCGTACCCGTAATGTAATGATTCCCACCCTCCACCAACGTTATATAAGAAAAACACCTCTCATCGCCCGATATACGGTCCTCGATATACGACCTCGATGTACGGTCAAACGGACAGAGAGCATTGGGTCAGTCAATGCATAATGCATGCGCCATGAGATTAGAAACGGGGATCGCGGAGCTACATATGATAGAGCTATTTTATATCTGAGAGCTTGCTAAACGCATATACTCACTCTCCTTTCGCCCTTCACTCCACTTTCACTCACGGCCCTTATGCCGCCGTAAAGACAGAATCCGTGGGTTTTTTTTTTTTTTTTTTTTTTTTTTTTTTTTTTAAGCGACTGAGCTATAACTTCTTCTTGAACACGACAACGTATTTTATTGCCTCTCTTTACTCGATTCGTTTCGGAATAAGGGAGACGGCAGAACGTATATAAGTATTATTTGATCTTGCATACAATACTAATATGAATTCGACGCTTTTCGAAGACAAGCGAAAAGCAAATTTACAAGATGACAATCAAGAAGTTATTGAGAAAGTTGTACAGCTATTATTTTGTAATAAATAAACAAAATGAAATTTGTTGGGGATTCCATGCAGTGATTCATTATCGTTAATTTTGTTTTTTTTTTCTTTATATATTATATATATTACATGTATTATTTTATAATATCTTCTGGATACGATTCTCGTCTATCACGTAGAATAAATGTAATTATCACGATACATACATAAGTATAGGAAACGCCGAGAGGCCCGAAATCAATTGACACGCGCCTGAGTTTGACGAGCGCCAATTAGAGCGATCTCCAGCGTTAATCCCCGCCAGAAAACCGTTTCCGAAAAAACTCGCGACACAGTCGTCCGGACACCTCGCAAATGTACACATCAATCATTACAAGCGATTTGAGCGAAGTCCGCGCTTCAACGGTCCGATTTCTGTGCGCAAACGAAACATTAAATAGAGAGACTTTCTTCTCGCTATCCGTTGGAAGGACAACAGCTAGGCCAGTGGTGCCTCCGCCCCGAGTGTCTCGGCGTTTCTAAACTCAATTCCGGACAATTAATAACAGAATAAAGTTTGTTAAATTATAAACGCTGTACTTTTCATTTCTGCGGTATATTCGGATCGACAGTCTTTGTCCGTCGCCTTTGGTCGTCAGTCGTGCTCGTCAACAATATCGGTCACCGGATTTGAATTGCGACCTCCGTGCGAAAAACAAAACGAAACCGCACGTGATATCTCGCGTCTTCTCTGGACGGGTCCGGCGCCGCGGCGCCGGCGGGTCGTTCGGCGTCAAGTCAGTGCGCGCCCGAACATAAAATTGGTCCTTCGAGCCGGATCGAAATATTTAGTGCGGCCCTTCAGCCGTTATCATGACTGCAGTGCCGGAAGTCGCCACAACCACGAATGACCTCCTGGCTCAACAGCAGGCGTTGATGCATTCGATCACTCGAGCGCTCGATAATTTCAAGAAGCTCGGGAAAAACAATTACACCGCCGCAAAGGTTCGAGCGCGAATAGCCAGCACCAAAGAAGTTTGGACGCAATGTCTTCGCGTGCACTCAGCCCTTTTGCAAGCTATTCCGGAGGCGAAAAGGAGCACGCTGGATTATTTTAAAAACAAGCTTTTTGACCAGGCCGAGGAGATCCATTTGACGACGTTAGACTACATGGCCGAATGTCTGGAGGAACTCGCGCCGATGCCGCCGCTCATGACGGCGAACAGTCATGGGTCATCTGCCTCATCGTTCTCGCTGTCGCATCTGCCGCCCAACAACATTCCACCGTTCTCGGGGAAGTACGAAGAATGGGAGACGTTCCGCGATCGCTTCACGTCCCTCATTATAAACAATCACGAACTTTCTGCGTTTGCGCGAATGCATTTTTTGTCGTCAAGCCTCACCGGGCGGGCGCTCGAATCCATTCGAAGTATCCCGATAACCGCGGATAATTTTGAAATTGCGTGGAAAACCCTCGAGTCTCGGTACGAAAATAAGCGCCGATTAGTCAAGATGCATGTATCCGCGCTATATAATTTGCCAAGCGTCTCCCGAGAGTCGGCAAGCGAACTCAGTGAGCTCCGGGATAAAGCAAATCGTGCAATCGCGTCGCTAAAGAATTTAGATCGATCCGAAACCGACATTCTCAGCGACATGCTCGTGTATAGCGTCACGCAAAAGATAGATCCCGCCACTCGGAAAGCGTGGGAACTAAAGGGTAAGGATGACGCGCGGATCCCAACATATGACGAGCTCGATCGATTCCTCGATTCTCGTACTCGCGCGCTCGAAGAGTTAAACCCCGCGAATGTTACCAAAGAAGTTCGCTCGTCGAAGGTGACAAGCGCTACCGCATCGGGATCTTCTCCGATTTCGTGTTCGCTTTGTAAAGCGTCTCACTTTATGAATAAATGTCAACTCTTTATAAACAAGAGTCCGAGTCAACGACTAGAGGCGGTCAAAAAGGCTAATCGTTGTACAAATTGCTTAAGCGCCAAACACGCCGTGCAATTGTGTTCAAGCAAATATTCGTGTCGCATATGTAACAAAAAGCACCATTCGATGCTACACGTCGACTCGGATACTTCTGCCGCGACCGCGTCGATCACCGATGCCGCGCCAATTATGACATTGTTCTCGACCGCTAAAGTGTCGTCGATGCCTCCCGTGTTGCTCGCGACGGCTAGAGTGAGAGTCAGTTTCCCATCCGAATCGCCGAACGGTCGCGCTCGCGTTGTTCGAGCGCTCTTAGATCAAGGATCGGAGATGACGTTCATTACTGAAAGATTGAGGCAAGGCTTAAAATTGCGTCGCGTTAGAATGCCCGTCTCGATCTCCGCCATCGGAGGCGTCGACGCCGGAATATGTCGATACGCGGCCGAAATTCAGATCTCTCCGCTCGGCCAATCATCTCTCGCGTTCAAGACCATTGCGTCCGTAATGAAAAGTCTAACGAAGTATACTCCGTCGCCCGTAACGTCGCCCGTCCAATGGAGCCATGTAGCCGATCTTGCGCTCGCGGATCCGGATCCTACGAACTCGGACTCCATTGACGTAATTATAGGTACCGATCTTTACGGCGACTTGCTGCTAGACGGCATTCGAAAGGGCTCTCGCGGTCAACCCCTCGCTCAGAATACCGTTCTCGGTTGGGTGCTGTCCGGTCCCGTGACTGACCCACAAGCGCGTCCTCGAACAATCACGGCTCAGCACTGTTCAAATTCCCCGTCTCTCGACGAGGAACTCCGACGTTTCTGGGAAATCGAAGAGATTCCTCGCGCCGTTCCGCTAAGTCCGGAAGAGCAACAGTGCGAAGATCACTTCCTCGCCACACATTGGCGCCGTTCCGACGGACGATACGTGATTCGCTTGCCTTTTAAAACCGGCCCCCCAATCGAGATCGGTGATTCTTATAACTCAGCCGAGCGACAGCTGAGAGGTCTTGAACGCAGGTTAAACGCCGATGAAAGATTAGCGACGGAATATCGCGCCTTTATCGAGGAGTATGAGCGACTCGGGCACATGAAGCGTGTGCCGCCCGACGCAAGCGCGTCGTCTCAGCGCGTGTACATTCCGCATCACCCCATTATTCGCGAAAGCAGTACCGCCGCTCGGTTACGGGTCGTCTTTAATGCATCGAATCCGACAAGCAATGGCACGTCACTGAATGACCACTTGCTAACCGGGCAAAAATTACAGACCGATTTAGCCGCAGTTCTGCTACGATGGCTGCTACCTCGATACGTCTACTCCGCAGATATTACGAAAATGTATCGTCAAATCGAAATTGATCCCCGTGACGTCGACTATCAGCGAATATTATGGTTAGATCGCGAAACTCGAGCCATCATTGCATTTCTGCTGTTAGTCTTAACGTACGGAACGGTTAACGCTCCTCACGATGCACTTCGCGTTCTGGAACAACTAGTTCGGGACGAGGGAGGCTCATTTCCGTTAGCGATTCCGGTGGTTAGAAAGTGCAGGTACATAGACGACTTTCTCTTCGGGGCGGACGACATCCCGCTGCTTCGTCAGACGCGCGATCAAGTATGCGCGTTACTGAGTCGGGGACGGTTCGAATTACGTAAGTGGGCGAGCAACTCTCCGCAACTTCTGACCGACATTGACATTGAAAATCACGGACTAGCGTGTTCGAAAACGTTGCAGGCCGATGAGCAACTGAAAATGCTCGGAATAAGCTGGAATCCCGCACTCGATGTTTTCCAGTTCAACGTTTCGCTCCCTCCTTCCGTTCCAAAAACCAAGAGGTCGATCCTATCCCTGGTAGCGAAAATCTTTGATCCGTTAGGCTGGGTCACGCCCGTGACAATAAACGCAAAGATCTTTTTGCAACAACTCTGGCAGGCGAAAGTGGAATGGGACGAGGCCCTCGCGGACAAACTTCTCGCGCAGTGGGAGACGATTCACGCGTCCCTGGCGACGATCAACGGTCTTCACGTGGACCGTTGGGTGCAATATGGTTCCGACACTGCGAACTGCGAGCTGCACGGCTTTTGCGACGCCTCCTCCACCGCATTCGCGGCGGCGGTTTATATTCGCGTCACCTCCTTGGTGGGCGAGACGACGTCCAGATTGCTCATCGCCAAGTCAAAGGTCGCTCCGATCAAATCCTTAAGTATTCCTCGGTTGGAATTATCTGCTGCCGTTCTATTGGCTAGGCTGTTAGAATTCGTGCGATCGTCGCTACAATTAACTGCCATACCTTGCTTTTGTTGGACGGACGCTCTCGTCGTTCTAGCGTGGGTGACTCAACACCCTTCGAAGTGGAAAACCTTCGTTTCCAATCGCGTCTCAGAGATCCAATCTCGCATTCCTTTCGCCACCTGGAAACACGTGCCAACCGAAGACAATCCGGCCGACTGCGCTTCTCGCGGCATTCTCGGATGTCATCTCGCGTCCCACCATTTGTGGTGGCAGGGGCCTTCGTGGTTGAGACTTCCTAAAAATGAGTGGCCAGCTCAACGCGAACCGTCGTCTCACGATACGACACTCGAGCAAAATCCGCGCATCACTACGCACATAGCTAAGCCGATCGAGCGGTGGGATTTAATGGTGCGTTACTCGTCATGGCCAAAATTAATCCGAGTCACCGCTTATATTCTTCGGTTCATATCTCGAACTCGCCGTATCGACGCTAACGTCAGCGAGGCGAGTCCGCTTGCTCTTTCCGCGGATGAGTGCCGATCGGCACGAAACTTTTGGCTCAGACGAATCCAGAAAGAAAAATTTCCCGTTGAACGAGAGGCGCTCTTGAGCCGAAAGACAATCTCGTCGAAAAGTGCGCTCATATTGCTCAATCCTTTCATCGGAGAGGATAAATTAATTCGCGTAGGCGAGCGGTTGGCCCACGATCCGCTACCACTCACCGCGAAACACCCAATCATCCTCTCCTCTCACCCCCTAGTCTCCCTACTAGTCCAGCACGCGCATATAAGGTCACTTCACGCCGGTACGCAGCTCACCCTCGCTACTTTACGCCGGGACTTTTGGATATTGCGCGCGCGAAACATCGTAAAGGCCGTAATCTACAGATGCGTAACATGCGCCCGCGAAAAGGCGGCAACTCCCTCTCCGATTATGGGGCAGCTGCCTCATGTGAGAGTCTCCCCTCCCGCGCGCGCGTTTCAGCATTGCGGTCTGGATTATGTCGGTCCGATACATGTTCGCCCAATGTCCGGTCGTGGGATCTCATCCCACAAAGCGTATATCGCAATATTTATCTGCATGGCCACGCGCGCCGTGCACCTCGAGATAGTAGACGGCTATTCGACTCCTGCATTTTTAGGGGCATATTCGCGCTTCTGCGCCCGACGAGGCCTTCCCGCGTCTATTTATTACTCCGGCAATGGAACGACGTTCGTCGGCGCGGACCGCGAACTTCAAGCCGCGTTTCGCTCGGTCCTGCGCGATCCGAATTTCTTAAATCGAACCGCTTCCGATCAAGTTTCGTGGCACTTCATACCTCCGGCGGCCCCGCATTTCGGCGGGCTATGGGAAGCTGGAGTTCGAAGCGTGAAGCACCATCTCCGAAGAGTGGTGGAAACGCATACACTCACGTTCGAGGAATTCGCGACACTCCTGTGTAACATTGAAGCCTGTCTAAACTCCAGGCCACTAGCTCCGCTCACCGATTCCGCTGACGAATATGAGGCGCTTACTCCCGGCCATTTTTTGATAGGCGCCGCGCTAACTGCGAGCCCCGAAGCCTCCGTGCTTCATCTAAATGAAAATCGGCTTTCGCGTTGGCAAGTGGTCCGTCAGATGACGGAACGGTTCTGGAGGCTGTGGCAGACCGACTACGTCAACACGCTACAGCAAAGAGCCAAATGGGGAAAAACCGGGAAGAAGCAAATTCAAATAGGGCAGCTCGTACTACTTCGAAACCCTTTACTACCACCATGCAAGTGGGAATTAGGCCGCATAATTCAATATCACGCGGGCTCCGATGACGTTGTACACGTCGTAACAGTAAAGACCGCGACGTCCGTATATAAGCGGCCCGTTGTAAAAATCTGCCTGTTAACCGATCGATATTGATAACGCCGAAAAGCCGGCGTAAATCTGTAAACCCCGTATTGCCCGAACTTATAGCGACCGCCTCAGGCAACGCGCAACGCGCGTCAGCTCAGCCATTCGGTTATCGAAACGATGGTTTCGAGGCGGGCGGTATATGTTGGGGATTCCAGTGATTCATTATCGTTAATTTTGTTTTTTTCCTTTATATATATTACATGTATTATTTTATAATCTCCTCTAGATACAATTCTCGTCTATCACGCATAATAAACGTATTTATCACGATAACATACATAAGTATAGGAAACGCCGAGAGGCCCGGAATCAATTGACACGCGCCTGTGAGTTCGACGAGCGCCAATTAGAGCGATCTCCAGCGTTAATCTCCGCCAGAAAACCGTTTCTAAAAAGACTCACGACACAGTCATCCGGACACCTCGCAAATGTACATATCAATAATTACAAGCGATTCGAGCGAAGTTAAGTCCGCGCTTCAACGGTCCGATTTCTGTGCGCTATAGGCCGTTCCGTTCTCTCGCGCTGGGCGCGCAACTCTACGCCTTTTCGGTTTCTCGCGCGTGCGTGCAATTCCAATCGAACCGAAGACATCGGTGCAATTCGCAAACGAAGCGTTAAATAGAGAGACTTTCTTCTCGCTATCCGTTGGAAGGACAACAGCTAGGCCAAGTGGTGCCTCCGCCCCGAGTGTCTCGGCGTTTCTGAACTCAATTAAAAATTTAACTGCAGGTAGTATCATACACTAAAAACCAACAATACATGATGTAATTTATGTGCTCGATATTGTATTTAATCTAATAACTTTTACCGGAGGAAAGAATCTTTTTCACAGAAAAGATTTGTACATGAGTGTGAGTTTCGTGTGTGGGTATTCTAAAACATTCTGATATAGGCCGATATTCCGATATTCATATCATCGTCTTAAGTAATATCTTAAGATTGCTGATACGGCTCTGTGTGATTGGTTTATAACATTTTAAGATCGTACTTAAGACGACCTTAAATATAAGATTCGACTATGAATACCGGCCATAGACACTAGATAAACTATACGCTGTCTTTGGAGTTAAGAAGTCAACATTAATACAAACAAAATATTATTAAACACGACTAATTTTAAATGAATTTTCGTGATTATGTGGACTGGAGATAATTGAAAAGTATGGACATTATCGATTTTTGATATAAATTTTTCAAACTGTCAATGAAAATTTGAACAGATCATAATATATAGTATTAAATTTATAATTTATTATTATACAAAAATACTTCAATAAGTTGCAAATAAGTATACATATTTACTATGCAGTTACAACATATAACTATATATCAATATAATAACAATTTACGAAACTGTATTTTTTTCTATAATTATTATTCATGTGTATAATCAAACACGAGTGATAACAACGAAAATGTAATTTTAAATAAAAACCATATATTATCAACGTACCAATAAGTCGATAGTAAAATGACCACGTCGTCAATTGATTTAAAATAAAAATATCTGATTGGCTAGTCTAGTGGAAAAACTCCAGCCACCGGGGGCTGTAAATGGCTGGTGATCAATCGCAACTTGGTCAAATGGGACGCTCCCCACTAGTTCAGAATTTATCTTTTTTCTTCCAATGTGGAGTAAAAAAGATAAACTCTGAACTAGTGCAGCCAGTGCAGTCCATGGTGAAAGGAAAACACCTTAGTGCTGGTCTACAACCTTACTTTAAAGGATATTTAAGCTCTAAGCTTAAATATCCTTTAAAGCAAGGTTGTAAGAAATTGACCAATCACAATCAAGTATTCTCCTGACATTCCATTGTGATTAATTCCATAGAGCTTAAATACCCTTTAAAACAAAGTTGTAGACCAGCACTTATTGTTTCTTTCCACCATGGTGCAGCCAGTTCAGCAATAGAAAACAGACCTATTAGTGCTGGTCTACGAGCTTTTTTTTCTTTCTTTTTTTTCAATGGATTAACTACTGCAGTACCCAGGCCAACCTGCATATAACATGTGAGATAATATACCGAGAAAACATAATAAGATCTGAAATTGGATGTGAGCTTAGTTCTAAAATATAAACTCTGGTCTACAACCTTGTTTTAAAGGGTATTTAAGCTCTGACCCGTAGGAAATTGACCAATCACAGTGAAATGTGAGGAAAATACTCGACTGTGATTGGTCAATTTCTTACGGCTTAGAGCTTAAATACCCCTTAAAGCAAGGTTGTAGACCAGCACTTATGCTAGGTCTACAATGCAAGTCGTAAAGTCGTGAGTCGTAAGAATAGGGTCGTTGCATAAAATTTTTTTATTAAGCGGTATCCATAATTAATGTAGAGAATCTAAGCCGATTTTTAATACTTTTTGAATTTAAAAAAAAAACCTAAATTTGAGAAAGTTATAGCTTTCTAAAGTTTCTTTGATGACGGCAACTTCAAAAGATTTCGCTACAACATTATGACGTCACGCACATTTTCGTGTACTATATTTTCTTCAATTTTGAAGATATTGCAAAAATTCAAAAAGTTTACAAAGAAAGTATGCCATGATCTATCAGACCGCTTAATAAAAAAAATTTATGTTAAAACCGAATTGACCAATCACAGTCGATTATTCTCCTCAAATTCGATTGTGATTGGTCAATTCTTACGACTCACGACTTTACGACTCGCATTGTAGACCTAGCATTAGTGCCCATCTACAATAGGTGTTTTAAGCCCTAAACCCTAAAAATTGACCAATCACAGTCAATTATTCTCTTCAAATTCAATTGTGATTGAACACTTTCTTAAGGCTTAGGGCTTAAAACATCTATTGTAGATGGACACTTATCGACCTTTTGAATTCGAAATTGAAGACCCATGACGTCAGAAACAGCAGGGGTAGGTCGGAGCGATAGCCAATCGTAGTACTTCTTTAAATAAGCCGAATGCCAATTGGTTGAGTTATCGTTATTCCTCATTCGTTCGTCATGCGAAATGCGGAGTTGTCATGCGAGCGGTGTGAGCGGTATTTTAGGACGCTGTCCCAACAACCGGCAGTCGTACCATCATTCCGGCAGTCGCCATACTCGCCATACGAAACGTTCATGCTCGTTTTCACACTGCATGTGACCGCCGGGGCATGAACACGCGCGTCTCGTAATCGGCCCGAATCGTTTTTTTTTATTTTATTTTAATTGCCCGCGACTAAGCGCGATCGACAGCAGTTTCATTATTTTCGTACAGCCTGTTGTGCTAGGCGACCGCGCGAAATAGTGCCGCGCCGCCATAACGAAAACGGCGAAGAATATCGTCTGGCGTCGACGAACCCGTGCTCGTCGGCCTCGTCGCCGAATACCGATCTAACCGGAGCTCCAAGCCCCACGATCCGTGCTATTTTTAATGTTTTGTACCAATTGTGGAAGTGAGGATGGACACTCGAAACGAGGTAAGACCCCATTGCCAACCCGTAAGCGCGACGAGACGCGAAAGTGCACGCTTTTCGCGCGGCCGAGCGCGCCGTTGAGGTTAGGTCGCCGCGTCGCCCGGGTTGAATTCGGCGTGCGTTTCCCGTTAATATCTCCGCGTTTTAACGCATCCCCCGCGTCGTTTCGCGAAATAATCCACGGGCGGAGACTCGTCTCGCGCCCGGGCGCAATTGGACTCCCAAAAATTTCGTTTCTAAGCGCTCCCACGTGCGCCGCTTAACGACGCCTTCGTAAAATTTGTTTTCGAGAACGTTCAGTTTAGAAGTAATCCGTAAGTTCCCCCTTGACTCGCCGCGACAGCCAGCCGCTCACAACTGTACAGCGCGAGATTAATGAAAAATCGCTTTATTTCAAGTATTACCTGATTTACAACTCGTTTCTAGGTCGCTACATAAAATGGCTGCATAGTGCATTTGGAACAATTCGCTACGGTTTTACACTCTTGCTTGCACTTTGTAACGCGCCGCGCTTCATCGAGCGTACTTTTAGCATATTGGGAAAAAATAATGATTATTTTTTTAGTTAATTTATTCTGAGAGACATTTAGCGGGAAATTTTATATTATTACAAAATTATGTTATTTGCCGAGCGTAAGCAGTGTAATCTTCGTAAATAAACTATCATCGTTTGTTATTTGTTTATTGAAACGTGCTTTTAACGTCGACTGAAAAATGAGATTTTTCTTAGTATTGTTTGTTACGAGAAATATCAGCGTAAGCGTCGGTGAATTGATAACTTTGCTCGTCCCGGAGCAGGAAAGTTCAGATTTGAAACTTGACTGGAATATTTTTCGATGAATAAATTTCTTGCAGGTTTATAAGTATCTCGTGTATTTTTAATTCTCGTCGATCTTAATATCAAATTGTATATCAACTTGACTAATTATGAGATTATATTTCTAGCTTGGAAAAATTAAAATGACGTTTTAAGCACAAATATAATCGGTGGCCTGGCTCTAAGCATAAAAGCAAACTTAACAAGTTAAATAAAGAATGGGCTTTGGGGGAGTCAACGTGGTTAACAATGTGTAAGTTAACGTTGTAATAATCTTTAATTACTAATAAGGTATATATTGTAAATTGAATGCTTTGGACTCCACTTTGAATCATCATCAGGGATGCGATAAGTTAGATCAATAATCCTTTGATGATGACTCAGAGAGACGAAACGTTCGATTTATAATTATATACCTTATTAGTAATAAGATTATTAAAGATTGTAATAACATTAACTTTTTTATGCGTTGTTAACTTTGTTAACTGCGTTGACTCTCAAAGCCTACCTTTTACTTGTTAAGGTTTACTATCGAGAGTCCTTAGTTATTTATTCTCTTATAAAAGCAAAATTTGAAAAAAAATATTATTAGATACACATAAGATCCCGCTCGATGACTGAAAAAGTTTATATTTATTTATTCCATGTTAAACTCTCAATATATATATTTTTAGTTAAACTCACATATTTTATTTTTATTAGTCACGGTATAGAGACATATTTCTTAAGTATAACAAAGAAAGATATTGAGCGATAAAAATAAATGTTCAGTTTGTACAGTTGTCGAGACAAAAATATAATAAAAATTGAAAGATGATAATTTTTTGAACTTAACCCTCTTAAGTGCGTAGTATATGCAAAGTGCTGTATGCAAAGCAACTTGTCGATGCTCCGTGTACTCTCTCATGAAATTCGAACCGAAAAAAATGCACGTCTATAAAAGGCCCCTTCTCTGACCCTTTTATCCCCTCTTTCTTTTCTGAATGGGAAGGCCCAAACAGGTCGTATTTATTTAAGACGGTACATACTCAGAATGCTACGAAAAATTCCGCATTTAAGGGTTAAGAAGAGACAAGACCTTTGAACGCGAGAAAAGATGGGTGCAAAAAATCGTTTGCCACAAATTACTACAAATATTAACAAATTGACTTTTTAATTCGGGAACGGTTACCTCATTTTTTTGGATAAACGGTCACCCGGGGTGATTTTTATACTCCAATTAAAAGTCACTGTTATTAATTACAATAATTACATATTGCATATTTTTCATTGTTCCATTCTAATTTATTAGTATTTCAGAACATGTATTTACTTAATATTTTCTGAGAGAGAAAAAAAGAAACCAAAAAATATTTAAAACGAAAGAATCACATTAAAATTATATGATGTCATCTCTTTTCAATACTAAGGTGTAAAAATCACCCCAGGCGACTGTTCTCGAGTTAATAATAGTTTCTCCTGGATTTAGGATGAATTGCGACGCGGAATGTTGCAAAATTTGTTTATTAAGAAATATAAGCTGGTAAAGAGAAGATTTTTTTGCTACGGTTTTGCGACTTGTGAAATTTGAGATGTGGCACAAACAGCACTTTTTTTCTTAATAAATGCTTAATCTCTTATCACTCGATTGAACCTATAAAACAGACAAAAGAAGTTTATTTATAAAATAGTAGTTATAGAGAATTTGATTACAAAAGTTGACAGAAAAATAATTATCCCGATATCAATCATCGTTCTTGAGAAATCGTGGTAAATTTGTAGAAAAATTCAGTTTCAAGAGAAACACGTTTAAAATTTCAGTAGATTTTCAATATAATGAAATATGTTTATCTGACTTAAAACAGTAATTCTAGATTGTGAACCGTACTGTCGAGTCCTTCAATGGACAGTTCTTTATTATCAGTAAAAACGTAGGAAAAGATATGGCCTTCTATGTTTCGTAGTATAAGAGATCGAACATTTAAAATGTTTATCAAATTACTGTTTCGATAACTGCGCTGAATTGCAAATTACATTTTTTAAAAAACATTGCAAGTTGATATAAGTCACAATTTATTGCGAGGATAGTCGCAAGCATTGTAGGAAATCGCATTATACGCGAGTCGCGTTATATAGGAGTTTCTAAGTCCAGCTATTTCTAATAACACATTTATTATGTATATTCAATATTTTTATATTATGTATATTTATATATCTTTTCTTTTTTAGATGAATCTGCAGTTTTTAGATTTACATGATTTAACTGACAATGATAAGCGTCAGATATTTACCATTCTTAAATCTGACGCCTTGAAATTACCATGGGACGCTAAAGATATAGAAGGTAACAACAATAATGTTAATTCTGTCGCGACAGAAGTACCCGAACTTCAGCAACAGCATTGGTACAATGGTGAATATCCTGTTTATTTCTATACATTTTATTAGATAAATTTTGTCCTAGATTTTTATATAATCTTTTATAATATATAATCACATATATTTAAAATATAGCTTAAATACAATGACTAAGTATAATATATACTGGCCAATCGATAGTTTAGATAATATAATGCATAAGTAACTATATTTTAACAAAAGTTCCCTAAAATGTTAAAATTGCCTCATTCTAGCCATGCCAGCGCCCACTTATCCGCAACAGATGATGACGCAAATGTGTAATGACTGGCAGGCACCAATGTATAATGTTTCCGCAAACGGCCACATGCCGTTTATGTCTGGGATGGCGTATGCCCATCCTGGATACAATCTCGGCGAGATTCAAGACATGAATTACGGTAGAGAAAATGGACGTCGCAACAGTCGAGGCAGAGGTATAAGGAGAGATAATTATAATCGAACACTTAATCCCGCCAACGAAGTGCAGTCGGGATACATGGGGGATCAGGCGCAATATCACCCGCAGATACCGATCATGTACATTTATCCTGATCATTCCGTCTCCACGCAACAAGTAGCTACCGGACAGATCTATTACACCCAGCCAATGTACACATCGATCCCTCATCCGCATCCAAGTGCGCAATCAGTCTCATCCAATACGCATGCACAGCCGACTTATCCCCAACCGAATCATCAAGCGCCGCAGATGAACAGATGCGTGCGACAATCACAATCTGTGCCATCCCAACAATCGAATCAAGAACCTACAAAGCAACAACCGATCGTTAAATCACACGACAAAAATATACAAAGCACTTCTGATAAATCAGCACATCAAGTAAACGAGACTAACTCCTTGCAAAGTAATGTTGTTAGCACCGTTATTGTAAATACTCCTACATCAGAACCCTCTGTGAAAAACGAAAACACTGCCAATAATAAAAATGCAACTAGCAGTGAAAAGGTCGATGCAAAGCTCCAACAGAATATTGTATGGACTGTAAATGAGAATTGTAATGGCACGGAAAAAGTTGATGTGCCATATGTAAATACTACCAATGATGTCAAGGTGAACCAAAATAATGAGACGGACAAGAAGTTGAAAGATGAAACTGTACCCAGTATCACAACGAATGTTGTAAAAACTCCACCTAAATCTATCTCTGTCAAGACAGACAAAAATGAAGCACAAGTTGAGGAAAATATTGCGTTAAAAGACGCCCAAGATAAGACTATTACTAAAACGCCAAACGGTCCCTCAGCCATGCCAAATGACTCTTTAACCACACCAAATACTCCACCGTCATCTATATCTGAAACGCCGTCTGTGACTACAGTCGCCAGATCCTATGCTAGTCTTTTTAGGAAAGATACCACGCCAGAGACACATACGCCGTGCAAACCCATAGCACATATAGAGGAACAAAATGAATCACCAAAAACGCCGGTCCAGAAGGAATCAACTAGTCCTGTTCGCACGCCAGAGAATCAAAACGATTCATCTGACGCACCACCTACAGAACCAACTCTGCAGAATGGCATATTACAGAATTGTTACGATGATCCTAATACGTACAGGATAGGTGGTAAGTACAAAAGGCGATTCAGTCTTTTAGAATGATAAATTATTGATCCAAATATACAAATATTGATACGAATTCTTTAATGAATATTACTTTTTTTCAGAATTTTTGTCAAGTTATCAAATGGATAAGCAAACAGTAAGCTTATTACCGAGGGGATTGACAAATCGCAGCAATTATTGTTATATCAATAGTATCCTACAAGCTTTATTAGCTTGTCCACCATTCTATAATCTTCTCACGGCTTTGCCACTTCCTAAAAACCGAGGCAGAAATTCTGCTACGCCCTTGATTGATAACATGTAAGTAATTATGATATCAAAATACTTATACTGATATAATGTTTTTTTATAGATTTTATAAAAATTACGTTAATATGTAAAATTATTTTATCTTACTAAAAGGGTCCAGTTTGTTCGTGAATTTTCACCCTTGACGGAAGCTGCCCGTATGCCCAGGAAAGATAGAGTTAACAAACGAGGAGACGATACTGTCATGGACATATATAGCGGCATTGCATTTGAGCCAGCATATGTATATACAATGTTAAAGCATACCTCGGCTGCTGGTGGCTTTTCTGTGGAAGGACGGCAGGAAGATGCAGAGGAATTCTTGTCATGTCTTTTAAATGGAATCAATGACGAAATGTTGGAAGTATGGATATATATATTCTATTCATTATAAAAATATAAAACTCAATATTCATTACTCGAAAAATTCATGATAATTATTTTGTTTTAGTTGATGAAATTGGTCAGCAACGATCAAAGTGCAGTCGGTAACACGAAAAATATCAGCAATGACCATGATGAAGAAGAGTGGCAGGTAAGATATTTAATAAAGAATACATCTAAAAAGTTGGTTGTCGATATTTATTGTACAAAATACTTCAGATCTATTTATCGTAATACTTCAATCAAACTTTATCGAGAGTAACATTATTTGCTCCATTGTATTTTTTAAATTAGAATTACATTATAATTCATTCATTACATTTGTTTACATTTCCTTAAGTTTATTTATTACATTATTTGTATTCTATTTTAATACAGGTAATGGGACCAAAAAATAAAGGCGCTGTCACACGGTGTACAGAATTCGGAAAAACACCGATATCCGATATCTTCCGCGGACAGTTACGATCTAGGGTGTCAAGAGCAGGAGAACAGCCAACGGATAATGTACAGCCGTTTTTCACACTGCAACTTGATGTTCAAGTTAGTACTAAAACTTTTGAATGAATTGATTTACAATAATGAAATTTTATAACATATTTAATACAATATAATGCTGTTACAGAAAGCTGAATCTGTAAAACACGCTCTTGAGATTCTCGTCGGTAAGGATCAAGTAGAAGGAATGACCTGCAGTAAGACGAGACAACAGATAGAGGCTTGGAAACAAGTCACTTTAGAGGAACTGCCTGTCATCCTCATATTACACCTAAAATGGTTCGTGTACAAGTTCGATAAATATTCCAATGGCTGCTCCAAAATATTGAAGACCATGGAATTCCCCATCGACTTGAAAATTGATGGCAGTAAGTATAAGCATACTGAATATGGTTTCAAGTTTCAATCTATCTTGCCCTACTCCCTAATCTCAATGAATTAATGAGACAAGTATAACGTGGAAATTTTTACTTGCAGAATTTTTATCACCGAACACCGCAAAGAAATTAGGTCCCAAACAAAAACAGTACAAATTATTCGCGGTGACGTATCACGACGGGAAGGAAGCCACCAAGGGACATTACTTCACCGACGCCTTCCACGTGGGATATGGATCCTGGGTCAGGTATGACGACAGCACGGTGAAGAGTGTGCCAGAGAGTAACGTATTGAGGCCCACGTCACCTAGGGTACCTTACTTACTCTATTATCGAAGGTGTGACACGATTGGTAATAACCAATCAAATAGTGCGAAAGCACATTGAAAAAAAGTTGTATAAAAATTTATATAGAAAAAAGCTATGTTCCATTGAAATGGAACGGAAAAAAAATTCTTTTTACAATTTCAAAGTTCTTGTTGATATTTATAACTAAATAGAAATCTAAACAAAGAGAGAGAGCTTTTATATTATCTACAATAGCGTGGAAAGTAGACATATATTAAGCCCACTGTACTTCCATGAAATATTTCTATTAAGATTGTTATTACACGTTGTATACATAGTTCTCCCCTCAAAATCATGAAGTAAAATGTAGGTAATGTTAAGGCTCGTCAAGTGTTCCAATCTGGGTTCACGTTTTCTAGTGAATCTAAAAAGCGTTACACATATTAAAGGCTTTATACGTTGCAGTTTGTGAGATATTAGAGCGTCTTGTGTGTATATAATTCTTCTTTCTGAGTAAGATTATTGTAAATGTTACTGGTTTTCCAATTTCTTTAACAAGACAAACAAAAGTGTGAAAAAGATTTTGAAGTTTGTGACAATGAGTGTATAAAGTATAGAAATAGACATTATACGTAGGTTATTTTTTTATATAATCCTCCTGTACAGTGGAAATCAATTCCAACTTGCCAGTCGGTCTTCAATGTTGTACTTTTTATATTTAAAAACATGTATGTTTAATATTTATGAATGTATATATGTTTCATATAAATATATATATACATATATGCTTATACATATGTTTATATATATATATATATACACACATATGTTTTCAAATCATGTAGGAACAGATCATACGCACGAATTCTACCGGACAAAATCTCCATAGATTTCTTTCTCATGAAACATTTAAATTATTTTAACAATTGAGAAGAACTGGCAAGATAAAGAACTGAAAGACTTATCAGGAAGATTGTTTGTACAATTATTGAACATTTTGTATTTAATCTTTCCTAGATATGCAATAATGTCACATAATTTTTAAAACTGAAGTGTTCATAAGGTTTGTTTATCAATTGCGTTTAAATTGTGTTATGTGGTATTTTGTTACTTTATAGTCTGATTAACTGTTTGCCTCGTACGCAAATAAAATGCCATTTATTTGCGGCACAAGTTTTATTGTTAAATAACATTTCGAAAAATCAGAAATATACAGGTTTTAGTTTTCTTACGTACACACATCTATTATATCTATTATATCTAGTATGTATGTTTGTATAATATAGATAAGAAGTAAGAAATATCCTAAGTTTTCGATCTAATTGTAACTTACGCATTAAACATAATACCTCTCATTTATTTCCGGTTTTGTAAATAAATATTTGAAGTTCATAACAAAAAGTAAAACTGTACATATGTTAAAATTTAATTATGATTAAGAAATATACATGCATATATACATATATATATATATTTCAAATATGTATTGAGTTTCATTCGTTTTCCCCCGTGTTTATTTGAAAGTTAACTTCTTACGATCTTATCTACTAACGTGTTATTGTATATATCGTTAGAGAAAATTCTAGACTGTCAAATTTCAATACACATCGCTCATAGACTATTCACACATCCTTTAGTTAAGGACAGGTATTAATATTATATTATAATAACTTAATTGATTCTTTTTATCTGTACAGCTATCATTTTATAGAAGATTTATTAAATATTAGAAACTAATGGCTATAACTGATCCTTATTCTATCTTAATCTGCTCAATATAAAGCAGAATTTAGTGCAATCCCTATTAAAGTTTTATAAAATTGTTATTGCAAGATCAAAATAATTTTATATCGTATAAACAATACCACCGACGGGATATTGTTGAAGACCGACAGGTCCTGAACAGAAACTTGTCGGTGACAAAACTAACTGATATAAAAAAGACTGTCAATAGAGCGTAATTAAGAAATATGAATGCTACGGCGGAATGCTAAAAATGTGGTAGACAAACTTTGCCTGCAAAGAGTTCAGAGATTACTGTGATCCATAGAGCTAGGACAAACAAGATGTAAGCGATCCCAACTTGGTGCGAGTTAGGCAACTGATACGGTTGCCCACCAATCTCGTCAATGTGGAATCCCATTGGAAATATGACTGCCGCGTGACAAAATAGCACCACTGCAATTAATTACATTGATTAATGTAGAACGTAATAATAGTAATGACATGTAAGTTTTGCGCATTGGTTGTTGGTCATTCAAATTTGTTTCAAATGTAACATCAACAATGTTAGAAAGTGACGTTTTATAATATAGTTGTCTTGTAATTTTGTATTACATAAATACTACATTGCTTCATACATGTATTACTTGCATTTTTTAATGCTAAATATCGTATATTCTTGTGATACGTACTGGCGCCGAATCCTACCCAGCGGGCGAAGGGAATGACGGTACGGTCCCAGTGCGAAATTACCAGTAATATTATGGTCGCCGTTATCAGAATGCAGCCAATAAATATGCAGACTAGTGCCATCATCCATTCCGACTCCAGTTGCGATTTGAAACAAACCTGCGGTCTGTTGTACAAGGTCATGCATGACCACATGAGACCCAGTCTCGTGTCGCCTATTAGAGAGGAGAAAAAATAGAGAGAAACGTAGGATTAAAACAAGTGTTTTCGAGTACTCGAGCAGTTTTTCGCAATTCGCAACTTTTTCAAAAATCGATTCAAATTAACTTAATCTTCATCTCGCCGGCATAAAGAAAAAAACGTGCAAGGCCACGGTGAGTGAAGGAAGTAAGGGGGAAAAAAAATAGATTGCAATTACCGCCGATGTCGGTAATGATCCAGTCCGGCATGGCGATGCTGATTATGGCGGAGATATCCGCGAGCAGGAACAGTATCCCCGAGATAATAGTCAGCTTGTCCATTTTCCGCGCTCAGGATAGTCGACAGTGAAGATTGAGGTGACGGAGATTTGGCACGTCGTTCGGAGCACAGCTATCTACTACCACCATATTTACGCGTCGTGACACTACGCTGTCAATTTGTCCGTGCGACGCGGGTATCCTCCGGTGATCCCGGAATCGTCGTCCGCGGACGCACGAGTGCCATCCTTCACTGACAGTCAAACGTCAAACACGCATAAATCAGAAGTAAACAAGTCAACAATCGGAGTCGGAGCATCCAGCGTGCTCCCTCTTCGAGACGATTGCGCTGGAGGCAGGGACGGGTGACGTTCAATCGATTAGTCAGAGTCGAGAACTCGATTCCTCGTATCGTTTGAAGATCGATTGCGTTTTTGAATTTAATTCCGTACACGCCAATGTTCTCGAGTTCTTTGCGACGTTATAAACGTTGAATTTACATATAATATATGTATGTGTATATATATATATATATATATATATATATATATATATATATTTTATTCAACGTATATTATATAACTGCTGTGAAATTGGCACGACATTCTACACATTTCAAAAAATACTAAGAGTTCTAATAACAATTTCCACAATTCTACAGTTTCTGATAAACTTCAAAAAAAGTTCCGCATTCCTTATATTAAAAATAAAAATTGAAAAAATGTGTTAACTTTGCGAATCTAGCACGACGAAAGACACATTCCTTCCCTCTAAAGGAATGCGGAACTCTTTAAGGTTTAGAACTCTTAGTATTGTTTTGAAATTCTGAATAAAGATGGAAATGCGTACATTGAAACGTTGTTTAAAAAGTTACAAAAAAATAGTGTCGAAAAACCAATTACATAACTGTCGCATATCTATCACGGAATTGCGAACGAAAGTTTCGAAGCGCGATTATAAACTGATAAATTTAATGCAATATTCGTAGGAAAGCAAAGGTGCTCTGTATTTGTGATCGGTAAAAATGCATAAGTATGATAAATTAAAGGATTATTTTGGAAACTTTTAAGATATATATATAATTAATTATATAAAACTCTTGCTATTTACAAAGTAGGTATAATACAGAAAGATTCCATATGAAAACAACATAAATACAGACCCAAATACCTAATAAGGTAAACACTATCACAGTTAAAACGTGCTAGAATACATAGAATAATTCCGGCGTTTAAACTTTTTGCGGTTCGGCTCGGTTTGGATACAGCCGGTTTGTTCGCTACCTGCAACACACGTTTATCGTTAATCATCACAAAATGTCTCGTTAACAGTTCATTATTCTATTCAGCGTTTAATTAAATTACTCGCTATTTTGCAATAACGCTACTTACTGTCCTCCATCGAAGTAGAGTCTGTAAACGTGGTCGAGTTATTAAGAGTTCCATCCAAGGTGCTTTGACTCGTGTTCCCGTTATTCGAATCATCGCCATTGCTCTTAGGGGACAAGTTCGTTGCAAGAGACAAGTTCGTCGTAGAGGACAAGTTTGTCGGCGAGCTGTCGATAAAATACTTATTTGACGAATTTTCCTCGAAGGTGGAGTTAAACACGCTTTCTTCCTCAAACGAGATCTCCATGGAGTCCGACACATTTCTGACATTATATTCTGATATACATTCGATGGATGTATCCACCCACTTTTCGTCCGATATACTGTTATCTTTCGAAGTGTTCGTGATAATCTGCAGTAGGGTGGAAGGATCGTCGATGCCCAACATCTCACAGAATCGAGTAGTCTGATCGTTTATCAGCAATCGCGGCCGCTCGATCCGAGTATTCGTGTCACACGGATCGTACGGTTTAACCGTTCGGGTGAAATTGAGAGGAATCTGCAAATTGGAACCGAATTTCTCGTACACAGTCTGTTTCTCCTTCGCCGTAGGTGTGTACGTCCATCTGCCAGCGCCGTATTGACCGGGCATGTAATGGATACTGCTCTTGACGCTCAACAGATGATTCGTCAAGTAGAGTATCGTTAACCATTCTAGATCGTAGTTCAATTGTATCGGACCGTCTTCCTGCGAACGCACCTCCAGCACCTGAAGGAATTTCCGTTTGGGCAGGCATTTATCCAGCGCTAAAAACTTCGTCACTCGTGCACCTCCCTTCTCGGGAATGAGCGCCGCGAACTTGCAATGCAAATGCGCGGAAAACCAGTAGGACGGATACAAACGTTCTAACAGTTCCATACACGGAGGACTGCCAAGCGTATTACTTTTTATGTCATCCCTAAAACGCCAAATTGTAACGGTTTAATATCGAATCTTAATATACCGTTAAAATATCATTTTAACGTAATAGACTTTTGCATTAAACGTTCATTAAGTCTAGTCATTGACAACTTACTTAAAAAATGGTTTTTGCTTCAGCAACGTGTCTACATCTCCATATTTTGTTACCCCTGTCGGCCAGTCGTGTGATAAAAATATATCAATTTTACCGGAAAGCTAAAAATAAAAAAACTATATTTCTCAACTGTCTAAAACATTTACTATTTTATCTGAAATTGTATTATCAGTTGTAAAAATATGGAAACATTCCATCAATTTATATGTATGGTAGCCAATAATACCTGCTTTAATCTGAACACTTCTAGATTCCTAATATGATAGACACTTCGTATAGTACTATCAGTATAGGGAGGCTTCTCATAACGTCCCTGCATCCAATGCTGACTCTTGTATATGCCCGAAAGTCCTGCAATTCTAATTCCAGCCACCTGCACCACACCTGCGTATCCGAGATAATAAATGTTAGGTGCGACCCATCCTCCATATGGAAGTTCCTGCAGATAATTCGACGCTTCGTGATTGCCTCCGATGAAGATAGTTAACACAGGAGCTTCTTTTTCGCCAGAATAATATCTACAACATATCAATCAGCATTAAAAATATATTGCTCTCTTATTAAATAAATAACACATCTATTCAAACAGCCAAATTATAAATCTACCGCAGAAATAAATTTTGTAAAGTGTCTGTTATAAACTTTATCAGCAGAATGCCAAGAAAAATATAACACTCTGCTAACAGATACAGAGATTGACAGATACCAAGTAGAATCTGCCATTTCGTAACCATTTAAATAATACATTTCATTGAAATAATGGCTGATTCTGCTTAATTTCTATTGGCAATATTATTTTAGCAAATTCTGAATATGAACTTAATGCAGATGCAGTTTATACCCATCTGAAGGAATATTTTTGTTCAAAATTGCTGACAAATTGCTAGCCATCGTCTATACTATCAACTTGCTTACTGGGTAAATGCTATATGCAACGTAAGAGCTATATATTCAACATTTTTAACAATTTTTTGCCGAGACAACAGTACTCACTTGTAAAATGTACGCATATCCTTGTACTTATCCGATACTGCCATACATTTTAGGTCACTTAAGTTTCTGGTAGCTTGAAAATCGCCGCAGCAAATAAGCAGATCTATCTTCCTCCCATCGACCTTCTCGATTTCCTGAATAGTCTCATAAATAATGTCCAATTCGCCATGAGCGCAACCCTCTACGGCGATCCTCATTTTCGAAACTCAATCGTATGATCAAGATCCACGATCTTGCAATTAATATCATGTACTCCTCGAACGTAGCTTGATAGTGAAAATCACCTGTAACGCCTGTAAAATCTCGTTATATGTACATTGGTATATAATATTTAACCTCCCGCAAAAATACATTCGCAGTGAATCGCAAACAATCCTACGACCAATACAACATAGATTGAAAACAGTAGCGACGCTATCGCATCTCGCGACAGCGTTATGGTCTGTTCTTTTTCGCTGCACTTCTGAACTAGTGCAATAATGGAGGATTCACATTGCGTCCGATGTTCGACGTATGCATACGACGATCCGACATCCAATAACAGAATTTATTATTAGAGACAAAAAATTTCTTATTGGATGTCGGATCGTCGTACGTCGAACATCGGACGCAGTGTGAATCCTCCATAATGGAGGATGTTCGACGTATACGACGATCCGACATCCAATAGGAAATTTTTGTCTCTAATAATAAATTCTGTTATTGGATGTCGGATCGTCGTACGTCGAACATCGGACGTGATCGGACGCAATGTGAATCCTCCATATAAAGTTTAGAATGAAAGAAAATTTATTTTATTCTAACTTATTGCACTAGTGCAGAAGTGCAGCGAAAAAGAACAGACTAAGGGCCAATTTCACCAACCACAGTTAGCTTAACCGACGGTTAAAGTTAACAGGATTGACCAATATAAATGAATCCACCCTGCTTTCTATTGGTCAATCCTGCTAACTTTAACCGTCGGTTAAGGGTCGACAGGAGTAACACTACCGACCTCTGTCGGGTTGCTTAGCTGCGAGTCCGTATTTTATTTATTATAAATTTTTTAAAAGCCAAAATGGAAAATCCGGCTCTGTACCAGCTTGCGGCTGATCTTACTGATTAAAACGAGCATAAGTGAAATGAGATTCGTTAATTAATTTGGCTAAAATTTGGGACAAGCCGTTCCTAAGCAGCTTTGCAGGCTTGCTTAGAGCTGCAAAGCTGCTTAGGAACGGCTTGTCCCAAATTTTAGCCAAATTAATTAACGAATCTCATTTCACTTATGCTTGTTTTAATCAGTAAGATCAGCCGCAAGCTGGTACAGAGCCGGATTTTCCATTTTGGCTCTTGAAAAATTTATAATAAATAAAATACGGACTCGCAGCTAAGCAACCCGACAGAGGTCGGTAGTGTTACTCCTGTCGACCCTTAAGCTAACTGTGGTTGGTGAAATTGGCTCTAAAGATGTGTTCGGCATATTGGATATACAAATATAGATATACGTCAGAAATGAACCAATGGCCGTGTCCAGCCGAACCTTTGCTTAGCGAAGCGAAAGGTAGCAACTGAATGTGATTGTTCTTACCTTTGGATCCAACCAATTAAGATAAAATTTTATGGGCATTGAAAAGCAGAATGACAAGAAGAGCAGCAACAGTAGTTGTCGGATCTTGCGAGAGATGGCGAGCAATCGAAAAAAGGACAGATTTCATTTCGTTAGACAAAGACAGATATAGGGAAAACAAAATTAGAAAGGTTGACATTTGGGTGCGTTCAGCCGATACTCCAGGTTTGTTCGCGTCGCACGCCCCACCATGCTCCTACTCACTCCAACGCACTCCAAAAACTCATCTGCTCCAATCGCCACCCTTTATCCGTGATCCAAGTGTCTCTGGTGTATATTGGAGTATGCGACGCGAACAAACCTTCCGCTAGCCTAGCAATCGTGAGCAGTCGCTCGTTTCCTCTCCTTTGACCCAAAGGAGAGGAAACGAGCGAAAACGAGCGACTGCTCACGATTGCTAGGCTAGCGGAGTATCGGCTGAACGCACTCATATCGACATCGAGGAAGTTCACTACAGGATCCCCTTAATTTGTCTTTTTTTTAATGCTTTTTTAAAATGCCTTCGTGTAGTGTAACTGGATGCAGGAATAGAAGCGAGAATTCAAAAGAGAGAAAGATTCAATTTTTCACTTTTCCAAAGGACGAAGAAACTGTATTAAAATGGTTGCAAGCTGCCAACAAAAACAAAGTTAACCTAAAAAACGGTACATTATTTTGAATACGTATAAATTATAATATTGAGGCATTTTTAATACTTTATTGAAATTCATTTTCGTAGCTCGCATATGCTCTATCCACTTCACACCAAGCTGTTACAGACCAAAGCCAGCTCATTTAGCAAACTGCGAAAATTACTCGCCTAACAGATTACGTACACTAAATGATCATGCAATTCCAACAGAAAATTTACCACCATCCACCAAAATTTATGAGGTGAAGGAAAAAGGAGTACTGAAGAAAGAGCGCAATCAACAGAATATAATAAGTGAAAACAGCAGGTGCGTATTATTATATTATATAAAATGTTTCCTTATTGTAATATGTGAAGATTGCAATAAATTATATTTACAAGTAATTTCTTTTTTAACAGCTTCAGCGAGTTTGAGACCAATTTGATCGACACTTCAATGGAAATTAAAGCAGAACCATATTTTATGCAATCTCCACAAGAAAATGCTAGGTATGATTTTATGCGTGTTAACAACTTCATTACTGTACAAGAGATTATTGCATGTTTTATATTTCCATCTTTTTATATATTTTAGTTTTATAAGTGCAAGTGACAAAACAATAGTAAATACACAAAGTAATTCACAGACTGTTAAGTCCGAGCAGCTAAGGTAAACAAAATTAATTGTCTAATTATAAAATATTAAACTCAAAAATTATATATATCCTAGTAAACATCAAGTAATTTTCTGGCATGAAAATATTTTATTGCATATTGAAAAATTTTTAAAATAAATATTTTTTTAGCTTTTTCAGTGAGTTTGAGACCAATTTGATGGACACTTCAGTGGAAATTAAAATAGAACCATATTTTATGCAATCTCCACAAGAAAATGATAGGTATGATATGATTTTATTGATTTCATGCGTGTTAACAACTTCATTACTGTACAAGAGATTATTGCATGTTGTTTTATATTTCTATTTTTTTATATTTTTTAGTTTTACAAGTGCAAGTGACGAAACAATGATAAACGCACAAAGTAATTCACAGACTGTTATGTCTGAGGAGCTAAGGTAAACAAAATTAATTGTCTGTATGTTTATAATATATCAGACTTAAAAATATAGATATCCTAGTAAACTTCAAGTAATTTTCTCACAAAAATATTTTGCATATTGCATATTGCAAAATTTTTCAAATAAATAATATTTTTTTAGATATCAAGAAATTCTAAATTTAAAAGAAAAACTAAAAGAAGCAAATAAAGAAATCGATTTACTTAAAAAAAAAGTAGAACGGTTAGAAAGAGAAAAAATAACAATTACGAAACGTGTAATAAAAGAAAATGTCCATAATGTGCTTAAAAAGATATTCACTCCGAAACAAATTGACGTTTTAATAAGTAATGAAAAAAAAGTAAAATGGGGTCCTGAAGACATATCTGCTGCAATAACTTTAAGAAACATGAGCCGAGAAGCATATCGCTTTTTAAAAGAAAAAAACTACCCACTACCAGCATTATCCACACTTAGTAAGTGGAAAAGAAGGAGTTTTATCTCACATTGAAATTAATAAGAAATTAGTGTCTATTATGTAAAAGACAAACGTTTGTACAAAAAAGTTTCATTTATGTATTGAAACCTGTAATACTAGCGTGTCATGTTTATTTTTACATATTAATTTGCTGTATACTTCAATAATAAGTTTCTTACTGAGCACAACTTCTCGTGTTATTAAAATAAAATGTTTATTATGTATTGACATTGCTGTATTTAAATAAACCTATCTTATATCCATAATATTTTTAAAGTTTCAGAAAATTATTTACTTTTTTGTCATATATCTATATATTGTTCAATTTATACTTCTTTTCTATTTATTTTAATATTTTTTTATACATAATTTTATCATTTTTTTTTTACTTAAAATAGATTATATGAAATAAAATTGCATTATATATAGAACAGAAAAAGAATTTCAATCTGATTTAAAAAATGCGGTCTTAATTATATTTAATTCTATTTCCACTTCTTGACTATGTAGCTGAAGTTAACAATAAATACATATATATATATATATATATATATATATATATATATATATAATTCTATTTGTCTCCTGCTTGTTCGAATACACTCATTGGTTATGAGAAGAATGTGCAAGAGCACATAACACATAACACCTCCTTCCACCATCATTATTATTTCCGGAAGAGCAGAAGGTTGATTGGCTGCAGAAAGATTGGGGTGGTTTCGAGTAAGTTTCGGAACACACCGATATTTCAAAAGTGTAAATCACACACATCCAAGGCTAGCGCTATAAATACTTTAAAGTGTTCGATAAACCAATCAGAATAAAGGAAAATCTACGCTTTAAATCATTTGCTTCCTCCAAGATTCTCAAAAAATTATCAGAGATATCAAGAAAAATATTGATGAAGTTACTCGATTGAAATTCCGACAATCAAAATTTGCTACTCCTAATCCTCAATTCATTCAAGACATCTTTAATTTCAACTTTTTTTCTCGCAACTTTTTATTCTCGAGGAAAAAAGGATGGATAAAAGAAATAAAAAAATAGGAAAAGAGGATAAAAATTTTAAATGAAATAATGAGGTAGTCTGAAACTATATGCGAAGCAATTGTATGTATGTACATACCTTTTTTTTTTAACTGTATCTCAAATATATTTTGTTTAAACAATCAGATGGATATTTTTCAACCAGAACATTATTAGAGAATAAACCTTGCTTTTATTTCCTCTGTGACGTTTACATAAACATTACATTGTACTTTTAGGGTTGTTAACGTTCTTATACCTATAAGACTGCACATTCTTTTGTAACATTTGTATTGATTAAAGTGTAACAGTTTTCTTTCAATAATGTGTATCTTGATTGTGTACAAAAATTTAGAATTTATTTATTTTACATTATCTTATTAATTTATTATTATGTATATTATTGCAAAATAAATACAACATAAAACAAATGTTTTCAAATTATGAAATAAATTTGAAAATGCGATATATACGACTATGACTATTAGTCACATAAGTTTGTAGGAATAAACATTTACTATTTGAAGTTTTAAGCAAGATATGTTTAAAATATAAGTATTAAAATATATGTTATATTTCATAAAATGTATGTTATACAACTTTATAGTTAATTCTTTGCGCCCTTAAAAGAACATTGAAGTCGAGAATCTATGTCACAGCTACTTTACAAAAATTCTTCGCACCAATCGGTGAGACATTGGTAACAATCTGTTGACTGTTTCGAGTTCGCCGAGCATGCATCCTTCATCCATTCTTGAAATAACTCCTTATTCTTCTTTAACACTAAGTACTGCCCTAGAACTACGTATGCCTATATAACAAAAGTCATAATCATTAACTCATGTTCAATAAAGAGGCTCATAAGAAATTGTATAATAATTAATCATACAAAATTGTGTATTATTCTCTTTTGGTTCAATTTAAATTTAAGGGGCTTTCCTAGTGTGACAGGGCCTAAAAATGAATGATTTTTAAAAGAAAAACGACAAAGCCAATTGATGAACAACTTTTCCCACATATTTTACTATATTTCAAGAGTGCATACAAATTTTTTCAAAATTTTATATCTGTTATTGAAGCCCGTACCAGCCATTTTTTTTGGAGCGCCGCGAAAAAACAGTGACCACGATTGCAGCCGTTGTAGTTATCTGAAACAAAAAAGCAAAAGGATTCTTAATCTACTTGAGTGTGGCTATCGTCTGAAGGAGAATCATGAAAAAATATTGAAAATTTAAAAAATTATAGCTAAAAAACGTCTGCTAAAAAAGACGAAAATAATTATAATCGCTATAATTTTGTTAATTTTCAATATTTTTTCATGATTCTGCTTCAGACGATAGCCACACTCAAGTAGATTAAGAATCCTTTTGCTTGTTTGTTTCAGATAACTACAACGGCTGCAATCGTGGTCACCGTTTTTTCGCGGCGCTCCAAAAAATGGCTGGCACGGGCTTTAATAACAGATATAAAATTTTGAAAAAATTGGTATGCACTCTTGAAATATAGTAAAATATGTGGGAAAGTGGGAAAGGTTGTTCATCAATTGGCTTTGTCGTTTTCCTTTTAAAAATCATTTATTTTAGGCCCTGTCACACTAGGGAAGCCCCTTAAGTAAATCAGAATAATTTTATAATAATTTTAATGCAATAATTTTATGTCCCTAAATAAGAATTGTTATAAATATTGGACCAACTCTTTTGATTAAAATATAAGGTACTAAGAGCAACTTTGATCACTATTAAATTAATTGGTGATCAGTTCAATTGCTTATATCAGTAGAATTGTTTATAGCAAGATTTCTCACCATGTAATTAATAACTTATCCAAAACACCGCAGATAAGACACTACTGGATAAAATAATTAGATCAATCGGAGTTTGTTTGTAAAAGTCATTCTAAGCATGATAAAAAGACCTGTATTTTTATATCATGATTCTAAGAATGACTTCATGAATACGAAATATTTTAAGTCGAATTATAAATATACGCACAAGTGTATACAAATATATATTCACCTTATCAAAGCCTACGGATTCTAATCTCTTTCCAAGAACTTCCCCGACACCAGCGAGCTCAGTCACAGGCTTATCCCCCATCGGCTCGGCCACGAAGTTCCTGTGCTTCTGCGATGTACTCATTTTGATCTGTGAAAACGAAAACTTTCATTTTCCAATCCGTCATTAAGCGAAGCGTTCAGTCTGCGTTAAGCAAGAAACCACTCTACCAATTCATCACTAATTGCACTGTTGCTTCATAACCTTAAAGCCAACGAGTATCTGTTGTTTAACGTAATTTATGAAAACATTTCGCACAAAACTCGCCGGGAACAAACAAAATAGGTTGGAAAAGTGGGCAACAAACAATGGGCAAGCTTAACAATCAGAAATATAAAAACAAATTAAGACACGAATGACCCATTACCTGTGAGATTCTTCCTCGATTGTATATATCGCGACCGTCGCGGGGCGAACCAAGTTTTGAGAGTGCCGAATTCAGAATACTTCGAACGCCGCTTCGTGCAGATAAGACGCAATCTAATCTACCGGAAATTATTCACAAATTTTTAATGTAATCGAAAACCGCTTCTTCGTCAATTCCACAGTATATAGATAAGACCAAGCGTCTCTCTGCTTACGCTGTGTCAACAGATTTGTCTTTACTCGTGTTTGTCGTTGATTCAAATTCCTACATTCCTAAAATTTCCTGCACTTGAAACGAGATAAATATACATTGCACGTTGGAGAAAGAGAAAGCGAAGATTCTAGATTCTATAAGTGCAAAAAGTGCAGGAAACACGAACAGATCTTAATGCCCTCATCGAACGTGGAATAGATTATATCGAGTAGAGCGGAATATCAATTTTTTTTTGACTCGTCACGTGGACGCGCGACGCTATTGAAAAAGCCAAAACTCGACCGTAATTTTTATTCTACATTTTTAGCGTTTCCACAGTCAAAATTATATCTGTAAAAATGAAACCTGTGCTTATTCTTGCAGATAGAAATTGTAAGCCAGATACACGTATAAACTTCATTTATTACCGCAGAAAAAAAAAGACAAAACGAGAAGTTAACCAGGATGCGATATTTGAAAAGAAAATTTTTTGCGATCTGAAATTTTTCAAAGCAACTTATTGTTAGACAGAGGCAGGATTATAAATGAATAAAACACATTAAACGATATCTCAAACTTTAATCACTAAGGGCGACTTCAATCAAACTCCCATTAACTTAATCATGGCAATTAATTTCAATCGGCAGAATTGCTTAAAACAATTTCTAACTGTGTATAGTTGGTTGTCACCAATCCAATCTTTTGTTTCACTTTAAAAAACAAAAATTTATAATAACTCTATGTTAATAAAATAGTGCGAGTATTCTATAATTCTTAACAGGGATAGAATAAAATAAACTTCTTTGTTGTTTAATGAAAAGAAAGATTAAATTAAGGACAACGAAAATTATACAGTTAGAAATCTTGCAGCAATATTCTGCAATCAATCATTTAATTAAATTAATCGGAGTTTGGTCAAAGTCACCCTAAGACCATATTTTTCTCCACAGTAACTGTAACGGGAGAATGCCGTTTCTTTTCTGTAGCGTCGGATGGAAAACGTCGAAATCTGCTTTCCTTAGTTTCTCTAAATAATTCTCCACACAGACTGTCGGTAGAAATATCACGTTGAGATCTTTCCCTGCCTTCTTTTTAAGCGACGTCGCCTAAAACGAAAGAAAGGTAATGTCGTGTAAGCCGAGAACTTTCCCAACTTTTTCAGCTAGATGCGAAAAGTATAAAACATGCAGACTGCAAGCCGAGGATGCAGATTGGCTTGTTACTAGTCAAACCCCAGACAAGAATGCTATTATCTATTGTACCACTTTCAGATGCTGCTTAGCGCAAGACGCGACTTCGAGTACAGCGTCTTGAAATCCAGCGCTCGACTGTCCCTGAAAGATGGACTCGGAGGAGACGCCGTTTTTCAGCAGAATATCCTGCGGCAATACCATTACTCGTTTCCGGGCGTTATACGGCACAGAACGTATCAAGGTGACCAGGCCGTACGCCCTGCCGAAGTGGCTGGCCGCG
The DNA here is from genome assembly GCF_030848805.1 of Temnothorax longispinosus. Taxonomy (NCBI): domain Eukaryota; kingdom Metazoa; phylum Arthropoda; class Insecta; order Hymenoptera; family Formicidae; genus Temnothorax; species Temnothorax longispinosus. The sequence goes on from NC_092358.1 coordinate 9,953,549, forward strand.
TGATCGGCGTTGACGCTCGCCGTGCCCTGTGCTTCTAATAACAAATAATAGATCGACGATGTGGTATAGTCGCAATACCTCTCGAGCGACTCCAGGTCCACGAATATCGAGCCGCTTAGTTTGTTCAAGCGAGCGTCAATCAAGCGCTTGAAGTAGCGTTTAGATAGCTTGTGCCGTTGAAGGATCTGCAAGATGCAGAAGACCTCTGATATCCAGCAACAGTCATGCAAATGCGTATCGCAATGCGTTCTGTTCATCTACCCTGTGTAACTCCAACGCCACGGGACTCCTCGGCGGATTATCGTTATAAATTCCGTTCAGGGCGTCTGTCCAAAACTGTAATCGCATAGCGCCTATCCTACTGTCCCTCACTTGATCCTCCACTTGTGCCACTTCGACATTAAATGCTCGTACAGCAAACGCCGTTGATTTAATACCACGTGGAAGCAATAGCGTGCACAGAAAGTTCTCATAATCGTTGTTCCTAGAAAGACAATATGTGTAAGCACAACTTTGAGTGAATCTTGTTGGAGTACCTTTCCCTAATACAGTTCCACAAATTTTTAGCACAATTACTCTGATGTATTCTGCAAGAAATTTTTGTTTTATTCCACAGAAATGTAGAAGGTGCATTTAATTCCATCTCCATTCCTCAGGAAATTTTGAAAAACCTAAATTTATTTGGATATGTCAAGTCAACGCAACGTTATAATATCTAGGATATACCAACAATATTATATATTACATACTGGTTGTAAGAATATTGTAATATGTACTTATATGATATAAATATGATTGTATAATTCTTGTTTATATTTGTGCAGCTCCGGTTTAACATAGCGAAGGCAAGTACCTAACCAGCTGCAAACAATACTCGATCGGAGTTTGTTTTTGCCTCGCACCACTCGTGTTCATACGTCGCAACTGCGATCGCACATTTTGCTCGATAATCGACAGTTTATTCATCCTTTTTAGTCTAAAAATTTGTATTGAATCTAGCGATGTAAATAATCGCACGACGGGAATGACATCGAATAATAAAATTGTCTGTCGTGACGTAATATTTCGTTGCAATTCGCTACAATTTTGAATAAAAACATTCGAGGTAACCTATAAACCATGTGTTCAAAATAATCAAGATTACTAAAGAGCACGCTTGACAACAAAATTACTCCAATATATTTTCTTGAAGTTCCTAGATTTAAATATTGGCGACACTACCGGATTGACCTTGCCTAACTTCACGCTTTACTCCACTTTACTGCTTTACTCGCAGAAGTAAACATGGCAAAGTTATTAGGGTTGGATAAAGTCGCAACGTTATTCCGCACGGTACGCGACCACGGTGGTATTATCGGCTCCATCAAAACATTGTTCAGGTTGTTATGCAGTCATACGGTTATATTAACGATACAGCGAATGTTTCAAAATATTACGGCTTTTCACTACTGCCAGCATTGTGTAACTCGGCTCTGCATTTGCTCCTTGAGCTTGTAACTTGTTCAAACTTTACTGTCATCGTGCTTTTGCATAAAGTATTTTGCAGCGTGTCAATTTGATCTCGCAAGTAACATTGTCAATACAAACTGATTTGACAGGGTGGATGAGCTGAAGAGCGGTACCCTGGTTGGAGAAGACAAATATGGAAATCGATATTATGAAAATAATATGTACTTCGTAGGTGAGTTATTAAGTATACTAATATGGCATAAATACGAATTCAAGATTTGTAAAAGCAACTCGATAATGTCACATGTATATAGACATTCATATTCATATTAGAGTTTATTCATACTCTATTACAAGTATGAATGTCTATATATATATATATATATATATATATATATATATATATATATATATATGTGTGTGTGTTTGTGTGTGTGTATGACATTAAATTGCTTTTACAAACCTTGAATACCTGAAAGCGTATGACGGCAAAACATACAAAGGATTAACATTGTGCTCATTCAATAATCTTAACAGGACGTAACAGATGGGTGATATACGCAGAGAGAGTTGGACTTAATTATGACGGCTCGCAAGTCCCACCAGAATGGTTTGGTTGGTTGCACTACAAGACAGATTTGCCGCCGCACAAAGATCCGTCTCGTCCGAAGTACAAATGGATGTTGGATCATCAACAAAATATGAGTGGCACTAATCAAGCTTACATGCCCTACAGCACCACGAGACCAAAGATCGAACCTTGGCGGCCACCACAGTAATAAACTTGGAACAGCAGTGAAACATAAAGAGTGAAGTAGTTAATTCATAAGTGATAGTGAAATAAAATATTATTCAATGTAAATAAAGTGACTATCAAGATAAAAAGATTGTAGGTATTTAAAGGGATGGTTTTTTGTCCTTTTTTCCCCGGTGGTTTGTGGCATGATAATGCGGTAATAAAATGAAATCTGATTTAGTAACTAAGCAATAACATTTAATTAATTTCCCAATTTGGAATATATAAGGAACAATGAAAGCGTCTATTTATACATTCTTTTTAAATATTTATTTGGATTTTATTGGACTAAGCCAATAAACACTGCACTATATTGAATTTGTTTGTTTTACCGACGTCACTTCCTGTACACTGTTCATGCATTGCTTCAAGTAATTGATCCTTTTTTTTATATTGTCCTGTACACTGAAGTTTTCATAAGAAAGTTGTATGAGGTTGTATCCTCTGGCTTTTAATAATTGTGTGTATAAATACGTCGATCCTACGAGATCGTTCTGTCCTATGCAATAATCACGATAATCGTGCACCATTATTCCTATCCTGAAATGGTTATACATGATTATAAATTTCACATTTATATTTCAGTGTTGAAACTATTAATTTTCTATTATTTGGAAATAAATAAAATTACATCTTAACTAAGTTTTACTGAATTACAGAATAATTTTTACTAATACTCTAACTTTTACTAATATAGGTAGGTACTCTCTTGTAAACAAAATTAATGCACTACACTCTTTTTATTGGACGATTTAATAACATGTGGACGTACCTTCGTACATTATTCGACTGTTCATTCCAATCTTCCACTTTTACAAGCCTATGTTGATCATTTATGCGATATTCCGCATCTAAAAATACAGAATCAAGTATTTTTTTTACTCAATAAGATTAATGCAATATCTATATTTTACTTACTCTAAATTTTATTTTGTGAAAAAGAATGGATTAATACCAGTATATAACTTCGCCGAGTTTATTTAGATATCAATGCAATAATGATCCTCGTGTTTATTTACGAATAAATTAAACATTTAACATAATATTCATAACATTTAATATTTAACATAATATTTACATTTAATATAATATTCTTTTTCACGCATTTGCAATTTCAAAATCAAATTCTACGAGATTATACTGGTATTATTTTATTTAAATAACTTACCTAACGAGAAGCCCATGCCTGTATCAAAATTTGTTTTAAAATAGGATGGAGACAGTAATGTTTCCGTTAGTGTTTCCAACAACGCATTTATGTACATTTGTTTTTCCTTTGATCTAACTATAGACACATTATTAAATTCTGAGTCTTCCTTTAAAAGAGGTCCTGTAATTTAAAACAATAATAATGCCTAGAATTGTTAAAAGTATACTAATAAATATAAAAGTATAATAATAAATGGCTCCTAATGTATACCTTTATAATTCGTCAGTACAAATTGTGCAACGGCGTTGATATTTAATAATTTTAATACCTTTGATATATTTAGCTGGTTAGAGGCTGTATAAATCATATAATATGAAATTAATATTATTAATACAAGAAGATGACAATAAACCTTAGATACATTATTTACATTAATTAGATTAATTAATTATATTAATTAGATACGTTAACAACAGATACAAACCGGTTAAATTTTCTATAAATGCAGGCTCCAGCACGGATCTTACGTGTTGCGGTGTCACTGCATCTAAAACTGCTAAGGACCAAACAATATCCAACCATTCAGTCCAAGACACTTGAAAGGGGTTTGCGTGGTCTGCAAATTTCTGGTCACAAAAATAATTAGTAAACATGTATATACATCTATATCAAAGAAAATATAATTTTCTTACGGTGTCAAAGAGAAACTTCTATTTAAAATAAAGATGGAAACGTCATGAAATTCTCTCGCTATACCTCGATAAATGAATTTGCTTTCTGCGATTTATATTGTAGAGCCGCAAACGTTTGTAGTATTGATGAATAATCCAGCAATGTGTAATCCATTGATTTCTTAAAGAACGTGTCGCAGAATGCATCGAGTACATTCACATTCTTGTAACGCAGAAATCCCAGTGACGTTATTATGGATTTGTTTATGGCGGCGTTTTGGCTGTTTGGTATACACGCTAGTAAGTCAGATGTGATTTTTTCCAACAAGACCTATTCGAGACATGTCATTTACAAAATAGAACTTGCTTTCAGACCAATATAATGCAATGGTGTTGCGTACCTTGTCTCGAAAATTAAGTACGGCCATGCTATATAACAAAGTTGCACATTGCTTCAAATCCAGCTCTATGTTGTATTTAACAATATTGTACGACAACATCTTTAATAGCGGAGTATTTCTCTTTCCTTGTTCTCTTAAGGACGCTATCACCTTTATTACATAAAAATACGTGAATGCATATATGTATATATTCAATACACAAACATCATACTTAGTGCAATTATAGCAGGTGTGGATAACTGCAAACATTGCAGGCATGAACACTCATATAAAAATACATCAATGTTTACACATATTAATACTGTACGGACACAATATTTTTGGAGCACTCGCCTGGACACCCTGGGACTTTTAAGTCTAAAGTGTTTTTGAAAGCGTTCTATGTTACAAAAAATCTATAAAAATTCACGTATTATCTTCAAGTTTCAAAAAGTGATTTCTATACTTACATAAGCTGGAACTGTTGCAATTTTTTTCCCATTCCCGTGGGAATCACAAATAAAAAATTGACTGTCTTAAAAGGCCCACGGTGTCCGCACAGGGTGTTAAAAATGTACAATATCATACTCACTGCAATCATTGAAGGTGTAGATAACTGGGAGTATTTCGACAGATTGTTCGACGTCTCACGAGTTTTCTCACCACTGTTCTTAACTAGTTTCCTGAGGTGAATAAATCTCTCGTCAGTCTCGATGTCTACCATCTGCGATTTCCCGCTGTTTATCTGATTAGTTATGCTTGATATCAGCTTCAGGGCATTGGTTATAGACAGAGTTGGTAATACTGCCAAGTCCAGCAAGTCGTTCACAGACTTGGCCGCTTGAAATTGTTTGAAAAATATTGTATCATTTTCATTCGACCATTTCTTTCTATTGCTCCTTCCCTCTGTATGAGGTTTCGTCTGGATACCGGTCTCTTTAGGCTTCTGCTCCTCTTCCTTCTGCGAGACGGCTTGCGTTTTTGAGAACTTAACACTGTTGTCCTCCTACAAAATACACAGCTGATAATCTTTCTTGTCGAAATATTGCGAGCCAAACATTAAAGTACACATAGAACAAGAAAGATTTTGTTATCAGAGCTTAAGTTTATCGTAGAAAAGAAGCGATTAGGTCGCTGTCAATTGCACTCACGTTCATCGACGCAGCAGCGGGTTGCTCGCCGGTAACCGCCGTGCTGGAGTTGCAGGCCACGAGAGCGGTGAAACGCCAGGATGAGCGAGGCGCGAGCCTGGCGGTCGCTGTGCATAGCATCGCGCTGAACTGCAGCATTGTCATTAAGTCTGTAAAACGGGTTATTTATGTAATTGCCCGCGATCGGGGGCACGTCGCGCCGACGGTTCACGCCCGTCAATCTCGCGTGTAAAAACGACGTGTGGCACGACCTGCATTACCCGTGGACGACTTACGTTACGAGCGGGTGCGAGGAAAAATAGCGTTACCGCGAAAATAGACGGTTATCGTGAATTATCTCGGGTGCATGAGGTGCGCATCTTAGGTTAGACGATCACCACGCACCTGATCATAGATGCAGAGAAGTTTAGACGTGGCAGCAGTGGCAACGCGCGAACGTGCAGCTTGAAATAAAAATCGTACAGACGCGCCATCGTCTTTCAGCGGAATCTTTCAGTTTATTTTGAAAATGTTAAAGAATTAAAGTACAGTTTCAGTCGATATGAGCTAATAATAATAAAATCTTGTAAATCTTGTAATAATAAGATCTTGATTTTACAAAATAATTCGAAAACATGTTATATAATCTTTGAAAAGCAAATTTAATTAAAATAAATTAAAATGTAAGGTAACGTATAAATAAGATTTTAAAGATTTTAGATTTAAAGATTTTAAAAATATACATGTATCTTAAATATTTACTCTCTTTCTTTAAGCCAGAAATTTCGTTATAATTATACTTCATTATATCTTTATTTATAATTATATATATAATATAATATCTTTATTATTATATCTTTATTATATTATATGTTTTTCTGCGAGAAAGCTTGACCATGAAATAATTTTCCATGAAGTTTATTTCTGCTGTAATTTTTACATTTGCAAAATGAAACAAATATAACACACGTATAATATATTACACATAATATTTAATAAATATATAATATATAAATATATACTTTTATAATAATTTTAATAGTAATTAAATTAAATTTAATAGTAATTATGTTTTTTGAAGAAATAAATATAGATGTTACATGTTACACATAAGAAAATATGTCTATAATATGCAATTTTCTTGATTGTTCTTTGCAGCTGAACTTTTCAACTTTTTCTCTCCAATATGTTATACATATATCCATTTCATTTTAAGTGAATAAAGTACAATGTAGTGCAGTCATAAAGAGCTTATTTTAGAACTTATTTTAGAAATCTGAGAATCTGGGGCCCGCTATTGTCAGGTCACTGCACTGTTCGGTAAACAGGTTGCGTAAGCGCCAACACCGCCAACTTCAAGCACTTGGGGTGCATTCGGGGAGCACGCTATTAGCACAATTATCGTCCAAAACTGTTCGAGGAGACGCTTTGTGGCGCTGTGATATACGATGATGACGTCACTGTAAAGGCAGCGTGACGTCATCACTCGCGCTATTTTCGCTATTATTTTCGAGGTGAGGCACGAAATACTATTGGCGCTTAAGCTGCGTTCGGGCAGCTTGCTATCGCTGTCGCGCTATTGGCTCTTCGAACGAAGTTCATAGCGTTTGCGTTTATAGCGTTAATAGCGTCTCCCCGAATGCACCCTTGCCGGCACTTGGAGTCATTCGCCCATTCGGTAGCGCGCAGCAGCAAGTGTCGGTCGCACAGGTTGCACAAGTTAACCAGCTGACGTGGATTGCGGCAAGAGTGTGTCAACGAGGGAAGTGTATCCGGAGGCGTAAATCAACTGATCTGCAATCATGTGCTCCGCGAAGACACCGCGCATCCTCTCGATCCAGAGCCACGTAGTATCAGGATACGTCGGCAACAAGAGCGCTACTTTTCCGTTGCAGGTGAATTCTACGTAGAGATCTCGTGACTATCCTTGAATTCCTCTCGACGTCGATCATTACCTTCCCCCCCCCCCCCGTCTTCAATCCGCGAATCTTTAGCGACGAAACCGCGATAATCCGACGTCGCTGGATTCCTTCTTGCGTTGATCATGATTAATCATGATTGATCATCGCGAAGGCATATAGAACATTAGAGATAAGATTCCAAATGCAACGACGGACTTATCTATATTAGTCATTAACTTATCATTCTGAGATATTTTTTGATTTAAATATAATTCTTGCCGATGCTGGTTTGTTTTCGATAATCTGCTGCCTCTAGAACAGCTTGAATTAGCTTGAATTTAGCTTCAATTTTTTAATATAAGTAACAATTGACTAAACATCTCACATACTTGACGAAACACCAAGTGAATTAAGAGATCAATTTTTTATTAGCTATTAGGCTTTGAGGTTGATGCGATTAACTCTGTACAATTGTCCAATCATACTGGTTATAAAGCATTTAAAGGCCAAGTACTCAATGATAAAGATTTAGGTAAGACCTTAATGGGAAATAGATGATGCAATAATGCTGGTGTAGCAATGAGATATCTCTCAATTACAATTACTTCCTTAGAGGACCTAGTTGATGGCCTAGCGCAAAATGGCTTGGACAATTATACGCACTTACTTACTGGATACATCGGTTCAGCTTCCTTCCTGAAAAGAGTGGCGTCACTAGTCACGACTCTAAAAACCAAAAATCCAAATATTACATACGGTACGTTATATCTTTTGGATTAGGAGTCCCCAATCTACGGTCCACTGGCAGTTTTATCCGGTCCGCCAAGAAATTTCGACGTTACAATATTAAAAAATTTTTAAATGAAGATACTTTGTTTTTATATGATTTTCAAAGATAACATTTATCCTCCGGTCCTCTGGTTATTACAAAAATTTTAATATGGCTGTCTTGAGATAAAGAAGCTTGGGGACTCCTACTTTAGATCAACAGTAATTTTCATGCAATTAAATTCTTTTTTATTAATCATATTTATTATACTTGTTCAATATTAGTTTGCGATCCTGTTATGGGCGACAATGGCAAGATGTATGTCCCAGAAGCATTGAAAGAAATTTACAAACAGGAGGTAGTGCCATTGGCGGATGTAGTAACTCCAAACCAGTTTGAATTAGAGTACGTATGATATTATTGATTTTAACATATGTTCCAATACATTGATCATTATTGCAATTATATAAATTGTCAATAATTTTTAGAAATGAATCATTCTCCTTGTGATCACTTATAAATTGCTTTTATTTGTTTTCAGATTACTTACAGATGAAAAAGTCACTAATATGAACGAACTGCAAAATGCGATTAAAAAGTTACATCAGAAGGGACCAAAAACTGTAGCTGTATCGTCAACTGAGCTCAGTGACAAACTGACAGCAGTAGTGAGCACCGCGAAAGGTTGATCATGCATTGCAAGATAAGACAAACTTCGAAATAATCATGGCTTTACATTACATTTTTTTCCTCAGATAACACGTTGATGAAAGTAGACATTCCTAAAATACCAGCAACTTTCACGGGTTCCGGAGATCTCTTTGCCGCACTATTTCTTGCTCATGTATACTTGCAAAGTGACATGAAAACCACCATGGAAAAAACTATAAATTCTCTGTATAGCGTGCTGCTTAATACGTATGAATATTCTAAAGGTGATTTATGACATTTAACGCGGAAAAATACCTTAGTATTATTGTTAACACAAACAATTATTTGCAGTGTATACGGATACCGAAGCACAACGGGCTAGAAGAATTGAATTACGACTCGTACAAAGTAAAAACAGTATTGAAAATCCAGAAATTCGTTTGCTTGCGGAATCTTTATAATATACATGAAGTGTGTTGTGGGGAGTTAAGAGTAGTAGTTAAGAGAAATGCTTAAGTGTTGCTTACTAAAAGAAAAAAATATATTTTTAAATTTTCTTGAATATACGTACAGTTACATAAAACTATATATGCATGTATAGTTTATGTAAAGTTATCTTAGTAATTAAACACTTGTTAAGATATGTGTGACGCGTGGCATGGTATAGGAGCGGAAACTCGCAATCAGCGGGTTTCAGGTTCGGTTCCAATTTACGCATGTCTCAGTTTATAGGAGCTTAATTAAAGAGTTGAGAGTTGTGAACGAAAGAGATTAAATGGTAAATAGTTTTGAGAATCCATTTACTTACTGTATAACTATATAAGTACTTGTTAAATAGCATTTACAATAATGTGGAGGTTTTTCCAAAGATCAAACCCCAAAGACCAACGTGTACGTCTTCCAAAATGTATAAAACTAGTTTATTTATATATATAACCTGACTAACTTGCAATAGGTTCATGGCAAATATTGTTTCTACTCTGTATTTAAATAAATCTGAAATCTCTTGAACACTATGTCTATGCAGTGAACCAAACTTAAACTGTTAATATATCTGAAATCCTTTTAAAATTCTTGAAATATGTTTATTTACATTTTTATTACATTTCTATTTCTATTATAATATACAATCAGTCACAATAGTCTTTCAGGGACAAACGAGGTACTACATTCATGGATTGCAGCTCTTGGAACAATAATTTACAAGCATAAGGCATTATTATCGTAGAGACAGAAGAGCTTGATTTGCATCTCTGACACCAACCGTTGTACCCTATTAGCCCGCATTTGTTACAAACGTCGACTTTAAAAGCATCACTCGATATCATGAGTCTCTCTACTAATAACATGCTAGCTCCATAACCGATCAGACAGTCACGCTCCATTTCACCCAATCGTAGGCCACCTTCCCTAGACCGTCCTTCTGTTGGTTGACGTGTTAGGACTACTCTTGGTCCCCTGGCACGAGCGTGCATCTTATCTTGCACCATATGTTTTAATTTTTGGTAATAAACCTACAAATCACATTTTAAATGTCATACGAGAAACATCAAATATATTCATTTAGTTATCTATAATTGTTAAACGTTATAAATTGTATCAGTTATCTGGGAAAAAGGCATAAATCCTTACTTTATTAGGAAATAAAAGAATTTGAAAATTTTAATATAACTATATAAAAGTATTCTATTATCATTTTAATTAAGATGAGTAAAATTTTTACGCTTAAACATAATTACGCTTTTCAACAATGTATCTGCTCTTTATAAAAAAAAAAAAAAAAAAAAAAAAAAAAAAAAAAAAAAAAGTATATTTACTTTTCTTTTTTAAAATAAATTTCTTAACACTAATTTTTTTTATTCTAGAGAAAAAACTTACTGGTCCAGAGTAAATGTATCCCATCAGCGGTCTTCCAGACATGCCGTTATAAAAGAAATCTTTGCCTAAATAGTTGTAGCCATTCTTCGCCAATTCTTCGCAGAGGTCTTCCACTTTAGCACCACCGAACGCTAAAAGTAGACGAAAATAGATAGTAAGATTAAATTGATCAAATGGATCAGTCGTTATCTTTTAAGATGTACCTGTTGCATCCTGGAATTTTCCATTCACGACACCAGCTTTGCCTGCAAGTACCTCTATTAATTTACCAACAGTCATTCTTGAAGGAAATCCATGTGGGTTCATAATTATGTCGGGACACATGCCTTGATCATTAAACGGCATATCTTCTTGCTCTACGATTAAACCTGAATAAACATTATCGAAGATTAATACGTCTCTCTTACATCGTGTATAACGCGAAAATATCGGAATTATACCTATAACCCCCTTTTGTCCGTGGCGACTACTGAATTTATCACCGATCTCCGGTCTCCGAGTTTGCCTCAGTAACAGCTTTACTAAAAAGGCATCTTCCGCGTTACTAGATATCATAACTTTTTCCACATATGCTGAGACCAAGCCTTTGAATTGGATTTCCGCGTTCCGATATTCCGTTTGCATTTGTACATTGCCAGGATGCACCGGGCCGATATTCTCACTCGGCACCGGTACTGACTTGTTTACCATTATCTGCATATGAATAATATTAAATAAAATGAAATATTTAACATCATTCAAACAAGAGATACTTACAGTCTTATTTTCCACCATTTCACCAGGCGCTACAATCCCATCGCTGTCAAGAATTTCATGCTTCGGTACAGGTTTCTTAGTATTAGCATCAATCGATGGCCCCATGATTCTGTCGTACGTTTGATTAGGATATTTCTTCAATGTACATTTCGCGTTTCGATACACTATACATCTCCCGTATCCTCTATCAATGGAAGCTTTGTTGAAAACCAATGCATCCTCGATATCATATCCGCTATATGACATCACTGCGACAATCGCATTTTCGCCGGCTGGCAATTTATCATAATTGATTAAGTCGATCGCACGAGTTTTCACTATAGGTTTCTGCGGAAATACCAGATTGTACATCACTGTGTCAATGCGGTTACGTTGATTGTATCCTATGACCCCCATGGCCTGTTTACCCATGGCACATTGATAAGTATTTCTCGGGCTCTGATTGTGATGAGGGTATGGTATCAATCCTGCGCACACTCCCAACACCGTGAACTCTGCGATTTCCAGATGCGTTGTGTCGTCGTTGATTTCAGATTCCGTACATGCGATTAAACTATCATTTTCTTCGTTTACATCTAAATATTCAATCAATCCTGAAAGCAGTAAACAACAGAACAATTATACAACTGAGAATATGTATATATATGTGTATATATATATGTATATATATATATATATATATATATATATATATATATATATGCAATAAAACAAATGTAAATTATTTACCATCATAAATAAAATCTTCAAATGTTATGATATTTCGATCAAGATCCTCTATGTGTTTCTGTTTAACAAGAGATTTTCCATTCTTAACGATGATGCACGGTCTGCACAATCGCCCGCCGTCGGAACTGACTTGAATGCAGTTATGTCGATTTTGGACATGTATCGATACGAAACTGTTAATATATCCCTTCCTGCGTAATAATCTAAACTGACGCACCAGTCTCTGATAATTCTGCACGATGCCTACCATGATACCATTCACAAAAACTGTGTATATATTTGGCATAGTTAGCTCTTCCCCAGCGAGAGTGTGAATGTTCTCCACACCAAGATTAAGCATCAGTTTTATTATTGGCTCCTCCGGCACTTCCGTAGTGATGTGAGCCATCAAAGCCAGATTCTTCACCAAGCCACAAGATTCTCCCTCCGGTGTATCGTTCGGGCACAACATGCCCCATTGCGAGCCCTGCAACGATCGCGGACCAGAGACCTTCCTGGTTTTCTCGAATTGGGAATGGACTCGCGTCATCATACCAAGCGCCGAGATGTATGAAAGTCTCGATAACACCTGCGTCACACCGTGTCTCTCCATTCTAAATCTCTTGATTGTCCAATTACCCGATGAGATAGCGAAAGCCAGTCCATTGGTAATCAAATCCTGTCTCATATGTTTAGCTATATCAAACGGTGCTGCTTTTATCTTGGGAATATTCTTATTGGCAATCTGTCTGAGCTCCCAATTGAATCTTTTAAACAGATCCTCAAACATGAGAGCAAGAAGGGAACCAGCCAGTTCCAGACGTTTATTACCATAATAATCCTTGTCGTCGATCAGACTGCGATCAGACTGCGCATTTATAACTCTTCTGATCATCAAGGCGAGATACAGCGTTTTCGGCCTAAAACTGAAATCGACAACAGGTACGTGAGACAATATATTTGTCGCTAATAAATCTTTCATCTCGTCAGTGACACGGACTTTTGTAATGGAATGAAATCTCGTCTGTCGCCGTTTGCTATTGAGATATTTCAATGCTTGGTTCTGCGAAAAGATGCCCAGTTCTTGACAATCCTCCAGGCTAGCTGCAAATTTGTTCAAATATATTTCTTGCGTTCCGACCATTTGCATGATTTCCAAGTCGCTTATTATGCCCATAGCTTTGAAAATGACGGTAATCAGTATGTCGTCTTGAAACATATTGTGCCTTAAGTAATATCTTCCAGCTTTACCCACAACGTTTGTCTTGGTCTTTTTGTCGTGGGTAAAACTGTTGCACGACGCAACAACGCAGTCTTTGCTGTCTTCTTCTAAAATAATTCTGTTCCTAATCATTTGTTCCTGTATTAATATAACTTTTTCCTGGCCGTTTATGATGAAATAACCACCAGGATCAAGCGGGCATTCATTCATTTTGGCTAATTCAGCCTCGGACTTGTTAGTTAACACACAGTTAGAACTGCGCAACATTATTGGCATCCTGTGAACATTTAGAATTGTATGTATAAGTATATATCTTAATAATTTTGATATATCTATTTCTGTGTTCTATTCTCATTGTTCTTACTTTCCAATGACCACCTTGTTCCTTATTACTCGCTCGTTATTTCTTACGTATTCAATATCCACTGAAATTGGGGCAGAATAATTTAAATCCCTTAAACGGCATTCGTGTGGCGTGGTTGGCCGCATAATTGTAGGAGTTTCTGGAACTTCAGGCAAGCCTACTTCTATGTTTAAATATCTGGAATATGAGAAAACAAAAATTGTTTAGTCTACGATACGATTGCATCTGGCATCTTGTATATGGCATTGCTCTTACTTCAGATAAAAATGTGGATCTTCGTCACTCTGAATCTTTTCATTTGCCTTAACAATGTTTTTTATCTCTTCATTGATGAAATAGTTAAAGGAATCTATGTGCTGCTTTACTAAACCTTTTTTCCGAAGAAATGCCGCCACTAATTTCCCTTTATCCTGATAATAATATTTAATAATTAACAATAATTATTTGCAGATCCATAGCACGTGAGAAAAAAAGACTCATAGAAGTAAACATATAGTAATTATATCATCAATCTTTCTAGAATTCATACATTTTGTATATTTTGAGGAGTAGAAGCCTGAAATGGCGTAGGGGCCAAATTTATCCAATAGCAATTATTAAAAGAAAAAAAGGGAAAAAGAGAATAGAAAAAGAAGGATGTAATATCCATTCGAATGGATTAAAATCCTATGCTTCGGAGTGTATGTATATGTACAGTATACGAGTTAAAAATTACGAAACGCTATATATTTACCTCCATTTCTCTCGTTCGTTACGTTCCTTACGATTACGGAAGTCACATTTAATGAATATATTAATTCTCTTCTATAAGTTCAGCTCTACTCGGCAAAGTCGTCCACGTGCTCCGAGAGAAGCTCAAAACAACGTCAACAACCAGTCAACAACGTGCAACGTGCAACCGGTATAACAAATTCGGCAATTCGGCACTGCTAGCAACGTTAATTTAGTTCGATCGCTAAAGTCACTAGATAGACAATCCAGTGACTTTATCGACCGCTAGGCGCGATAACGCCTCCACAGCTACAAAACGTGGACATTGAACTACGTATAGCCATATCCGTGAAACTTTCCAGTGGGTATAAGTATATTGTTCTTATATAAATTTCTATTTCTTTCTATTCCGCGTTATATCTACATATGGAAGCTTTCCAGCAAGCGACACAAGTCGACACAAAAGTCGTTCTATCTTTCTTTTTTTAGCAATGAGTAACAAAGACAAAACGACACTTGTGTCGACTTGTGTCGCTTGCTGGAAAAGCTCCCAATACACAATCGTCGATAATAAGATCTTTAATACAACAGTTATCATGTTGTTATGTATATTTAAAATATTTCTGATATAAGCTGCGTTATTTATTTTTCTCTTTAAAACTTGAATCACATAAAACTTTATCTTTTCAATTGTTTATAATTTAAAAAATATTGCAATAATATTGCTAAAAATTATTACAGTCCTAAATTAATCAAAATATAAGCTGTCTAATTTTTTAGAGCATCCTCATTTTTACATTTTTATATCATATACAATTAAAGTAGAATTAAACATTATGCGATTTATTTTGATCGATATTATTACCTCTTTATTGCATCAAACATTTTGATAAGAAAAATAAATATAAATGACAAATATAAATTAAATTTAAATATTGATAGAACTTATTAACTATTAAATTTCTCTAAAATTTATTTACACGTGCACATAAAAAATATCAGATACTATATAGTATTACTACATTTACGCGAGCGTTACTTCTGTAGTAACTTACGATATATCACTCGTTTACGCGGAGTAAATTATCGTAAGTTATTACAAAATTCCGTTTACGCGAAGGAATTACCGTAAGTTACTACAGAAGTAACGCTCGCGTAAACGTAGTATGTGAGAAATATATTTAATATATATACTTCATAACTTTTAAGTTATGCGAAGTACATATATTTAATATATTTCTATTTTTTAGAATTTGCGCTTAAAATAAAAAAATTAAATTATATTAATTACTTATTTTTAATGCGTTCATAAAGAAAAAGTACGTATCTTTTGCACAAAAAAAATCGAGAAGAGAGATCGATATGAAATGAAAGATTATAAAAAATTATAGTAAGATTTATGAATTTATAAAGCGCGTGTAAAGGAATATTTCGAGCAATCGTAAACGTTACGCAAATATTATTGTATCGTTATCCGTTTACACACACTATATTGATCGTACGTACAGCAATATGTGTAAGATACAGTCGAGATTACAGTCTTCGTATAATTTCGTTAACAATATAAATTCAGGATTGAATGTTGTTGGCGCGCGATCTTTATGTCTATTCGTGAATAGATAAATAACGACAATAAAATCTTTTTTCGCATACACAAGTCATCGATTAATAGTGATCTGCGGAAATATTAAATTGTGTTAATTAACAATCCTCAGAGAGAGTATTTAAATTATTAATTTTATATATGTACAAAAATTGAATCCTTATTTCGTTATCATAATATGTAACTAACTGCACTATATTAATGCAATTTGATATAAGAAAAAGAAAGCCTTGAGCCTCGAGAGATTCTATTGATGACGTCGAGCAAGTAATACAGAAAAATAATAAAATGGCGCAAGCGTTATCATAATGATAATTAATACATCATTGGTTGGTTCGGTTGGTTGTCTTCAAGTCCCCACTCAGTTCGAGTGTCATAAATGTATACATGTCGTCAGCATTTCCATGCAGTTTTCTCAACGGTGATATCTCCATCCACACGAGTTCATCTTCTTCGATTTTTTCGATAATCGAGATTATTTTCCGCATATAATAAACGCGAATTCCATTAATTTTCTTACAAATAATATAAAATTCTCATGTCCAGTGTTCCCTTTTCGGCAGTGAGCGGAGTGTAAATCGCTGTTCCTCGGAAATATTCTCAATATCAATTGATAAGAAGATTAAGAAGCAGAATGTTCCTGGCGCGCTGCACATTTGTTTCGCGGTCGTTCACGAATTGCGCCGGCAAAATCGGCGCGTGCCGCGCATCGAGCTATTACAAGATCGACGAGAACGTCTTCGGGCTGAGCGACGAACAGCGAGAGGTTAGTAACAACCAGTCGCGTGATGACGTTGGATCGTGCCAACGCGAGTCGATGGCTTTATCGCCGATAGTGGAATCTCGACCGGTCGCATTGGCTTCTGTCCACAGGACGCGGAAACGCTTGCCGCGCGGCAAGAAGCGACGCGGTAGCCAATCAACGTGTTGCTTTTCCGTAAGAACCAAAAGTTTATTGGCTACCGCGTCGCTTCTTGCCGCGCGGCAAGCGTTTCCGCGTCCTGTGTACAAAAGCCATTAGACGTGGTAGGATCTGATGTCGCGGGGGCTCTCGCGCCAGTAGCTAATCGATTTATCGCTTTTTCGTAAGATTTTAAAGAAGAATAATAAATTGATTAGCTATAACACACTATGTCTCTCTGACAAAGGGTTTGTTTTCTATTGCTGAACTGGCTGCACTAGTTTAGCAATAGAAAACAGACCTAAGATACTATATATTAACTTAACTGTATACGTAAGTACATTATTCGCGTGGGGTATAAAAGCTAATAGTTATTATACTCTAATTTCAGAAGTTTATAATAGGATACTAAATTCGCCGAATAAAGTTTTTTTTATCGATCAAATGCTGCACAAATGTAAAAGATATATACGAAATTATCGATCTTTATTTAATTATAAAATCGATCATTAAAGAGAACAGTAAAAATTGAGATATAACTTCAGTGTAGTCTAGAGTATAACTTTAGTGTGTAGTCTTATTTTAAACGATTTCGAATGCGATTCCGTTTACCAATAAATTGCTCTATCACGTCACAATTTTAAAGTTGTGATTAAAGTTGCAGAAAAATGACAATTTTAGAGTAGGTACTCTGCAGTTTTTCTGATGGGATGTAGGGGTTCCGTAAAGTACCCTGCGCGACGTTAAGATAAGATGAGAGATTGAGGTAGTGTGTAACACCCGGTGTCATCATTATCATATGTTTGGGGGCAGCTTTTAGTGTCAGCCGTTCTTTGGAACACGGATTGACATCTCTTATCACTGATGTCAACAGGTGCTCGCGAAAAACCCTCTCCAACTCCCGGAACTTTCCTTAAATCATCCGCAGTTATACATTAATTTTTATTTAAAAAAGGTGGGTATTTTGGATTTTTTCTAATAAATAAAATTGATGACATTCTAAGAATATATTTATAGATTTCTTGAATATATAATATATAGAGTTTAATGAGATTGTAATAAGCTATTATTCTGGATTTTACTTGAACTAGAGAGTAAGTGGTTTACTTCTAGACTTTCTCACTTTTTTTATGATTCCTGGATGTTTCTTCAAATCGTTCTTCACTTGATGATCCAGAGTTGACGCAGTAATTGTGCAAAAACTTTTTTAACCTTTAATTGGCATTTAACACAAATAAAATATATAACGCATTTAAAAATGTGTAGTAAACTTAAAAGTAATGGACGAGAATATCATAGCAGGCTATATTTGTTCTACTTTTAATTTTAATTCTTCTTTTCCTCTCGATTTTTCCGTAACTTCGTAAATCGGAACCATTCCGCAGATATTTTATCCAGCTCTTCTTCTATCACAACGTGATGTCCAAAAACGACTTCTGTAAAGAAAGACAAAATCCTTTCAATTGTGTCCATTATGCAATATATTAAATAAAAAAGAAATATGAGTGAATATACTGTAATTCATTCATTACTGTAATCACCAATAATTTTTATACAGGAAAGTTTTGTCCGTTTTCTTTCCAAGAGCATTTCATTGCACATTTATTAGAAAAAGACTTTTTTGCCAAAATATTTCCAACATGTCTTTTCGGCGAATCGCCTCCGATTTTTAGTATAAAAACTTTCTGAAATAAAACGATTTTATTAAGTATGCAAATAGAATCAAATTTTTTTCAGTTGTACTTACATATTTATTACATATAGAGTTTTGTTATTTTTCAACCAAGCTTCGATTTTTTCAATATCATGAATACATTTTAATGGTAAGGTTTTAATTCTTTCTGTATTAGATGTATTTTGACCGTACAAGTGCATTTCTGCTACATCCCGCATTACATTTTCGACATTTTCTGGAATAAAATAATATTATAAATTATAATTTTTATAAATAAAAAAAAAAAGATAAATCTGGATAAAGTAAAATTTTTATTTATTGCTTTCTCATAGAGGCACCTTTGTTTTCGTAAACCTCGTATATGGATCAATCTTTGATCGCGTATAAAGCTAGGTCTAATCAACCAAATTTTAAAGAATTATATATGAAATAGGGGTAGAAAAGACTGAAAAATATAATAGAGTTAGAAAAATTGCTAATAGATAAAGAATTAGAAAAATTGTCAACTTTTATAGAGCTGACTCTTTATCAATTCTCTCTCTCAGACAATGTCAAATTTTTATTTAAATTAAAAGTTTCTTTTGATTTTTTAATGGATAAAGTATCATTAAAGGAAGGTTGGTATTGAATTTGGTGAAAAGATCGGTGAAGAGGTTTCTGATTTCTGTCTTAAAAAAATCTCCGTGATTGCTCTAATTTCCGCAAATATTGAGCTATATATTAATCGATTTTTAATCTTATATAGAGTATCGTTAAAGGAAGATTGGTATTGAATTTGGCGAGGATCGGTGATTACCGATTTCTGCTTTAAAAGTGTGTAAGTTATGCATGTAATCTTATATACAGCATCATTAAAGGAAGGTTAGTAAAAAAAGTGTGCAAATTAGAAACTTGCGTTTCCTCATCATTACATCAGATCGCTACCATCATGGTACCATTGCTCCTGTTTAGAGCCAGCTTGTTTTTAAATTACAGCAACATAATTATTAACATAAAATATAGTATAGCTTCCTTATAGAGGAAGTTTTATGAGCGAAATAAAATGATGAGGAAGCAATGTGCAAGTTTCTGATCCATTAGATTTATTTCCTTTGATGTTTCTTCCAAATTAAAAATTTGCACATTGCTCTGAAGAGGAGCAATGGTAGCGATCTGTAATGATAAGGAAGCAATAATATGCAATAATGTGCAAGTTTCTAATTTTTACACTTTTTTTTACTTTGTAGTTCACCATACGCAATCGATTTTATAGTGATAAATATGAGAGAAGTGAAAGAGTTCTTTAATGGCAATATTATACTACTTCTAAATAACATATTTTTTATATCTTTAATAAAATATGACAAAGATATTGAATTTTTAAAAACGTATTTTTACGTGAAATTGTTACATTATCAATTTGTATAATGTTTACTGTAAAAAGAAATAGTTATTTGTGTAACAAGTGCTGTAAGATGGAAATTGGACGTGCGGAATGGACGCACGAGCCGGAGGCGAGTGCGATCACCCGCACGTTCAATTTTCAACTTAACACACGTGTTACACACTCTATTTTATGTTGCAAGTGCATGGAAAGTGGTCTATCACGCACGCGTCGCGTGCGTAATGGGCCACTTTCCATGCACGTGTGACATAAAGAACTTTACAGTCAATTCTCTCCGGCATATATACAGTATCATTTTCTGTGCTCTTGTTCATATTCAACGTCTCTTCAAAACCACTATTTTTACTTTCAGATGCCGATATATTTTAGAATGTTCTCTAAATAATTTACAGCCAGTTTTCTGCATCACTAAAATTTAAATTAAAAAATATATGTGTATGTTTTAGGATTAAAGTACAAAAAAGAAAATAGAAACTCAACGTTTCTAGCATTGTTTTGATTATTTGTTACAAATTTAACAATATTTGTTACAAATTTAACAATAATTATTGGTATTATTTTGGGAATTCTATATTTTTGCAGACCACGCCGGAAGAGCTTTATCTATGTTCTGTTCGTTAAAATCGTCTTCAGATTGTTCTTCGTTAATAAATACATTTACTTTTTTTCCACCATAAACTTTCAACCTATTCTTACAACTGGACCTATAATTTTTTTCATCATTGTTCCTTTCTTTATCTTCATCTGCATCTGAGTGATTGAAGCAAATAGATTTCTTTTTACGTTGCCCTTTACTTACAGTTCTTAATGTTCTCTATCTTGACGACCTTATACTTCAAACTTTGGATACTGCACTTTCGATGAGTTATTTGATTTCAATAACACTTCTCGGTTCTCGCTGTAGGTTTTATATATTAGGACTATTGATCTCAACAGGAAGCAGTTGTGAATGTTGCACTCGATTTCTGTCACTGGATATGACGATTTCCGTAAAACCTTGACAATGATTGACGCTGCAAAAACTATCCGTACCGTATTATAAATACGATGATGATAATGACTAGAACTCGGATTTTTTATATGCAGATTGATGGAAAAGAGCAATTAATCATTAAGATTATATGTTATTTATAATGTGCAACATATAATTTATATCTATGTGTTGCACACGGTTCGATCTCTATCACCGGATATGACAATTTTCGCAAAAACTTGACAATGGCTCTACTGCAAAAACTATCATGATAATGATGATGACATTGAGTGTTGCACACTACCACAGTTTCTTTTATCACTCGATGTGACGTCGCAGAATACCCCACGAAACCCCTCCGCTTCTGAAAAGCCGCAGAGATTTTCCTCTCACCCCCCCCCCCGCGTTTACTAGAAATATCGGCTCCTCTCGCTTTCCTCCCTATGCCCACCACTTTTTCGCCGGAAGAAAGGCACTCCCTCGAACTCCGCATCCACCACTTGTAGGATTCCCCCTTTCATCCCTCTCGCCGAACACTTCTGAATTACGGAAAACATTTTATTACTCTCGTCCTTGTGCTTGAAAACTCTTTTTTTTTGTTGAACAGTGTAAATATCGATACGCTTCATTTTTATTCCTTAATATATAGTTACAATTAAAAAATAGAAAAACGTGCGGAATACTATTAATTAGCTCTGTGATAATGATGATTATAACTTACTATAATTATACTGCAAAATATTATTATTTTATATATTATATTAATTTAATTATTAATTATCATTACACTACGTGTTCCTAAACCATAAATAGCCATATTAACAGTTAACTAAAAAATGATAAATATTAACGCAATTGTGATTTAAACCAGTCAAAAAATAAATGGATGGTTCAATTGAGGGTTTTTGTCAGTCGTTTTACGGAGACGATTTTAAGCATTTGACGCATGCTTGTGACTTTATCGCCACAGTCTGTCATAGTATTTTGAATATGTAGTGAACAGCTGATAATAGGCACGTGCACTATCTCTTGACATTGTATTGACATTGTATTTGCGTATTGTATTGATATGGCTTGATTATTTTTGATACATTATGATATGCATTAATATCAATCTCCTACTGTTCATGTCGATTTTCTTTTTACGGGAAACTACTATATGGTTAGTACTGTTCGAGCTGTCGAGGCAACAAACTCTCTAGAGGCAACAAACTCTCTCTAGATCAACAATCCAAATTATTTTATTATTAATTTACACGCGAATCGCATATTCAAAGAAAATGTCCCACGACTCTCACGTCGAAGATTCTCAAAGATGGCTCGACCAGGTGATGGCGAGGATCATCGAGAATCTTGGATTGGACGTTGACAAAGCTCGATACGAAATCTCCAAATCTATCAACTTTATAATGACAATCATGTATTACGTACGCCTGCAGTTTAAGAATAAAGCAAACGATCAGAACGAGGAATTGTCTATGGTGCTAAAGAGACCCATGAAGATGAAGAACTTCATCCACATAAGTCGCATCGATCTTCAATTTGACAACGAGATTCTGTTCTATCGAACGTACGTCCAACCGAACGAGAAGCATTTTTACGCAAGATGTTACTACGCCGAAAAACGGTCGCCCACCGATTTTGTGATCGCCCTGGAGAACGTTAACGAACGAGGATATCATCCTTGCTCATACCCGCATAACGCTCCTTTCGAGTACACGTTGGCGGGGATGCGCGAGTTAGGACGATTTCACGGTAAAGGGTACGTCATGAAGGAACTGCAGCGGGAAAAGTTCTTCGACGTCGTGGCGCGACTGCAAGAGTCTAGATACGTGAAAGGAAACGTGTTTGATGTTACTTTCAATGTCAAGGCGACGCGATCGCTGAAATATCTCCGCAGACAAGGCCACGATGCAGCTTTCTGCGACAGGATGGAAGCCTTCCTCACGAACGCGTTTGACGAAATGATGAAGATAATAAAGCCGCTTGAACCTCTGGCCACGATGTGCCACGGCGACTTTCTATTGAGCAACATTCTCTTTAAGGCGGATGAGGGTGGACGATATCGCGCGATGCTGATCGATTTCGCGCTTATTAGATATTCGACGCCCGTCATCGATCTCTCCACGTATCTCTGCAACTGTTGCTCAAATGAAGAGATACGAGAGAAATTTTTCGACATCATGCGGGCTTATCACGACGCGCTGATGGAGTATTTGCTGGACGCTGGCATTCAAGACATTGAGAAATATTCATATAACGCTCTGTTGGACGAGTTTAGGAGGGGCGCTCTCTTCGGTTTTATAGTCGCATCCCATTTTTTACCGGCAATGTTGGGATATCTCAAATCAGAAACGATAGTACAAGATACAATTAGTCTAGGCTTTTTGAGAAGTGCAAAGAAGCAAAAATATGTCGGCGGAGACGAAGTATGTAAAATACTTGCTGATATATTGCTGCATCTGAGAGATCTTGGCTGCTTGAAACATATTTTATAATGTGAGATAATTCACATAAAATGCATATAAGATACAATTTATATCAATTTTAGTAACTGTGAAGTATATATGTCGAAAGATTTTTAAGTGATCAGGTGATCAGGTAATATAGATTCGTAATTATATATAAAGCAAAGGATTTATTTTATAAATATTGTTGTCTCTCTCTCTCTCTCTCTCTCTCTCTCTCTCTCTCTCTCTCTCGCTCTCTCGTTGTCATTTCTATACGAGAAATAGTAGTTATATACAAGAAATAGTATAATACAAAGACCGAATTGCAGGTGTAATTAGAAGCGAAATATATTGAATCACGTTCGACTTTATAGTGTCTTGTGCGATATATTACGGATAAAATATTGTTTATCATAGTTAAAAACTTCGATATTGCAATAATATTCAATTCAAAGGAAGTAATGCAAACGCGTATAACCAACAAAAACATAAACAATAAATGTACATCTTATTTTAATAATAATTAAAATTCACATAAAAATATCTTGAAACATAGTATATATCTGTTTATATAAACTTCCCTTCGCCCCATTCGCCTCAACGTCTTTGTAAAATTTTAAAGTTTAAGCTAGACACCTGGACAGTCATTTACACATATGTGTCTAAAAAAAAGTCTTAAAGCATCTTTACGTCGTCTTTTAGACATGTGTGCTATCTACACTCTGTTAAATTCGTAGTGTCAAATTATACTCAATTTGAATCATTTTTAACAATTCCTATAAGTCGCCACTGCTCAATATGTCGTTAATTTAACTAAATTAACCAATCGAGTCAAAGTAATACTGTTTTGTGTTAAAGTAATAAATCTCGACATACATGGTAGAAATAACAAAATGTTATTTAACACACAAGGTATTGGTTTAAATTTCATCTTTTTAACAGTGTAGACAGTATTTTACAAGTAACTTAAATATTCTTATGTATACGCTAACAATGGTTAATAAATATTTTACTTTTAAAATTTGCCTTTTCTACATGTTGTACTTTTAATACTTATCAGTGCTCGTTTGAGAATAACTTATACTGTTGATGCAAGAATGTGATATTTACAGTAGATTTTACAGCAGAATTTTACATTACTTTTGCATTAGAAATGTACTTTATACATAATCGATCATGATAATAGTTGTAAAGTCACAATGGTAACGTAGACTTATTATTTGTTACCTACAGCTAATGATCTTGCGTTCGATAAAACTATAATTTTTTTGCAAGTTTCTTTGATAACAAAACTGGACTTGTGTAACGATCATTTCTTTCTTACAGAAGAAACAAAAGATATTTTACGAAAAACATCAAGCAACATGAAACCTAATACTATATATATATATATATATATATATATATATATATAGTATGTCAATTATAGGACATTAATATGTCATAGAAGATTTTATCAATAGCTTCCAAACTATTAATAAAATACTATAAATATTGACAAGTATTGGAAATGATAAAAAATGAATAAAAAATTATTGAAAAACGATATTAACCCTTAGCTGGCACTGTGGGGTATTAAACGCCCCAGTTCAGCATTAATTTAAGCCCCCCTACAGTACGAAAATGGTACTAAAAAATGGAAGAGTTAAAAGAGTTATAAATTTTTGAGTGCAAACAGTGATTTTTTCGTTTTCTTTTACGTTCTCCAATTTTTTTCATACTTAATATTACATTTCATCAAAATAACCTATGACATTTGTTAAAACAACATTCAAAAACTATCTTGGAATTTTTTTAAATAAAAAAAATTAATAGCTTCCCCTCGCAGCAAGCATTTTAGTGGTGGGGTCTGAAACGGCCCCAGTGTGCCAGCTATGCGATTGTGGTAAAATGTGCCAGCTAAGGGCTAATAAATAAAATTAGTATATTACACTGAAAATTTATGTAAGTAATTGTGAGTTTTGCATCACATTTGATATTTTTGATTGATCGAATCAATTGGTCACTTGGGATTAATTTTTCCCAAAATGCTTCGTAAAAGTATCTACAGACTGTTTAAGATTCTTTTTATGCCTTTTTATCATGTTTATAATGGTTAACAAAAGTGTCTGAATCTTGATGAAAATAAGTTTCTGCGAATTTTTTTTCCTGAAACAAATTAGTTGCAGATGTTTATTAATAATAACTTATTTTTATGCAGCGATTCCATAAAATTTAATATTTTTTAACATAATAACAATAAATATATATGTTATGCACAAAAATACATTTAATCCCTTAGCTGCGGAAGTATACAGTACCAGTTAGAAGTATTGCATCGCTTATGGAAAGGGAAGTCGTTACTATAATGAAGAAAGACGTACATAAATGTTATAAAATTTTATTTTAGTGCTATGTATGCTTTGACAGGAATACTTTGAGAAAAAAATAAAGATTACAAGGATTTGATTGACTTTGAATAATTATTAATAGCAATTATTAGCAATCTGTTGTTCTTTCTTCAGCTTCGTTCGCTCGTTTTCAATTTCGCACAAAAGGAGCTGGCGCCCAAGGCCGCTGAGATCGATAAGAAAAATAATTTCGACGAATTGAGGGTAAGTGTTCTATGCATCGTGAAAATCGATCTTAGTGCAGAAAAGAAATTCAAGGAAATCGCGAACTGCAATGAATTAAATTCGATTTCGCGTCCCAATCTCGACGTTCTAATCGACAATCCTATTTAAAAAACAAATTATACGGATACAGACGTTTTGGAGAGAGTTGGGTAAACTAGGCCTTTTGGGCCCGACGGTGAAGCCGGAGTATGGTGGCACAGGGGGCACGTATCTCGATCATATAGTTATCATGGAGGAAATAAGCAGAGCATCGGCTGCTATCGGGCTCAGTTATGGTGCACATTCGAATCTCTGCGTCAATCAGATCCACCGAAACGGCACGGAGGAACAGAAGCGCAAGTACTTGCCTAAGGTAACTCGAACCCAGAACGTTACATCTCTCAGAGAATCTTAAATTATAATTTAAATTGTAAATATAAATTTATGATGCATATCTACAGTTACATAAATTATAAATTATAAATAGAAGCTTTCTGAATTCTTGTCAGTCGACACACAGGCTTAACATTAAATCTTCGAAGTCTTGTATTAAAAAGAATATACATATATAATATTTCAGTAAATAAATATTCCGGTGAATAAATTCGAATAAATTGTAATTACAATTATAAAAGTAGATTGGGTATTTCTAATTATATGAATTAGCTTTCTCACGAAGATAAAAAGGCGCCTTTGATGTTTCCATCGATGGAATTGCACTCATGTCGCTTGTGCAATCATCGATAATATAAATAAATTATTCGTATTATACGAGACATCCTATAGCTGTGCAGCGGCGAACACATGGGCGCGTTGGCGATGTCGGAGGCGGGTTCCGGGTCCGACGTCGTCTCCATGAAGCTGCGGGCCGAGAGGAAGGGTGACCACTACGTGTTGAACGGCAACAAGTTCTGGATCACCAATGGCCCAGACGCGGACACGTTGGTCGTCTACGCGAGAACGGATCCGAACGCGGATAAACCGCAGCACGGTATCACAGCCTTTATCGTCGAGCGCGGCACGGAAGGTTTCAGCACGGCGCAAAAGCTGGACAAGCTTGGAATGCGCGGCTCGAGTACGGGTGAACTGATTTTCGAGGACTGCAAAGTGCCAGGTAAGTCCGGCGCTTGAAGAAACGCGGAAGAGACCTTAGATCTTACTATCCAGATTAAGAGATATATTAAAAGAAATATAAGAGAGTAAGGAATTTAAGAAATTGTCAACATTTTATTAAGTCTATTAACTTTATCAGTCGATTGAAATCAATTATTATCGTTTTTTATATAAAAGTTCCTTGTCTAAAAAAATTGTAAATTTCTGTTATAGCCGCGAACGTTTTAGGAGAAGTTAACAAAGGTATTTATGTGCTCTTCAGCGGACTGGATTTGGAACGATTAGTATTATCCAGTGGACCTGTGGGGTAAGTTCTCAAGAAAACCATGATATATTGCACTTGATGTTCTATAGTTTTTCCGCGTTAAAGAAGGTTTTATCAGTATTGTCAGATGCATCTTTTACGATCAATGAAATATAAATTATATTTCTTGAAAATCCATTATATTGCGTATTATATGTATAAATTTTTACATTTTGACGTGTATTACAGTGCGACAGAAACTTTAATATTAAAAATTTATTTTCGTCAGATTATCGACAAATAAATGTTTAGGTTTTATTCACAAATGAGCGTGTCTATATTTCACTGTGTGCGATTTGAACGTAAATTTTAGAATTTTGCAAGCTTGTTGCGACATCGCCTTTGAGTACGCTCATTCGAGAAAGCAATTTGGCCAATATCTCGCGCAATTCCAGTTAATACAGGTAAAACAAGACAACAAGTCTCTGTTTGTTTGAAAAATGTTTACGATCTCCAATTGAGATGCCGTCCAATTCTAATCACGTTTCAGGGGAAGATAGCGGATATGTACACGGCTCTGAGCGCGAGCAGGAGCTACTTGTACTCTGTCGCGAGATCCTGCGACGCCGGTCACATAAATCGCAAGGATTGCGCCGCGGTGCTCCTCTTCTCCGCCGAGAACGCAATGAAAGCAGCGTCGGACGCAATACAGATACTTGGTAAATTTATTATCGACAATTAATAGTACAGTACTTGTAAATTATTTATAAAAGAACAGACGTAGAGGATATAAGGTCGAACTTATTGATGGAGAAATTTTTAAACGTTTTTAGCGATATTTATTTAAGGATAATCTCTCGACAGGTGGCAACGGGTACATCAATGATTACGCGACGGGAAGATTGCTGCGAGATGCGAAGATCTACGAGATCGGTGCGGGCAGCAATGAGATACGACGTATGGTCATCAGCCGAGCGATCACCGAAGAATATCTATAAAACAACGAGCTCTTCGTAGTATATATCATCCATTAATGCCCATAAGACAATTCTTTCAAATGGCAAAATAGACTCTGTTTATCTATCTCTCATTTTTATTAAAAATGAATTATTTTTTTTATTAGTAATTATTTTATTATTTTTTTATATTGTTTTGAGTCTTTGTTGCACTTGATAGGAGTAAGCGAGAAATTTTATACATTAAATATATTTTATACGCGAAAGAAACACTGTTGTCTTTAGTTCTCACGAACTCCCGGATGTACCAAACTAATTTCGATGGTCCCTCCTTTTTCTCTCTCTCTTTTTGAGTTCGCCCTGCAATGCGTAATTAACCGGTGATTCATTATCGTCGACCGCCAATCCCGGGCATATCGCATATTGGCGATATGCGTTAATGATCGTATAAATTAAGGTAAAGTGAGTCACTATAGAGCGATTGACTAACCTTTCGCGCTATAGGTTGCTAATTTAAGTCCTACACGCGTCGGCGTTCTTACTCCCTCGAATATACAATTAAATTAGAATTAAACATTATGCGATTTATTTTGATCGATATTATTACCTCTTTATTGCATCAAACATTATTTTGATAAGAAAAATAAATATAAATAAATATAAATTACAAATATAAATTAAATTTAAATATTGATAAAATTTATTAACTATTAAGCTTATCAAAAATTTATTTACATTGTGTATATAAAAATTATCAGATAATCTAGTATGAAGTAATAAAGTATAAGTATATATGTTACGGGCAATTTGATTAATCCGGTCATTATGCATAATGGCCGGGCATTATGCATAATGCCCGCTTCTTTCGGGCCATTTGAATAATAAAAGCAAAAATGTTCAAATTAATCAAACTGACCGGTCATTATGCATAATGCCCACAGACAAGTGGGAAATGTGATTAACATATTAAAATATCTTTCTAAAAAGAATGGCAGTCTGTCTATAATTTCAACTTTCTTACTTACAATGAGTTCATGCACTAAAATATTTTATATTTTGTGTTTAAACATAATTTATAACAGACAAATTAATAAATTATTTGGTAAATGTGCAGAATAGTGGCCTTCTCACCGATTTCGTTGAACTTAGGCTTAATCGACGCGTTTTTGCACAAAACGACCGAATCTGGCAGAAAAAAGTGTCGCTCTGCCCCGCGAAGCGAGATGTAGGTTAGTGACGCGCTTTAAACAGTTACATAGGTTAGATGACGAGCTTTAAAAATATTTAACTGGGTAAATCTGAAGAATAGTGGCCTCCTCACCGATTTCGTTCAACTTGGGCTTAATCGACGCGTTTTTGCACGAAACGACCGAATCTGGCAGAAAAAAGTGTCGCTCTGCCCCGCGAAGCGAGATATTAACGGTTAAAGTTGACAGGAATCAAGTTATGATTCCTGTCATACCGACGAGATGCAGCGACTACGACCATGCCCTGCGGCCACACGCGCATGCTCAGTGGTCGCACGCGCATGTAAAACTGCGCCAATTTTAAATGAATCAATCGTGCAGAATAATCAAGCATCTCGATTCAAGCAGTTAGGTCTCACGCTGGGAGTTTCATTAGTTTAATTATGCGTGGGAAGCACACACACACACACACAACGGGGGGGTGCGAGGGGGGGCCTTTGGCCCCCCCTCCCCCGCACCCACTCCGCCGGTAGGCTGCGTGGACCTCGCTTTACAACATAAAGTACATGCTAAGTTGTAAAACGAAATTATAAAGTACATGCATGGGGGAGGGTGCAGGGGAGAAAAGCTTTTCTGTTCACGTGCGCTCACGCATGTAAGCCCCCTTGCACCCCTCCATGCATGTGCTTTATAATTTCGCTTTACAACTTAGCATGTACTTTATGTTGTAAAGCGAGGTCCACGCAGCCTACCGGCGGAGTGGGTGCGGGGGAGGGGGGGCCAAAGGCCCCCCTCGCACCCCCCCGTTGTGTGTGTGTGTGTGTGTGCTTCCCACGCATAATTAAACTAATGAAACTCCCAGCGTGAGACCTAACTGCTTGAATCGAGATGCTTGGTTATTCTGCACGATGTAACTGTTTAATGATTTTCGTTAAAGCAGGGCACATACACACGTGTGTACATATGCCCTGCTTTATAGAAGTTGTGATTTTTGTTAAAGCAGGGCACACACACGTGTGTATGCTGGTGTATGCCCTGTTTTATAGAAGTTGTGATTTTCGTTAAAGCAGGGCATACACACGTGTGTGTGCCCTGCTTTAACGAAAATCATTAATATGAACTTTTCATATACCAACTATTCTCTGCTTTAACAATTTTATTTCTGTTTCGTTAACTTCAACACTTAATATCTGTAACATAAATAATTTGTTAAAGCAGAGAATAGTTGATATATGAAAAGTAAATATTTATGTGTACTTTTCATATACCAACTATTCTCTGCTTTAACAAATTATTTATGTTTCGTTAACTTAAACGCTTAATATTTGTAACAGAAATAATTTGTTAAAGCAGAGAATAGTTGGTATATGAAAAATACACATAAATATTTACTTTTCATATATCAACTATTCTCTGTTTTAACAAATTATTTAGTTTTAACAAATATTTAAGTCCGCTATCGCTATCGCCTATTGTGCAAGGGGCTTAAGATTGCCGGGAAAATCAACTCAAATGAGATGATTTATCAAAATGACCATTTAGCATTGGGAAATATGCATAATGACCGGGCAATTTGATTAATTCTTCTCTATTAATCATATTGGTTGAATAAATTGGGAATTATGCATAATGCCCGGCCATTATGCATAATGCCCAATTTATCAAATTGCCCGTAACATATATATTAAATATATTTTTATTTTTTAGAATTTGAGCTTAAAATAAAAAAAATAAATTATATTAATTACTTTAATGCATTCATAAAGAAAAAGTACGTATTTTTTGCACAAAAAAGATCGAGACGAGAGATCGATATAAAATGAAAGATATAAAAGTATGTGATAAATTGTATAAAAAATTATAGTAAGATTATTAATTTTATAAAACGCGTGTAAAGGAATATTTCGAGCAATCATAAACGTTACGCAAATATTGTATCGTCATCCGTTTACACATACTATCGTACAGCAACATGTATGATACAGAGATTAAAGTCTTCGTATATAATTTCGTTAAGGGGCACAACTAGTGTGACACTTTTGAAAAATCGATTTTTTTTTTGCATTTTTCGATAGTCTATAGCTTCAAGAATAACATACTAAAATTTTAAGAGTGGATCTCAAATAGTTTTTGAACGGCAGCCTTCCAAAGAGTAGCTGCTCGTCGGTCAGAAACGTGCATAAGCTTCGAAAGAGGGTCGATTAGCTCGAAGGAAAGCTTCAGCAACCCAGCAGGTACTTTCTTGAGGAAGAGGAAGGTGAATTAGATTAGCTGTAAGTATGATATTTCTCAATCAAACAATAAAATCAATATTTTTATCTAAACGCGTTTTTCTCAAAACGACATTTTTCAAGTTTGCTGCAGTTCTAACTCGAATACAAATCATCCGATCGACTTGAATTTTTTTGGAGCGTGTTTAGTATTTGTTTTTCTATACAATGACCTTCCAGTTTTTTTATTGGATAAAAAATGTCAATTTGCCATGCAAAAAACCGCGAGATTTTTAAGCGTAATTTGAACTTTTTTTTCAAAACTCCGCCATTTTGTTGGATTTTAATTTTTTTTCATAATCCTAGGTCATTGTACGGGAAATACCTTCTAGTTTAACAGACATTTTTTTTTTTTTCAGGCACTCTGAACGCCGCAATCACTGCAGCAGTGGGAGAACGTTTTTTTTTTTGGAGACTCGGGAGATGACACATAAGTCGCTGAAAATTGATTATTTTCATACAAAAAAATTACTGCACATAGATCATTTATACACAAATATATTCTCAAAATTTCAAAACATTCGATGCAATACTTTTCTTTTAATAAATTCCCGAAAATCACCTTTTTTTTGGGCAGTCACACTAGTTGTGCCCCTTAACACACAATAAGATCAGACACAATAGATCAGGATTGAATGTTGTTGGCACGCGATCTTTATGTCTATTCGTGAACAGATAAATAATGACAATAAAATCTTTTTTTGTGTACACAAGTCATCGATTAATAGTGATCTGCGGAAATATTAAATTGTGTTAACAATCATACACCCCGCAGAATATTTAAATTTATTAATTTTATATGTACAAAAATTGAATCCTTATTTTGTTATCGTAAAATATGTAATTAACTGCACCGTATTAATATAATTAGATATAAAGCCTTGGGCCTTGAGAAATCCTACCGATGTCGAGCAAGCAATACACAAATATAATAGCGCGAGCGTTATCATTTATCATAATGATAAGTAATACATCATTGGTTGGTTCAGTTGGGTGTCTTCACGCCCCCACTCAGTTCGAGTGTCATAAATGTATACATAATTATTTTCCGTACATAATAAACGCGAATTCCATTAATTTTCTTACAAGTAATATAAAATTCTCATGTCCAGTGTTTCCCTTTCGACAGTGAGCGGAGTGTAAATCGCTGTTTTGATCCTCGGAAATATTTTCAATTAATTGATAAGAAGCAGAATGTTCCTGGCGCGCTGCACATTTTGTTTCGCAGCCTCTTGCGAATTGCGCCGGCAAATCGGCGCATGCCGCGCATCGAGCTATTACACAAGATCGACGAGAACATCTTCTGGCTGAGCGACGAACAGTGAGAGGTTAGTAACCAATCGCGTGATGACTGATGACATTAGATCGTGCCAACGCGTGTCACTGTTAGTTCGGGAGGCAGCAACACTAATTTCTGTCCAATTTCTGCATGGCTATATAGTTTATATATATATTTTTTTTCAGTATTTGTGCTAAACAGCTAAAATATAGCAAAATGGTTGTCAGCCGTCGCACCACGTTTACAGGACCCGACAATAAAATCTGAAATATGTAAAAAATAATGGTATACTTGACTTATATCAGCAAAGCTGAAACTTTTTGAAATATTAGTTTACTGCATAAAACGTAAGAGAAATGCTGCAGTCAGCCATCTCGTGTGCGGTATGCGTCAGCTATAACGCATGTAAACGTGTTAAAAAAATGTAATCAGTTGACTTATATCAGTAAAGCTAAAATTTATTTTAAATTTTAGTTTATTGCATAAAAGGTATGAAAAACGCGGTCAGCCAGTCTGCAGAGTGTTCAAACGTCAAACTGACGCGTTTAAAGATGCAGCGCGGCAAGCGCGGCGAGTTGCACGCACCATACCGCGCCATATTCTTCATCTACAGCCTATATCCGCAAAGCTGAACTTTTTTTTTTAAATAATAGTCTACTATATAAAATTTAAGAGAAACACAATCAGCCAGTCTGCGGGGTGTTCAAACGTTTAGCTGACGCTATGAAAGCTCCACTACCGCGGCGAACGCTTAGCTTATACACTTTTTAGGCAAAACTCGGCAACCGGTTGCCCTTTCACCGATCTTCGCCAAATTCAAAACAATCTTTCTTTATTGATACTTTATATAAGATGACATGTATAACTTATACACTTTTTAGGTAAAAATCGGCAACCCTTTCACTGATTCTCGCCAAATTCAATACCAAAAAATTTAGCTCAATATCTCAAAATTGGCGGAAATTAGAGCAACCACGACTTTATATATTAGTATAGATATTGCACAATGGACACAATTGAAAGGATTTTGTCTTTCTTTACAGAAGTCGTTTTGGGATATCATGTTGTGAGAAAAGAAGAGCTGGATAAAATATCTGTGGAATGGTTCCGATTTGCGAAGTTATACGGAAAAATCGAGAGGAAAAGAAGAATTAAAATTAAAAGTAGAATAAATAGCCTGCTATGATATTCTCGTCCATTGCTTTTAAGTTTGCTACACATTTTTAAATGCATTACATATTTTATTTGTGTTAAAGGTGATTTTGTTTTTATTGTTATTAATTTTGTTTACTTTTTACAATTATTATTTAGAACAATAACATTGAATACAAAAGCATTGCCTTTTTATTTACTTCTATGTACCTATATTAATACATCATAAATAATTTTTTTATTATTATAATTATCATAAAACTGCAAAGAAATTCAATTGTTATTAGAATCAATAATAAATAGAACTTTAATACTTTAAAATGAATATTTTTGTTATTTTATAACTACATATTATTTATAAGAAAATTTGTTAAAAGTTTGCTGAAACATATATACTGTAAAAGTACGCTAATTGTAAGATTATTAAAATTCTGTTCCAAGTATTTTCTTTAATTAACTTTCATTAATTTTACTGATGCAATCCACTAATTTGCGATTAAATTAAATTATAATTTATACTTTTTTATGAAGAATCGTACATTGAGAAAAAAATGTTCTGGATTTTAGTAAATATTAGTTTGCATACAACTGTGACTCTATTTACTAAAATGAAGAAAATTTTCCTTTTTATTAGTTTTTTTCTCAGTGTATTCTACATAACTTTTAAAAGTTTGAAGACTATTAATCAAAAATTGTTCTTGTGCTGAGATGGAACTGGACAAATACAAACATCGCGATGCTTCCTGATATATATATGTCATCTTACATAGAGTATCATTTAAAGAAGGTTGTTATTGAATTTGGCGAGAATTGGTAAAAGAGTTCTTTCTTTATAAATTTTTGAATTTTTTGATAAATGACCGTGGTTGCTCTAACTTCCGCCAATTTTGAGATATTGGGCTATTTATAATTCTATTATATTCTTTACTCTTTTCTACCTCTATTTCATATATAATTCTTTAAGATTTGGTTGATTAGGAAAATCTGAACAGGAAAAGTCACTAAGTACGGACTCTTTTAAAGAATTTAAAATACTGGGGATACCACTAAAAAAATGCGTTAATAATATATATATATATATATATATATATATATATATATATATATATATATATATATACATATGAGACCGGAGCTAAGCAGACAGCGGGGCGAACTTGACACTAGGCTTTTTGCCAATTTAAATCTATCGTAGAAACTTAATTGCCTTTGGTACTGTAAATACGTCTTTATGTGCCAGTATTATCAACGGAATTTGGTAACATTCTGAGTTATAGTGTAATTTTTAACGCGACATAAGTGTTTTTGATAGTGAAAAGTAATTTTTCTGATCTCTCGAAAATGTCTACTCTTTCATCGAGCTTTACTCTTGCGAATCTACCGGTAAGTGATTTTGATGGGAAATTCGATGCTTTATACGAATAAGATAATAATTTTTGCATATTTTCAAAATTTATATATTTTTGGAGTAACAAAAGTAAAAAACGACGTTCGGGGCTAAGTCGACACGACGCCACCGGGGCAAAGACGACACTAACCTAAAGTGACATTATCGCAAAAAAAGGTCACTGTTTCGTCCGATTCCGATGACGATTTAAAGAACATCTGTTGCGTGTGTTCGGAAAACATTTCATTAGCTTCTAATAACAAACAATGCATCTTATGCAACCGTATAGCTCATGACGAATGTGTGCGCACATCTGATCGCGAGTTTACGTGTATAAATTGTTTTTCAGACAGTTCAGAAAAAGATAATTAAAAGTTTAATCTTTTTTTTTCTCATTATTTTAAATAATTGTTTACTTTATTCCGACTTTTTGTTTCTAATACACAATGTCTTTTCATTTGATAAACAATGTATTTTTATTTTTAAACAATAAAAAAATAAGTTCCAGATCAAATTGTGTCGATCAAACAAAGTGTTGAGTTTGCCCCGGCGGGGTGTCGAGTTTGCCCCGTCATTTTTCAATTCGAAAATTTGTTTTCGCGTCACTTTTCCTTTCCTGGCGGCAAAACAAAGCGACGTACAGCAAAACTTCCTGAATCAATTTTGTACCTGAAGAAACACTCTTTAAATATATATCATTGAATTTGCCTAAAAATTTTAATTAAATATTAAAAATTGCTTTTGAAAAAATAGTGTCGGCTTAGCCCCGGTCTCCCCTATTCAATTTTGCAGTAATATATATGAATATACATATCAAAAATAATTTTGGTAGAAAATGAAAAATATAATGAGATATATTTATATCGATATGTAAGTTTATATAAAGATTTGCATATATTATTCAATTAAGAACGCGATTATTGATTAATTGTAATATCCAATTATATCAATTATGCGCCGGGAAGTTACTTTTTTTCGGATCTCACGTCGTTTATTCTGTGTATAGTGTATATCTTATTTGATATATTTTCAACATGCGTGCCGCATGAATAACATGTACATTCACGCATCTTTGTATTTTCGCAATCGCGATCGGTTTTCGCGGTCAGTTTTTACATCGAGAAATGTTCTCTTATTAATTTTTTAATTTCGGTTACATTATAAATTTCAATTTTTCGCGAAGTATAATTGAGATTAATATTTATAACGCGAAGTAAAATTTTTTCTATACTTGATTACAATTTCAAATTAAAAGAACGAGCCAATCAATCAATTATTAGTATTTTCAAGCAAATAACGGAATTAGTGATGGAAATATTTTTGATCAATGTTGTACAGTCAATTTTTATAGATTAATATTCTTTTGAAAATTAACTTCTTATTGTGCATTTTTCTATACAATCGATGCTCACATAAAATTCGAATCGAACGTAATGATATCTGTTAGCGATGATAATAATCGTCACAATGGAAGGAATTTTTCTCCTTCATTGATCTGGTCGAAATTGCAACCAGATTGTATATGGCCAGGAGTAACAAAGGTAAGGCCGATCTGGCCCGACGAAAGAAAATTGGATACGATAAGGTAAGTGGTCAATATTGACCACAATGGTGTAATGCATAAGGTAACACTGGTAAACATATAAATTGATTTTATATAATATGTATATATTAGGAGTACAAATTAGTTCGGTCCGTTTTCAAAAAATGGCTTTGGTTTATGAATGTTTCATAGTGACAGCTGATTTCGGCGGTTTCAGAGAGGTTAACATCTGTCAATAATACTTAGTTTATATCGTTTGAGTTTTATTCAAAAACCTTGTTTTTTACTGTGTTGAATGTGTCAAATTTTGTGTTAACTAAGCAGCATTTGCAAGAGGTTTTAGTTTTCTGCTTTAATTGGAAGAAAAGTGCAGTTGAAGCGCATCGAATGCTTGTGGAAGTTTATGGTGACAATGCTCCAACTGATAAATCATGTAGGGAATGGTTTCGACGTTTCAAGAATGGTGATTTCAGCGTTGAAGACAAGCCTCGCTCTGGACAGCGAAGACAAAGAATTGAAGGAATTACTCAATGAAGATCCGAGTCAAACGCAAGAGGCGCTTGCGGAATCACTTGGAGTGACTCAACAAGCAGTTTCCGTACGATTGAAATCCATGGGAATGATTCAAAAGCAAGGCAATTGGGTGCCTTATGAACTGAAACCGAGAGACGTTGAAAGGCGATTTTTTACTCGCGAGCAGCTGATTTAAAGGCAACAAAGAAAGGGTTTTTGCAGACGGCATCACACCTATTATCAATGATGATAGTGATGAAGATTAGTCCATCTATATGATTATAAATAGTGTAAATAATATATAGTATGAGAGTGATTATGTGAACGAATGTGTATGTATACTTCATTATTTTGAGTGTATGTGTACGTGTATGTGTATGTGTACTTCATTAATAAACATTTGATTCAATACGATTATAGTTTATCCTTTCATAATTATTTCAATTTACTTTATTTTATAATTTTCTTAATACCTGCACCTATTTATTTAATCGATTCCGGAAAATTACTTGTTGTAGGATTCCATTCCAAGATTCTAAACAAAAATATGGCAATAGTACGAGAGCATATCATAATTTAAAAAAATAAAAAACAATATTTGATTTTTTTAAATTTCCGCCTACCTATTTTATTGGTTCGAAAAAATTACTTGTAGAATACTATCCCAAAATTCTACATAAAATATATGGCGATTGTACCAAAAGCATATCATATTAAAAAAAAAATAAAAAAATACTTTATTTTTTAAATGTACCGCCTACCCATTTTATTGCTTCCAAAAAATTATGTCCGGTAGGAAACTACTCCAAGATTCTAGAAACATTTTTTCGTAATTGTACAAGAAAGATATCGGGACTAAAAAAATCAAGAACACTTATTTATTTTTTTTATCAATGTTTCTGTTATCAACCTATATATAACCTTTTCTGAATTTTCCACACATGTGTCTCAATGCATGATATCTACAACATATTAAAATTTCATCAAAATCGGTTAAGCCGCGAAAAGATATGAATTATTTTCGAAATTTTTATTTTCATTTTTTACAACAAAACGGTTCAATATTAAGGGCTAATATTTGACTAAATTGTAAGTGACACTGATAGCAATCAAAGCAAAAAAAATAAGCATGGTCCGTGTAAGGGCACATTGACTCTTCTTATCCGGCTACGGCCTTTATCTAAATTATAATTATATATTTCTTTATTTTCTTATATTAATATTTATACATACCGTAGTTCATACATTTATACATCGCGTAGTCCATACTATATATGTCGATGACGTTTTGCTTGGCAGCTTGACGTTTTGCGTACTTTTAATTCGCTGAAAATCATGGCGGCTGAAGGACGAACGAGCTGATAAAAGAGAACGAGAGGAAGAACCGAAAGGGCAATTGGAGTCGGGCAGCGACGGACATTTCTTGTACATAATAATTGTCAAACAGATTTAATTAAAGTATCATTTATTCAAAGTGCCATGTATAATAATTCCGCCTCCTCCGTGGACCGAAAGAACTTGGTGCCTCTCCTCAAAAAGGGGCACAATAGATTAGTTAATGACATCTTAAGATTGTCTTAAGATTGTATATACTTAAGACGGTCTTAAATATAAGACCCGACTATGAATGCCGGCCTTAGAATCATTCCAGCAGAGAATCATAAAACAGTTGCAATACTGTTGCGTTCTGCTGAACGTAGCCAAACTGAGAAATCGTATCTAAAGAAAGGCATGTTAAATCGATACTCGCATCTCTCGAAGTTTTCTCGAAAGTCTCAAAGTTATTGTTGAGGGTGCCATTACATGGAGCGCGGAAACGCGGAAGCGCGGAACAGATAATAGTAACTAGATTCCGCATTTCCGCGAGTTGAGTCCCGCACGTTTGAACGGAAAAGCGGAATCCGCTATTATCGTGTATGTATGCGTACCCTTGCTTGCATAAGATACTTCATAATAACCATCAACATGATGTTTGGATCTATAATATAATAATTATCGAAAGAAACGATAATTTCTAAACAAACATTTTACAATATTATACTACCACTTTTATAAAATAATAAAGTAATCGAAGTATGTAAAAGCTTTCTTTTTCAATGTGATTAGACAGCTCCGAAATTTGATGGAGTATACTGTATCCGCGTTGACAACGGATTTTGACGCGTTCGTTCCGCGAGCTTGTTTTCTCCTTATATTACATGGAGCACAATTTGCGCGGAAAAGCGGAACAGTATAGTGACAAATAGACATTTGTATTCATTTCTTAAAATTGTGTTCACTTAATTCATTGCAATTTTTATTAATATGCTTATCTTTTCAGCTTATCTATTGAATACAAACATTTTAATCAATAAATACCGTTAAAAATTAATATTTTATAATTCTCCGTTTCCGCTTTTCCGCTCAAAATGTGCTCCATGTAATACAAGGCATTCAAAACAGACGGAACGGATCGACGGAAATCTAGTAAATTTTGTCTTCCGCGTTTCCGCGTTTCCGCGCTCCATGTAATGGCACTCACTCTTTTCCGCGATGCTGATTAGTTCTGTTGCTGCGCTAACTTCGTGAGCGGCTGTCATAGCATACCCAGGTAGCACATACACGTTTCAGAAATGTTTTATAAGCGTTTTTCCGAAACGTTTTATAACCAATTTCTAGAAACGTTTCTCATGAGTAAAAATGTCCATTCGAAAATGTCCGTTCGATGGAACGTTTCTTTTCCGATAAAATAACGTTTAAAAACCTATTACAGAAATGTTTTTTTAATGATAAAGACATTTAGAAACGACCATTAAAGAAAAGACTATTATAGAAATAATGCAATATAAATTTAAATGTTTCAAAAAAGGCTATTAAAACTATTATATATATAAAGCAAATTATAATTTTGAAAAGAAAAATTTAACAAATAGGTATTTTTGTTAACTGTAGAAACGTAAAAAATACGTTTCTTAAATCATGGTTTCAAAAACATTTTAGTTCAAACGTTTCTTAATGGTTCTTTACGGTTATAAAACTATGTATACGTTCAAAAAACGTATATGAATCTAATATATGCTAACCTGGGTATTTTGATGTCTAGTATATTAGGAACAGTTCAGCGTTTAGCCATTTTCTGGAAAAAACATTAGTGTATTTTGAATCTTTTGAATATAACAATGCAAATCGCACATTTTTTGAAATTGTATAATTCTCGTGATTTTCATATTACTCACATTTCGACAGACTTCTTGAGTCGCGGGATACTATCAAGCATTGTTTTAATAATATAGATGTGAGCAAAAAAACAAAGACTGGGAAATACTTATTCTCTCTAATAAACAATTATGCGGATACTGAAGCAAATTTTATTGTTCTAAAATAGTTCTGGTTGAAATTTGAAATGTTTCCGCAGCGATTTTTTAACAATGATTCGTTCTATTTTTTTTTAGCACAGAAGAACTTTTAAGTGTCACACATGAAA
Organism: Temnothorax longispinosus; assembly: GCF_030848805.1. Classification (NCBI taxonomy): domain Eukaryota; kingdom Metazoa; phylum Arthropoda; class Insecta; order Hymenoptera; family Formicidae; genus Temnothorax; species Temnothorax longispinosus. The sequence continues at coordinate 9,994,772 of NC_092358.1, forward strand.
TATATAAGAGATCGACTCTGCGAGAGACACCCTTATACTCAAAAAACTTACCCCTAGAGTGCTCTAGACCACATTAAATATTCTTGCTACTGAGAATGAAGAAATGATTTGTTTCATTTCTCTTTTGGCACACAGGGACTTTTGAGTATTGTCCACAAAATTTTGTTACATAATTTACGCAATACTTATATAATATAATAAAAAGATAGAAATAAAGATAGTTAAATAATCTGAGAGTAGGTTTTTCGACTATAAGTGTGCCTTTCACATGGTGTATGGGATGGGTCTTTTATGCATTTCGTGTGTGACACCTAGAAAAATCATTTTTTTAAAATTACTTTAAAAACGTTTCAAACTTCAACCAGTTTCGTATTTACGTATATGGTTCTTATCTCTCGTTAAACGGAATATAGGGAGAACTCACATCATAAGTATACTCGACATGGAACACTGATATTTCAAATTAAGAAAATTGTGTAACTTAGGAAGATCAAGAAAATCATAAACTAATACTTATTGTTGGATTTGTCTCGACAAAACCTACAACTTTTTTTAAGAAAAACAAATCGGTCTTTATTTAAGAAAAATAATGATTAATGAATTTCTCGAAATTGACGTCTGTAAAGAAATTGATATAACTACATTGATATAACTACATGATATAACTACTTGTATATATATATATATTTTTGTGTCCTTCTTAAAATCAAACATATTTGAATAATTTCTCATTTTATATAGAGGAGAGTTGCCGAATGCGTACCGGTTGCCTAAATCGTATTTCATCAATATTTCATATTATTACTTAATATAAGCAACATTTAGTAACAAAAATATGAAATAAATGAAAAATGAGTAATATAGACAAAAGTTTAACAAATTTTATTTTGTTTTGTGCATGCTAACAACATTTAAAAAATTCAGGTACAATTGATGTAAATTTTTGATCAATTATATAGCTGATAATAATAATGTAATCATACAATTTTATTATAAGTTTTTATATTTTTATAAAAAAAGGTTTATTGCTTTCTCATAGAGGAAGCTTTGTTTTCGTAAATTCGTATATGAACCTTTGATTGCGTATAAAAAGTTGGCTCTAATCAACTAAATTTAAAAGAATTATATATAAAATAAGGGTAGAAGAAACCAAAGAAAAGATTGTTTTTTAAGTTTTTAATGTCAATTATGTTCAGAGTGTTCTAAAACGTCGAAATATTGCATTAAAAAAAATGTCGGTATGTGTGTATGTATGTATGTATGTGCCAAAATTACCGAAATTTTTATAACTCTAGAACTAATCAACCAAATCTTAACGAATTATGTATGAAATAGGGGTAGAAAAAACTGAAGAATATAATAGAATTAATAAAAATTGCTAATAATAAAGGGGTTACCGATTTTTGTTTAAAAAACAGCCAAACTTACTAAAATTTCTATAACTCAAGAACTAATTAACTAAATTTTAAAGAATTATGTATAAAATAGGAGTAAAAAAACTGAAGAATATAATAGAATTAATAAAAATTGTTAATAATGAAGGGGTTACCGATTTCTATCTAAAAGAATCTACATGATTGCCCTAATTTCCGCAAATTTTGAGATATCGAGCTTAATTTTTTTTTATAAATAGAGTATCATTAAAGATAGGTTGGTGTTGAATTTGGCAGTGATCGGTGAAGAGGTTACCGATTTTTGCCTAAAAAATATATAGGACAGACCGAGGCAAATCGGATTACTAATTAGCACGATAAAATAGCTCGTTTGAAAAAAAAACACTAACAAAAACTGTCTTAAAACTTATATTGATCCGATTCGCCTCGGTCTACTCTAAGTTATTTGATGGACAGAGTATCATTAAAGGAAGATTGTTAGTGAATTTTGCGAGGATCGGGGTGAGAGAGTTACCAATTTCTATTTAAAAAATGTGTAACGATTTCTGCTTTTTAGAGCCAATTTCACCAACCACAGTTAGCTTAACCGACGGTTAAAGTTAGCAGGATTGACCAATAGAAAGCAGGGTGGATTCATTTCTATTGGTCAATCCTGTTAACTTTAACCGTCGGTTAAGCTAACTGTGGTTGGTGAAATTGGCCCTTAATGATTCTCTATATAAAATTACATATATAACTAATACATGTGACTTTTAAGCAAAAATCGGTTACCCTCTCACCGATCCTCGCAAAATTAAAAACAACCTTCTTTTAATAATACTCTATATAAAATTACATGTACAACTTATACACTTTTTAAGCAGAAATTGGTAATCCCTTCACCAATCCTCGCTAAATTAAATAACAATCTTCTTTCCAAAAAGTCAGATCTCCGGTAAAATGTTTTGAACAAATAAAATTTATTTTTTCTTGCATGTTCTGACAATTTACAATAATAGCTGTTCAAATTGCCTGCCCTGTACCTCATTACATTGTTGACACCTTCGCAGCATTGATTGTCAGGGCCAAGGTGTTCTAAGGGGAGGGGGGGTACCTACGTACTGTACTGCAGGACTGCGTTCCGAATCCCCACCCGCATGGACTCCCTCTCTTTCTATCTCACTCTTCTGAGAGTTAATTAAATTAAATTTTATTTGTGCAAAACATTTTACCGGAGATCTGACTATTCGGATGCATAGCTTCTTAAGAACGCGTCAGCGACCATATGTTTCTTAACAAAAAATGATCCCCTCTGTGTGACCTATCATTCCTCAAAGTTTGTCGGTGAGGTCCTGGGACACCCTGTATATCATATATTACAATAATATTTTGCTGTTTAAGTATATATTGACCCCAGGTAGCACATATTAGTTTCATGTACGTTTTTTGAACGTATAGGTACATACATATATAGTTTCATAACCGTAAAGAATTATTAAGAAACGTTTGAACAAAAAACTTTTTGAAACCATGATTTAAGAAACGTATTTTTTACGTTTTTACAGTTAACAAAAATACCTATTTGTTAAATTTTTTGTTTCAAAATTATAATTTGCTTTGTCTATATATATAATAGCTTTAATAGCCTTTTATGAAACATTTAAATTTATATTGCACTAATTATTATTGCATAAAATAAATTATTTTATTCATGCACATATATCCACTTATTTACTTAAATTAATTTTGTCCTACCGGTCTTAATAATCTATTTGTCATCGGACAAATCTGAGCTTAGAAAACTTCTAATAGTTGCAAAATAAACGTTCTGCTGAACGTGGCCATTGAAAGAACATTTATACGTGCAGTGTTCCGTTTTGAAGAACTTCCTGAAATGGTGCACATCATTAATGCAATTAAGTTAGAGTGAGACAAGTATATTTTGTTTCACTTTAACTTATGGGTATATTTTGTATATTTTGTTTCACTTTAACGAATGTGCACCAGTTCAGGAATTTCTTCGAAAAGGAATAGATGTCACAGATGGTACATGCATAAAGCTTCTAGAACATTCTCACGCATGTCTCAAAGACGTCATAAACACGGTCAAAAGACGTGAAAAGTAGGAATTTTGAATGTCTTTATCTAAAATGTTTTTATCATTAAAACAAAACGTTTCTATAATAGTTTTTTAAACGTTATTTTATCGGAAAAGAAACGTTCCATCAAACGTTTTTCGAATAGACATTTTTACTCATGAAAAACGTTTCTAGAAATTGGTTATAAAACGTTTTGAAAAAACAATTATAAAACATTTCTGAAACGGGTATGTACTACCTGGGTGTACAGTGTACATATCATCGCAAGAGCTCACTTCTTATTAGTCAGTGTGATACCGGCCGCGAAGACACTCGAGAGACATTTCAAACAACCCAATCAACGAGGAGGAGGCTTTTAACTAAACATGTCATTCAAGGATTTGAAAGTAGAATGCGTCAAGGATGAACTGGCGGCTGATTTATCAAAATGCTATCCATTATACAAATGCGGTTTCGTTAAAATGTGTGAGAAAAAATGGTTTTTACTGCATAAATATGTCGAGGAAGGCGACAAGATATATAATTTCGAAATTTGTCCGGATGATACATGGATCATTACCTATCCTAGATCAGGTAAATCGTTTTCAAAGTTTAGATTTTGAAACTTGTACTTGGAAGTAGGTATAATGAATTTAAAAGAGCAATTCTAGATCACAAGATGTGATAAAACATTTTTATAAGTAATATATATATTTTATTATCAAAGTATACGATGGAATGTTGAAGTCAGAGAACTGTTTTCTTATCAATCGATGTGTGCGTGACCTTGCTTTCTTTGTAGAAGAAAGAACCTGAACATATACACGATAATACAGATACAACGCACAAAATATAAAATCTTAAAACTCAGAATGAAAATATTATATGTAATAATATATAAAATATTCTCTTTATTAAACAGAATAATAAATTTCTTTTGCCAGTATATAGAATAACAATTAAAGTAATTTAAATCGACCGTGACTGGCAATATATAACGTCTTTTCGATATGAACATTGAAAAACTGTGAGCCAACTTGGTTTGTCGGATTCACACAGCACTTTTTCGGATCAATCATCGAGACATTATTAATTTTGACCATGGTTTTGGTCAGTTGATGTAATTTCTAAATTAAATAGTTTTTAAATTTTATTGCGAAAAATATTACCCCAGCCAGGGTTTGAACCTGGAACCTCCCGTATACCGTGCGGGTGTCTTGCCAATTCGACCACAGCCTCAGTGGTCGAATTGGCAAGACACCCGCACGGTATACGGGAGGTTCCAGGTTCAAACCCTGGCTGGGGTAATATTTTTCGCAATAAAATTTAAAAACTATTTAATTTAGAAATTACATCAACTGACCAAAACCATGGTCAAAATTAATAATGTCTCGATGATTGATCCGAAAAAGTGCTGTGTGAATCCGACAAACCAAGTTGGCTCACAGTTTTTCAATGTTCATATCGAAAAGACGTTATATATTGCCAGTCACGGTCGATTTAAATTACTTTAATTCTCTTTATTATTACATGAAATATTATGTACAGCTTTACAAATTATTATATTATAACATCGAATATCGCTTGCTATACGATAAATCACAATGCACAACATTAAATTGTACCTTAATTTAATCGAAAATTTTCCAAAATTATTATCCCACATAATCTCATTTCATTTCACATAATCTCCTCGCTTACACATTCCACATAATTTTATTTTAAAAGTAATAAATTCTAGAATATTGTTCTAACTCGACCTTCTTTTAGTTTAGAAACAAGTTTACAAGCAAATTTAAAAGCAAGTTTAGAAGCATTGGTAAATTTAGTTTTGAGAATTTTTTTTACCTTAAATTATTTAAAAATATAGTATGTAATAAAAAATTATGAATAATAAAATTCTTAAAAGTGATCCAGATTCAGGTGGTCAGGTGTGGAATCAGAAATTTTTTAATTTTTTGCTATTGTCAAATATTAATTAAATTTACGTAGGTACGACGATGACGCAGGAACTTATATGGTTGGTGGCGAACGACATGAATTTTGACGAGGCACATCGAAGATATTTAGTAGAGAGATTTCCCATTGTCGAGTACAGTATAATATATACATACACGTATATGCATATATTATCTTTTTCTTTCACAAGGACTGCAGAAGTAAAGAAAAAAAAATTTTTTTTTTAGAGTAGGAGTCTTGTTCGACTACCATATCGCGAAAGACGTTCCTGGTAGAATTAACGTTGTAAATCTAAAAATCTTAAATGGTAGTAGCTTTATTTTTTTCTAACAAAATAATTCACAAAATTTCGTTACCTAATTCAACCCAAGTGATGATATATGTATAGTAGCTTTATTTTTCCCTAACAAAATAATTCACAAAATTGCGTTACCTAATTCAACCTAAGTGATACGTATTTCAAAAAAAAGATGTGAAATCTTTAAATTGCGCCAATTGCAAAGAGAATATATACACTTTGAAAAATAATTGTGCAACTACTTTTAAAAAATAAAACAAAATTGTGTTACCTAACTCAGCCCAAGTGGTATGTATCTTTGTATTCCTGAGAGTCTTTCTATCAACCCAAGTGGTAGTAGTTTTAATTCTCCTTGATAACATATTATAATATTACAAAGAATTATTTTAATCACAAAGAATTAAAGAGGTAACATTATAAAATAAAAATATTTAATTAAAATAAAATAAATAAATTTTTCTTGTAAAAAACTTGGCGCTGCTTTTTTAAGGTCAACCCAGACAAACTTGCATAGGTGCATAAGCATATGCATAAAGAGAGAAATTTTGTTTGATGCATAATATTAGTATTTATTATTTAGTATAGTATAGTTTGGCTTTCTCACAGAGGAAGTTTTATGAGCGCAATAAAATGTTGACGAAACAATGTGCAAATTCCTAATTTGCACACTTGTTTATTTTTATATTTTGACAGAAATTTTACGGGCTCCATCCTGTTCCGGGTGCATTTCCATTGAACTTTACGACCCGGGGGCAGATCTTTAATCGGTTTTCTTGCTCAATATAAAAAAAAAGAATCTCTTTACTGATTATCGCCAAATTCAATACTTTAATTCAATACTATAACCTTTCTTTAGAGATACTTTGTCGATTAAAAAAAAGTCAGTCCGTTTCCAAATTTGCGGAAGTTAAAACAACCACGGATATTTCTCACTAAATTTCAAACTTTATTAAAAAAGAATCCTTTTATTGATTATCGCCAAATTTAATATCAACTTTCCTTTAATAATACTTTAATAATTAAAAAAAGTACATTTCTATTTATTAAATGGATTTTCTCCCAATGCTATTGTTACAGCAAATGCTGCTGCAAATACACCACACAATGCTATAGGCTCGGTTGCTTTGTAACTTCTTCAAATATTACATTATTCTAGGTGTCTAGAATATGTGTCTAATATGTGTTCTACTAATAATAATCGGCAAAAATTATTTGTATTCTGCAATTTTCACTAATTTTAAGAAAGGAACATAAATTACGCTTAACGATCGATCGCAGTCACTTATTTATGTGTCAACAGCTTTGTACGAACTGTCATGTGGAACATATTGAAGAGCGATTCTACTCGTATCCCATTAATCACAAAGACCTTATCTTGATGTTCATACGTTACTTACACGAAAACATAATTGACGAAAAAAATATCTAGGTAATTCTTTGATGTTCAATATAATAAAATAATTAAATATATTAATAATAAAAGAGATAACTATCGTTTGACTAGAATCATTTCACGATGGTCGAATAATACATATACATTCACGAAAGCGATTGCGGAAGACTTCAGAGACGAGAGCGGAGACTTTGCCAGTAGGAATATTTTGACCTGCAATAGGTAACAGAAGAATTATAAAAACTATTAGTTTTATTGCTAAATAATTTATTTAAAGATTTAACGGCGAATGCAAGTCGGCCGCGGAACGTGGTGCGCAAATAAAACTAAAACATGTATTTAAATGTGACGAACGTTTCGGCTCTTCTTTCGAGCTAACTTCAGCATTTATGGAGAGAAAGCGACGGAGAAATGGAACGAGGAAGGAGAGGAGGTGCCGAGCGTGCGTGAGCTGGATCGGCCGCCGCACAGCAAGAAGAAGGAAAGAGAAGGACGGGGAGGAGAACGGAGAGAGAGGAATACGGAGATGAATACGCCGCAAGAGGACGGAGAGAGGAGGACGGAGAGGGGAGGGGAGAATAGAGAGATGTGTGTAGGGAGAGTGAAAGGTAATGCTCATGTAACCAACGTGGGACCATGTGAGATTATATGCCATGTTGTAATTTTTATTAAGGCAATTGTGTTTTCTCAAAGGTCAAAAGTGAAATTCTTTGCGCGTCAAAAATTTTAAATATTTTAAATATTATTTTCTCTCCGAATCTCGAGATACGGTTTTATAGTCGGTATTAATTGCGCGCCGACCAAAATAGTCAGACTTACGACACACCCATGGAGTAATAAAATCCTGTCTCTTTTCGTTATAAATTCTTCACAGTCATTTTGATGCTTTAACCAAGGTTAAATCGAACCAATTTCATTAGAGGGGAGAAAGGGGATATTTTACTACTACGGTGTCCGGTCTTTTCGGGATACGCTGTATGTACACAGAAATAATATTAGACTACTAATTGTAAGATCCAAGCTCGGACTGTAAATGGCATTTTATACTAATTTGATTAACAAATAAAGTTAATAATGGATATTGTGAATACGCAATATAATCTCAAATTTATTATATAAATATAAATTCTATATTATAATGTACAATTATTGGGAAATAAATGCATTTAAACAGTTTAAAAGTTTGTCTCAAATATAAACGTGCAAGGCTGAGAGGGCCATTAAGAGGACCGGTTATAATCGTAGCCAAAAGTTTCGCGCGTGTTCGGCTGTCTTTCCGTACAGCGCGACCTTCTCTCCACTCTACAATTTTTAGCGTAGACTGTACAGTGTTGCCACTTCTCCATGGTGACACCCTTTTAAATACCGTCAAAATACCATCAAAATACCGTTAGAATTTCGTGAAAAACTTCGGATTACAATTATATACACATAAAGTGTACCGCTACGTATCCCCATTTTGTAATATGTCATTCCTAATATCATCATGCATCATATATTAGTTTTTTAGCAAAATACATAATCAATTTCTGAGCTGTGTAAAGTTGGCCTCCCTACTACTAAAAATCCAATATCGTATACGTTAGGTCGTAAAAATGCCGGTAATAAAAATATTTGTCTGTGTAGAAGCCTCGACTTTTCATTTCCGGGAAGGGGAGTGGTCGCGTAATCTATAAAAAAGCAAGTCTTCAGTCTTCAGTCTTCAGTCGGAGTGAAGTCGAATACCTAACTGCTTTATACTTTCTCTCCCTAGGGAGGATAAAATCCTGGTGTGAAATTGCGGGCATCACTTTCGTCCCGCTCTACAGGCATCATCAAAATTCGAACATTTCCGTAAAGGTATTGTGAAAAAAATATTTTATATTTATTATATATTTATATAATATTTATTACGGAATTCGTAAGTTTTTCTTGATCGTCGCTTTCTCTCCTCATATATCATTGTTGCTACAAATTAAGATTGGTCCGCAGCTGACCTTTATGGCCATGCGGGACATGCTCGTGAACTCAAGAATCTGTATTAATTATGTGACGAGTCAATAGATGATATAGTTTGCACTTGAAAAGGGCTCGAATCTTGAGCCGAAACGTTGTGCATTTTTGTATATATTGCGCCAGTTAATCGAGAAATAAATTGATTTTGCTGAAAAATATTTTTATTTAATATTTAATATTTTTAACAATATATTAAAATATTATTAAAAATATTGAATATTTAAAAAATTTGTATTAAAATAAGTACAAAAATGTAGGAAGTTTTTATGCAGATACCGTAAATGAAATTTGAAATAAGATATTGAAAATTAAAAAAGTGGTATTTCGAAAATAAAAGTAACGAGCATTAATATTACTATGCGCATCTGTTTGAAAAATCAGATACTTGTAAAGCAATTTTGACCTTTAAGTATATGTAAATTAAGAAACAGGTCTCGGAATTCTCAGAATCAAGACCATACAATTAATGCACTGTATGACACTTTCGTGACACTTGTTTCTATGATATTTCTACAGATTTGTCCCGTAATAACCATTATGTATATTGATAATAATATTCCAACATAGTAAAATTACAACACTTATGTACTTGAAATTTATTTAGTCTTGAGACAATTCTCAGGTCAATGTCCATGAAAATTAGAAAACCTGTTTCTTAATTTAAAAATGCTTAAAGATCAAAATTCATTTACAGGTATATGAATTTGCAAACAGATGAGCATAGTAATAGATAGATAGATAAATAGATACTTTATTTTTTTTCCCCGCAGGGTTTGAAAGGCGTTTTTTTTCTAAAAAACGATCTCAAACCTTTTACAACATAATTCCACCTCACTCTTACACATACATTACATCTGGCGTTTTTCAGGGACGTGCCCAACCTTTTACAAGCCACATACTCCTTCCTAACCCGACCTGACCGTTACGGCCCTTTACACTCTTTTACCTCCCTCCCCTCCTTGCCTTCTACCCCTTTCTTCTTCGCTGTCCCCCCCGCTCCCCCTATCCTAACTCATCATCCCCTTCCTTGTTCCGTCATCACACTCAGCGGCGTCTTCCTCTCTTCCCTCGTGTGGCAGACCTTTCTCCTCTGCTCCTTCCCTTTTCCGACCTGGCCGGCCTGGCCCCCGTCTCGCATCTTTCTATCCCTCTCCCCTCTGCATTTTTCAATCCTTCCGCCCCTCCCTCCCTCCTCTCTAGTACCCTTCTGATCTTCTCTAACTCCTCCGCAATCTTACACCACACCCTCATCATACTCTGCGATTCCTCCATCTCCCCCTCTGTCTTCTGTCCCTTTCACTCCACCCTTCTTCACCTCCGCCTTTTCTTCTGCTTCACCTCTTCGCGTCTCTTCAACCTTCTGTCTCGACCCTCTGCTCCTCTCCTCACTCTCCGTCCGCTCCTCCAACTCCTCACCCGAATCTCTTCCTCCTCCTACAAACAAAACCTTCTCCAATCCTGCCCTCCTCGATGAGCATAGTAATATTACTGCTCGATACTTTTATTTTCGAAATACCACTCCTTCAAATTTCAATTTCGTATTTGAAATTTTATATACGGTATATGCATAAAAACTTCCTACATTTTTATATTAATTTTAATACAAATTTTTTTTTACACACTCAAAAAAAAGTTTTGCTGATGTAGGTAGATTTCTAGGTGTCACAACAAAAATTTATCGCTGTTTTTCGTATCTGCTAGAATGTTGTTTGCCACATATAGAATTTATAGCAGCAACATTTTAGTAATATCTTCTGGAAAATTTAGGTCCCATGGCCAAATTTTAATCACTGCATTGAATAAATATGAGTTTTGATACTACGCTAGAACGATCTTTGTGAAAAATATAGCTGCCGATTATAACTGTAGCATCGAGATAATATATAACAACACATTCTAGATGTCACTAACTTATTTTTGTAGCTGCAGCCATAATAATTATACCTATAGCTTTTTAGGATACCTATACTAAAAAAAAAAAGAATTATTATTTGCAAGAAAATAGATTTCTTTGAATTTAGTTTCCTTAATTCAAAGAATTATTAGGTGTCGAGAAAATATTTTAAATTCGGAAAAAAGTTTTCTTATTGTTAAATGTACCCAACGCTTCTTTGAATAAAGAAACCAAAGTCGAAGAAATCTATTTTCTTATTTACAAATAATATTTTTTTTTTTTTAGTGATGTGGAATGATAAACGAGTGTAATTAATTTAGAAAAAGAGAGGCGCGAGATGGCCAACATAGCTATCTCTTTCTATTCACAAATGATGGAAAAGGTCAAACTACTACGACTAGAAGCCGGATACCTTCACAACAATACTTTTTTATTCGCAATAATTTTACGAACACATACGCTGTCTACTAAACACTGAATGACTGAAGTGACTGATGACCGACACAGACTAGCACGCGATAACTGCGTAACAGTTGAGCGCGAGATTTTTTAAAATAGCTAGACATATTGGGCCCATTATACGAACTATGTTAGGTGTGAGGATTATATATTCATTTTGTCTCTCGCCGTTAATCTTTTCTGTGTACCACAGTCAAACTTTATAACAAATATGATTATTATACAGTGGCTTTAACATGGATAGGCGACAGAGAAACTTTCTTTCTAAATTTCACAAACAGTTCAGGTATAAATTATGTCTCTGTCATATAGATTGATTAAGGACGTTCACCGGTTCTTATACTTGAGAAAATCGAAATTCTATAGATTTCTTGCAACTGTGATGAATATACGTAAATTTAGGTGTGCTTTATGCGTGGTATGAATTTCAGTACCTCTTACGGTATAAAAATCGAGATACTAAGCCTCGAAGTTTCAATTTTTACCAAAATTTAGTAAAAGTTAAAACTTTGAGGCTCAGTATCTCGATTTTTATACCGCAAGAGGTACTGAAATTTATACCACGCATAAAGCACCTAAATTAACGTATATATTCACAGTTTCAAGAATATCTATATAAAATCGATTTTCTCTAGTATAAGAACCGGTGAACGTCCTTAAGTGTAAAACATAAGCGATATCACAGTATTTGCTAATCATTTATCTACCTTAACTAATTTTTTGCACCCAGAAAATTTTTGTTATATAAGTGCAAAATCATTTTTTTGAGTGTAGAAGCTTATCTTATTCGATCCTCTGTAACTTCATCGCAGCGTATTTACGACAAATTTCTATGGACGTAATAGCGTACACACTTGTTAAATTAATGTAATATCGGTTTTGCACAATCTCGTGTAGGACGTCTTAAATATTTTATTCGTAGCTTTATGTCTAAAGTGTCAAGTTGTCATCGAAATGCACGACGAAAGGTCGCGATTGTCGCCATTCTCACGATTATCTCAAATTATATTAATGTTGAACCGTAATTACTTTCGATATTACATATAAATATAACAATTATTGTAAATAATATACAATGCTATTTATTATATTTATTTTTATATATATCTAATATATAAAAATAAATAATATTTTTATTTTATTCTATTCTGTTCTATTCTTTTTATTTTATTCTATTATGTTACTTAATATATAGATAAATAATATATGTGTATGAGTATAAATTAACATATATAATAACAATTAAAGTAATTTAAATCGACCGTGACTGGCAATATATAACGTCTTTTCGATGTGAACATTGAAAAACCGTGAGCCAAACCTGCTTTGTCGGATTCACATAGCACTTTTTCGGATCAATCATCGAGACATTATTAATTTCGACCTTTTTCGCAATAAAAATTTAATTTAGAAATTACATTAACTGACCATAGTCGAAATTAATAATGTCTCGATGATTGATCCGAAAAAGTGCTGTGTGAATCCGACAAAGCAGGTTGGCTCACAGTTTTTCAATGTTTACATTGAAAAGACGTTATATATTGCCCGTCACGGTCGATTTAAATTACTTTAATTGTTATTCTATACTGGCAAAAGAAAATTTATTATTCTGTTTAACATATATAATATATTTCTATATAAGTATATAAACTTTTGTGTTTAATATTTTTCCGCGCGTTCTTTGCACCCTTCTTACAAAACGAAGCGGTAACGTGCCTCTTTCTCTGTGACAGGTTTTCGACAGGATACGATCGGAGTTTCCGGGCACCTTGAACAAAATCTTCCCTGTGAAAGGTGACGAAGGCCTGCCGGAGCTGGGGCTCCAGCCTGAAGACATCAGAGATACGTTGATACAGAGAGTTAATATCGTGTTCCATAGCGCGGCCACCATGCGCTTTAACGAGTCGCTGAAGATAGCCGTTAATCTGAACACGATGGGCACCGATCGTATGTTGGACTTGTGCAGGCGCGCACAAACCTTATTAGCGTCATTCACGTCAGCACGGCCTACAGTAATGCCGACCGACGGGAGATTGAAGAATCGATATACATGTAAGCTGCCAGTTAAGCACGCGTGACAGCCGCACGGATAACGCGCTACCGTTTTCATCTCGAGGGTAGATCTTCAAGATCATCTCAATCAAATTATTTTCGTCGCGGAAATACTTCCTTCTGCGATACTGTTAACACTAGATAGATACGAGCAAAGCGTTTTTCTTTAAGAACATAATGTCCGATAAGCGGAACAAAAGGGGAATCTAATGACTTAGACTATAAGTACATTCAATAAACTAGCTATTTCTTGCTTGCAATCTTCCCCTACGATACATATTTAAATTGCGAGTACATTTTTTTTATTTTACATGATACGAATTGCATTTTATGTAATCCAGTTTAGTTTACGATAAGATTCAAAATGATAAAAAGATATTAAAAAACAATGCTCCTAAAGAAATGCTCGCTTTAAATGATCTATTATTAATTAATGTCATTATTAATATACCTAATTAATATTAACTTATAATGTTTTATAATATTTACCCAATTAATCTATCATAATTTTCGATTATCTGCAATAACAAAATTTTATTTATATTTTTACGTGTCTCGTCAAGTCGATTCTTTAAATGTTTTTCGTATTACAGGACACACGTAAAATTGCAAATAAAATTGTATTCTGAATTCTGGGACGAATTATAAATTGTCTAAAATAAACTCGATTCGACTTAAAAAACTACATTCAAAAAGTTAAAATATAAGCACATACAGGGTGTCTGATTTTAAAAGATCCACACAAATATCTCAGAAACTTAACGTTATCTTAAAAAAATGTTTTAAATAAAAGTTGTAGGATTTTAGTAGTGGGAGCCCATATTGGCCCCAGTAGGGGCCCAGACCCAAAATCTAGGTAACTCACCTAATGGCCTAATTATTTAAAACATGGACCTAATTATTTAAAACATTTTTTAAGATAACGCAAAGTTTCTGAGATATTTGTGTGGATCTTTCAAAAATGCATATCCAGTACAACCTGCAACACAATCGACTTATTTCTTCCGCACACAGCACATTGCAAATTTAAAAGTTGCAAGATGAAAATGAAATTGGAAGATTTACCTCGATAATCGATTTCGGGCGTTGTTTAACGTATCTAGATTGTCCTTCAAGATATATTTTCGGATTCCTATAACATGACGAAATTGGTAAAATTTGTAAGAGCGTCGGAAGATTGTGGTAACTTTGATGTAGATATTAGAAACATGGATTGGGACATGTACTGATGCAAGTACATGTCCCAATCCACGTTTCTAATATCTACATCAAAGTTATCACAATCTTCCGACGCTCTTACAAATTTCATCAATTTCGTCATGTTACCTGAATAAAATTTCCACTCGTTTATCGCGAAGAACTCCCCGGTTTTGGCGGCGCGATCAAACCGTTTGGCCACCTTCACCATCGTGAAAGGAAACGACGCGCGTTATATTTATCGTTATAAATAAAATTGCCACGCGGTGAAACCAAGAAGAGATACTTACATGGGTTTGCAACCTTGAACCCTCAGTATAAGATCTACGATAAATGCAGGCAAAAAGTGCAACGTGACCACTATGATAGCGTGAATAAATTTGTTTGTCCTAAATGTGAAACCTGGATATCACATCACGTATTTCGATGGAGATTCTATGGCGTGTTTCCTCACGAGGTATCCAAATTCGTCCCATCTACAAGAATCATATATGCATATACGTATACAAGATAATAATACTATTCAACAAAAAGAACACTATGCACAAAAATGAGAGTAATTATACGTCTTATAGCTTTTTGGATGCTGAATACGATGCCGTTTGCCAAATTGCTCTATCATCACAATTTTGAGAAATTTGTGATTGTCATATTAGGAAATGTGTCATATTAGAGAAAGAAAACATATACATATATGAACATATGTTTTATATATAATTATATACATATATGAAAAATTTTTTCTCGGGTTATTAAAGAAAGAATAGACATTTCACTGTAAAATATATTGAATGACGATAAGAGTAATAGAGAGAAGAGACTGTACTTGTTTTACTGAAAGTTACCGGAAAAATCCAATAAATATAATTGATTATTTACAATGTTTGTTGCTATAATGGACACTTAAAAAATGTTTTAAAATTTTCTTTTACAAGTTAATACATTTTTAAATTTAACGAGTTATTATAACGAGAAATGAGTGTTCTTGAAAAACACATGCAAATGGAAGGGGTGAGATTAATCAGGAATTAAATAATTTTCTTCCATGTCGATATCAGCATACATGTGTCACATTTAATTGTTTACATTTAATGGGTATAATGGCGGAGATTGGAAGAGGTACCGTTAGAAGTATCGTGTGTAACGCAAAATTAATGGTAGACGTTGTACCTATCGATTTTGTTGTCAATACATTGATCTGCGCATCTTGGCACAATGCCATGTAACGTACTGACACGATAAAGATTTACAATTGTACCAGCAGTACAGTACATCCGATTACGTGAGTATATGCAGCAATAGACATAACAAAACGTTTAAATAAATGCATGTGTGCGAGCACCCGCGCAATTTAATAGTTTTTCAGGTTGCTAAATACTAATCTGATATGTCAAAGTTAATAAATTCAATTTAAATTGCATTAAAAACCCTAATCCTCTACTTAAATTGTAATAAAAATTCGAATATTTTAAAATTTTGATTCCGCTATATCTATAATCAATTTTAAATTTTAATAATTTAATTTAAAAACATTTAGTAGACTTTTTAATGGCGTATGCAAATCGCAACTTTGATGCAACAGATCCTATTTTATTCACAAATTTTTTTAAATCGACACAGCAAGTTTTTTTTAAGAACTGAAAATCCTAATATGACACA
The DNA here is from genome assembly GCF_030848805.1 of Temnothorax longispinosus. NCBI lineage: Eukaryota > Metazoa > Arthropoda > Insecta > Hymenoptera > Formicidae > Temnothorax > Temnothorax longispinosus. The sequence goes on from NC_092358.1 coordinate 10,011,129, forward strand.
AATTTCCTAATATGACAATCACAAATTTCTCAAAATTGTGACGATAGAGCAATTTGGCAAACGGCATCGTATTCAGCGTCCAAAAAGCTATAAGACGTATAATTACTCTCATTTTTGTGCATTTTTATTTTTGTTGAATAGTGTTATCTTGTATACGTATATGCACATATGATTCTTGTAGATGGGACGAATTTGGATACCTTGTGAGGAAACACGCCATAGAATCTCCATCGAAATACGTGATGTGGTATCCAGGTTTCACATTTAGGACTTAGGACAAACAAATTTATTCACGCTATCAGTGGTCACGTTGCACTTTTTGCCTGCATTTATCGTAGATCTTATAGAGTTTTTTCTTGGCTGCACTATCGCCTACTAGTGCAACACTAGTGCAACACTAGTGCAACGCTATTGGGTAGTGCAGGGCAGTGCAGGGCGGTAGTGCAGCCAAGAAAAAACGCTATTATACTGAGGGTTCAAGGTTGCAAACCCATGTAAGTATCTCCCCTCGGTTTCACCGCGTGGCAATTTTATTTATAACGATAAATATAACGCTCGTCGTTTCCTTTCAGGATGGTGAAGGTGGCCAAACGGTTTGATCGCGCCGCCAAAACCGGGAGTTCTTCGCGATGAACGAGTGGAAATTTTATTTGGGTAACATGAACGATGTTACCCGAATAAAATTTTTAATAAATTATTTTATAGATAGCGGAATCAAAATTTTAAAATATTCGAATTTTTATTACAATTTAAGTAGAGGATTAGGGTTTTTAAGGAGGTTGAAGCAGTTTGGTCAACTCTAGATTTTAGTTTGTAAAAAATATATATGATAGTATAGGATCTACCGCATGTGTGAGAATTATTTCAGATTTATTGACCATCCAGAAGCTGAGATATTAATTTCCAAAAATGCGTCGTTTTACATGGGGTTAGATGGAGAAAGCGTTGACGGCGATGATTGATCCCAATTTTCTTTAATATCTAAGTCTATATAAACGCTCAAAAAACGTGCCTACGCGTACAGTAAATTAATGCGAACATTTAGAACGCAAGAAAACACGTATTCACCATCTAATAACAAATATATTACAAGTTAAAGCGATCGAAATTAGACTGAAATAGCAGTTGATAGTTCGCGAGTAGGTAGATGTGGCAACGCAGCGTCGCCCGCGTTTTGGCTGTACCCGAATCCTGTCGGTATGTGCACATTTTTGTGGTTCTCTTCCGTGCTATGTCCACGATTTTTTGATTCTCCTTTGGAAATAAAACCAAAAAATCATGAATCTAACGGAAAGAAAACCAAAAAATTGTGAACATAACATAAAAGAGAATCCTAAAATCGTTGACATTACTACAAAATAGTAGACACAGCACGGAAGAGAACCAAAAACGTGCACATACCGACAGGATTTGGGTATAGCCAAAACGCGGGCACCTAACCTCTTATCCAGAATGACAGAAAATTCACCGGCATGTTTACGTTTAGCAACTGCCGTTACGTGGCTCAACACAGAGGCGAGTACTGCTACCAACCCCATAAAAGTGAAACGTTGCCAAGTTTCAATCGTATTTAATATAATCGACGGAAAGTTATTAAAAAATCGATAGCTTATATAATTGTCAAGGGAGCTACCAGTAAGAATCATTATTTCATTCTATCAACGGCAAAACATATATTCATGCCATTTTTATATTGAAATAATTAGCAATACTACAAGTTTTCAAGTTGGCATTGGCAAAAAAGTGTTTCGTTTTTAGCTAATTAAAATATAAAGATGCATAATATGATACTTTTACTATACGTTTTATGCAATAGCAGCGTATGGAGAATAAAATGATACCTAATACAGATTTTTTAATGACCTAATAAAAAACTTTTTTCTAAACCGTCAATTGACTCAACTGGATCGCTTCAACCTCCTTAATGCAATTTAAATTGAATTTATTAACTTTGACATATCAGATTAGTATTTAGCAACCTGAAAAACTATTAAATTGCGCGAGTGCTCGCACACATGCATTTGTTTAAATGTTTTGTTATGTCTATTGCTGCATATACTCACGTAATCGGACGTACTGTATACTGCTGGTACAATTGTAAATCTTTATCGTGTCAGTACGTTGCATGGCATTGTGCCAAGATGCGCAGATCAATGTATTGACAACAAAATCGACAGGTACAACGTCTACCACTAATTTTGCGTTACACACGATACTTCTAACGGTACCTCTTCCGATCTCCGTCATTATACCCATTAAATTTAAACAATTAAATGTGACACATGTGTATGCTGATATCGACACGGAAGAAAATTATTTAATTCCTGATTAATCTCGCCCTTTCCATCTGCATGTGTTTTTCAAGAACACTCATTTCTCGTTATAATAACTCGTTAAATTTAAAAATGTATTAACTTGTAAAAGAAAATTTCAAAACATTTTTTAAGTGTCCATTATAGCAACAAACATTGTAAATAATCAATTATATTTATTGGATTTTTCCGGTAACTTTCAGTAAAACAAGTACAGTCTCTTTTCTCTATTACTCTTATCGTCGTTCAATATTTTACAGTGAAATGTCTATTCTTTCTTTAATAACCCGAGAAAAAATTTTTCATATATGTATATAATTATATATAAAACATATGTTCATATATGTATATGTTTTCTTTCTCTTTTATAATCTTTACGATTCATACAATTTATACGATTGTATAAAATTACGATTGTATACCTGTGTAATACCGTTAGTATTATCTATCCATCCTAGAAATGGCTCTTGGTACGCGGCACAGACTATACTCGGTCGTACAATTGCGATCAATAGGCCGCTTTCCTTACACATTACGATCTGTTCCGCTAATCCTTTGGTCAACGTATACGTATTCGGATGTTTGCCGATCAGTCTTTTCTCTATTATTCCTATCGTCTCGTCGTCCAAATTTTCGCACATATCGACTACCGTGTACGGCTTCACCTCCGTGCTGTAACATTAGCAATATACGATTAAGCGCCTTTTAGCTCTATAACTCGCGTCAGAATTTAGAGCAGAATTTTATTCTTAATTTTATATATGTATGTATTTTAGTATAAATTTTATACATACAGGGTGTTTTATTTTTAAAGATCCACACAAATATCTCAGAAACTTTACGTTATCTTAAAAAAATGTTTCAAATAAAAGTTGTAGGATTTTAGTAGTAGGAGCCCATATTGGCCCCAGTAAAGCCCCAAACCCAAAATCTAGGTAACTCACCTAATGGCCTAATTATTTAAAACATGGACCTAATTATTTAAAACATTTTTTAAGATGGATCTGAGATATACATTTTACACTAGCAATATACATTAGCGATATTTAGACCTAATAAAAATATGTGCTGCATATAGGTATAACATGCAATTTATTCTCGCTCATGTACAGACGGCGTCATTAATGCTTTCCTAGCTTGTGTTCTGGGGATTTTTATAGTGCACGTTACATGTATTTCTAGTAAGCAATGTGTTAGCAATAAGCTAGCAATTTAGTAACATATTTAATGAGATATTTCGATAAATTTCAATCAAATTGTATCTGCAGTAAGCTTATAATTTACTGGTGTAAAATTTACTGATACTCGGTAACAAAAAAAGTGAGAAAAGATATCACGAATAGGTTACAATGTAACCAATGCCTTGAAGGACAAATAAGTGAATCTAATTAATAATGCTAATTTTTTTGTATGCTTCAAACTTATTTTTTGCTGTCATGTCTTTTCTTCATGTTACAGTCTAATTTGATACATTTATTTACTTCATCTTTGGAGATATCTCTGAAATCTCTGATAATAGAATAAAAATAATTTATTTGAGTCACTTCTTGAAAATTTTTTGTTTAGCTCGCGCGGAAAACAAATACGTAAATGATACCGTTAGAATACAAACAAGTATATATATATATATATATATATATATATATATATATATATCACAAATAATGTAATATTTAAAGAGATACCTACGTTATAAAATTAAATAAATTTAATACAATTTAATCTAAAAATTTAAGAACATACGAAAAACCTTTCTAGTATATAACGAGTTAGTAACATGCTAGCAGTTTGATAGCTGAATTCAAATATTTAAATAATTAACGACAAATGTATCTGCAGTAAATGTTCTAACGAAGGAATCTATTAATGTTATTTGACAAAAATTTAAGAGACGCACGACTGAACCGCGCAAAACAATTAGGTTTATATCTACAGAATATCCAGGACAAAAAGTTGTTTGTTAAATGTGACATTTTGTATTTATAATGAGATCCGTTATTATATCATTGTTAGTTTGCGACGACCTCGCAAAAGAGTGAAATTGTAATCGTCAAAGGTATTCTTTCAGTAAATCTTAGACCGTCATTTGTTTGGCTCGCGCACAGCCTTAGACCACGATTTCAGTAAATTATCTCGACATTATCTCATTTCGCGGTAAGTGGTAAAATAATATTAATTATGCTTCAAAAAATGATATAACTTAATATAATAAAATAGCTTTAATACATAAGGTGAATTGTTAAAACTGTAAGGCTTACACATAGATTTTTTTGAAGAATAAATTGTCTGAACATGTAGACACAGTTTTGCTTATTCAAAATTGTCATTTAGAGTTATCAAAGTCTATGATGTTCCAATCAATATCAGTAGTCATATATTGCATGTTTTAGGTAGCGAGAAAATGATCAGTACGGGGATTCTTTAATTCCTTAACGACAGTTTCGGTATCGTTGCGCAGGTATTATATATAATAAAAAAGCTGCGTAACGACACCGAAACTGTCGTTAAGGAGTTAGAGAATCCCCGTACAGAAATACATGAAATCATTTGCGAGTTTAGTAAAATACAGAATTTTAGATCAAGGTAAATTACAACGAGACAACAATAAACACCATTTTCAAATCTGAATCTAAACTATTATATTTCATTAATATAATTATTAGAATAGTAGAAAGGTTATAAAATAAATAATTAACAAGTTTGTTACTATTTTACATAATGGTTGTCTATTGATTGGACAAAAACTGTATGCTACCTTCATTACTAATTGTCAATTTTCTGTGAAGTAGAAACGTTTCTGCAAGTTCTTGAATGAAAAGTTGATGCAACATGAATCTGGAAAACATGCGCAGCACTTTAATATTCATCATCGCGGCAACCATTCTTACCGGTGGCAAGTCGCAAAATAATTTCAGCATTCCAATCGAATCCATCCGTTTATCTGTGAACTACATGGTACCGATTCACTACACCATAAAGCTAATTCCAAATACCCACATACACGATTCCAATAAGGCAAAGCCGTCAATTATAATAATAAATTATGGCCATGTTTTATTTGATGGCGAATCTAGTACTATATAACTATAAATATCTTACAATCTACACAATATATAAAATTACATGGATTAAATCTGCTGATATCTCTTTCGATAAAGTTGTTTAAAGGAGATGGCTTAATGTATGAAATGAGTAAATTTATGGTTCTGAACCGGACATTTTAGTGTTTTACTTTAACGAAACATTATTTCCCGGGCTTTACTGCATGAAAGTAGATTACGTTGGTCGAATGACAGACGACGACACGGAAGGCTTCTTCAGATCTTCCCACGTAAACAAAAATGGAGATACAGAGTAAGTAGATGTGTTAAAACAAAGATTATTACATTGCAATGTTATCTACAATGTAATTATTACTTAAATTTTTTTACAAATTGTTGCCGTAACAAAGATACAAAAAGATTTAAACTATATATGTCTTATAAAATATAATTAATATTATTATTTAAGGACTCTTTAAATCAATTTGTTTACTCCTATAACAGTTTTTAATACCAATCATACTGTAGTTAAAAGTTAATTATTTCACAATAATATATATAAAGGAATTATAAAAATTAATAAAATGTGATAGGAACATAGTAGCAACACACATTCAGGCGACTGGAGCTCGACGATTATTTCCCTGTTGGGACGATCCGCAATTAAGAACCACATTTGCCATCTCTGTAAAGCATCACCGTAATTTTACAGCTTTATCCAATATGCCGATAAGAATGAATTATACAGATCAAGATTATATAGATCAAAATTATACAGATCACAGTTTAAAGTGGACACACTTCTTAACTACTCCTCCAATAGCCACTTATCACGTTGCGATTGCAGTGACGAATTATATCCCCATTCGCATTAATAAAAATATTTATTTGTGGTGCAGAAAATATCTTAAAGATCACTTTTTTGAGTTGGCAAAGCGAGTTATTGAAAGCGTCACGTCGCACTTAGAAACTGAATTTCAAGGAATAGAAATTCCAAAAATGGATCATGTTGCAATTCCAAACTTTCCACAAGATGGCATATCGAAGTGCGGACTCATTTTTCACAGGTAATATATAATTCAGAAGACATAATGAAATCCATCAAATGACTAATCTGTATTATTCAAAATTTCCGGAAATAATCATATACATTACTTTCCTGTGATTAATGTATCAATTAAAGTCCATAATACACGTTTACAACTTGATATAATTATACAAATTATTATAACATATAGGGAAATGGATCTTATCCATGATGAGCAATTAGATCCAGTAATGCGTAAAATAGAAGTCGCACGTGGTGTAGCGCTTAAAATAGCATATCAATGGTTCGGTAACGCAATTAGTTCATCACGATGGTCCTTTTTTTGGCTACATGACGGTCTTGCCACTATATTCGCAGAAGAAGCTGTCGATAAGTATTTTTACATTTATCATCGCAGAAATATTAAAGACTATTAATTTAAACTTTTCATTCGTTTTTATTTCTACAAACTTAGATGTGGATATTATAGACATTCAAACTTTTACAAAGTCTGTATTAAGAGAAATTTGAGGCAAATTTTATAAATACATTTGAAACAGAATAATACAAAAATATCTTGTAAAAAATTTGTTTATTAATTAATTGTTTTGATATTTTTTATATTTATATTATATTTTAACAATTCCTTATTATTCCCAAACTTAGTTATAGAAAGTAGAAAAACTTTTTAACAAAGACGTATATAGTGTGCAGCAGTACGCACTAGACCATATGGACATATCATTTGATCTAATACTGATATAAGTATATTCACTTGTAAAACTTTGTTTTTAGATCCTCATTAATTCTGGAATAATGGATTTCTTTATAGTTCGAAATCAATACGAGTCTCTTCATTTGGATTTTTACTTTAATATGAATCCCCCATGATTAACGAATAATCTGTCGGAGACCAATTCACTTTTCAATTTTCCTCGTTACATCAAAAGTAACATTATATATGTAATTAAACAATTATATTCAAATTTGCAAAAATAAGTTTTGTTGAATAAGAAGAAAGAATGTAAAAAAGAAATTTAGTTTTATTATATTTGAATACACTTTATATATCTTTCATTGTAGCACCTATTGTTTTACGGATGCTCCAAAATGTAATGACCACTGAAGTATTCCGAAGTGGTGTTCGTTCATATCTATATAAGTAGTGAGTAACAATTATATTATAATAATTACATATTATAAAAACAGAAATAGCTATAATAGCTGCCAAATTTCCACAAAAAAATTTCTCATTTTTTGTTGCATTTTTTGCTACATCTCTGAATATTCTATAGTGTTATTCCAACACTTTCTTTTTTCTTGATTGTAAGTAAATTGTATCTAATCCTACTGTTTTGTATCCTTCTTTTTATTTTTAATTTTTCAACATTTTGTAACATTTGAATTTCTTCCTCTCGTTTTCCTATTTCTATAATTTTTATATCATTCCGCGAATTCCAATATTTTTTAACAAACTATTATTTTTAAAAGTTAAACTGATTAAATATTAAATTGCAAATTATTACAAATTATAATATAAATTATAATGTTTAACACAGATATTGTACAACATGTTATATGTATTTGTAATATGTATAACTATAGTACAGACTACAGAGTATAATATATACAATGTAGAAGTTAAGTTGTACTTTTATATATTTTTATATTCAATTGATAATATCATTAGTTGTCAATAAACAAACACTGTTAATAAAATTTTTAATTTAGCGTGCATAGCTCACTGGCTCCTTATCAATTTTGGTCCATACAAGAAGACCTGCTAGCTAATGAATACCTGTTTAACATATCAAGATATGATTTCTCAGCTTGGATAAAGAACAGGCATTATCCTATCTTGACTTGGACACAAAAAAATTCTTCCTACGGAACGATGAAGCAATGGCTTAATAAAACACATTACGGTAAATGGTGGATACCTACAAGGATAATTACAAAGTCTATTTTGCCTAACAATATCAGAATACAAGTAAAACCACAAACGTTTTCATATTTGGATTACAATTTTCAAGATGATTGGGTAATGGTCGACATTCAGCAAGCTGGTAAATATTTATCAAAAAACTTATCACACACATTTCAATATTTCACGTGATCATACTTCCGCGTATTGAGTACTTATTGCTATTTACTTATAAATATCAAAAATATTCCACATGTTGCATGAAGAGAGGTATAGTAGTATACTCCATTTCAAATACATATAAAATAATATTTTATACAGAATTATATCATACACTATAATTCTGTATAAAATATTATTTTATATGTATTTGAAATGGTATACATATTGTGTACTGTTTCAAAATTATTTTTATAATACAAAAGAATAAAATAAGTAAATAAATTTATACAAAATGCTATACATTTACACTTTAAATTTCCAATCAAGTTTTTTAAATTATCAGTAAAATAATCACTAAAATAGTAAGATAAATGTGCATAATATGTAATCATTTCCATAGTAGGTATACTGCTTTGACGTTCTTGTAATATAAAAAACTGAAAGAAAATAATTGGGAAATATTTTTTTAAATTTAATCGCATGCATATAGATCAATACAAATCTGCTTATTGTATGTACAACAGGATATTATCGCATTAGCTATGAGAATAAAAACTTGCACCAAATTGCACATTACTTGAATTCAGAAGAATATGAACATAAAGTGTCATCAATCGTGCTAAAATAATTGATGACGTGTTTCACTTCATGATTGCACGCCAGCTCAATATTTCTATGTTCTGGAAACTGACAAATTACTTACGGCAAGAAACAGATTACGTTGCATGGTATCCTATGATCAAAATGTTTGAATATGTATCGAATGTGATTCCATTTGATACAAACGCAACTGGTTTCAACATTATGGTATAAAGCGTATATATCATACTATTATATAAAACCCGACTGTTTGTCTGTCCGTCTGTCCGCGAACTACTCATTCGTTAGTGGACCGAATTTTTACCAAGGGTACATGAAATAGGGGTAGAATTTCCCGGGGAGTGCTATAGGGTGTATAGTTTTTCGTTACCGATTTTCTGGAAACCGGTTTTTTTAATTTCTTCAATTTTTCGGGAAATAATTGACGGAATTTCAAAGAATTGTATATAAAACAGGGGTTGAATTTTCCGGGGAGTGCCATAAAGTGTATAATTTTTTGTTACCGATCTCTTTGGAAGCCGGTACCGAAATTTTTTTAATTAAAAACCATTTGACCGAATTTTTATTAAATTTCATATACTTTTAATACCGATTTTTTTGGAAACCGGTATGAGAAATTTTTTGAATTAAAAACCATTTGACCGAATTTTTATTAAAAGTATATGAAATAGGGGTAGAATTTCCCGGGGAATGTAGAGTGTATAGTTTTTTGTTACCGATTTTTTGGAAACCGGTTTTTTTAATTTTTCTAATTTTTTGGGAAATAATTGATTGAATCTTAAAGAATTATATATGAAGTAGGAGTATAATTTCCCGGAGAGTGCTATAAAGTGTTACTATTTTTTGTTACCGATCTTTTTGAAAACAGGTTCCGAATGACTGAATCTCAAAGAATTGTACATAAAGTAGGTGTTGAATTTCTTGGGGAGTGAATAAAGTATATAATTTTTTGTTACCGATTATTTTGGAAACCGGTATCAGAAGTAGATAAAAAAATAATATTTTTCAATTTATAGCATTTTAGAGAGAGAAAGAGAAAGAGAGAGAGAGAGAGGGGGGAGGGAGAGGGAGATGGAGGAGGAGAAAGGGGGGAGAGAGAGAGACTATTTGCGTGTCTTATTACACATGTCCTCCGGGGCGAAGCCCGGATAACCAGCTAGTTATTTAATAAAAAACATAGCTTATTAACTATTGTCTTTGTATAGACGTGTGTAATTTCAAAATTATTTTTTACTTCTTGTTTTATACATTGTATATTAAACATTTTTTGTACATGGATATTAATTTTATAAAAGATTTGAAAAACATTAAACGCGCGCACAGACATTAGGTACGTTTCTTATAATTCATGTTATTTTAGCAAAATTTGAAAGAATTGTTGGATGGACTTTTTGAAATACTAAAATCTGAAAACTTTATACCGAAGAATGACATTACTATATGTTTAAGACAAGAAATCCGAAAATGGGCATGTATTTTCCGTCATGGTCCGTGCTTGGAAATGGCCAAAAGAAAGTTACTATCGCATTTCGACAATCCTCTAAGCATGTAAGTATCTGCAGTATACTCATCGCTAATTGAGCACATTTCTTGCAATTCACACCGTGCTAGTTACATTTTCTCACCAAAATACAAACAACAAGCAAGATTTTTGTATATACGTTTTTATTTCTTTTTTCAAATTAATAGAGATTCACCAGAGTGGAAAGAATGGATATTTTGTAAAGGTTTATTAGAAGCAAATATATCTGTATGGAACATCGTAACGCATAAATGGATAGGAGATAAACGATATGAGCTTCTACCATACCTAACTTGTACTCGATATTCTTCTATTCTTTTAGAACACCTTCCGTATATGTTCGATAAATGGAATCTTACGACACATGAAGATACTGCAATTATCCGTTCTTATATAAACATTTTTCATACATTTGTTACAAAGCATGTTAACAACTATTCTATCCTTACGAAGATTTTAGTGAATCTTGAGCGAATAAAACCCAAGTAATTATATTTTTTAATAAATAAACACTGCTTTTTTTAATAGATACATTTTTAATATAATTATAAACATCTCTGTTGCTCTTACAGAAATATCAGTATAATCTTAGCATTAACGGACATCATTAACCATGTGTATTCTAAAAAACACCTTAATAAAGTAAGTAAAATAAAACCAAATATATACCACACGCAATACACGCATGCGACGTACGCACACATATACACACACAATCAGAAGAATAAAGAAGAGAACGTGCGTACGTATGAGTGTGTTAAGACGTACGTGTGTGTATGTATGTGAGAGGAAGAGAGGCGTGGATGGAAAAGAAATTTTACTTTTTCTTATAAATATATGAATGTGCATATGGCATGTTCGCAGAAATATCATACGCACGTGCGCGCTAGCACGTAATTTACGTTAAAAACGTTTTTGTGCAATAATATGTTAAATTTAACTTTTATTGTGAAATAATTGTAAATTATTTAATATGAATGTAAAAAATTAATTTTGTTTCAGATACTTATTCGTTTGGAACAACAAAAATACATAACTGATGAACAACAAATTGCAGAAATTCAAAGCAAGATACAAATACGTTCGTCTGAAATTAAAGATCAAATAAATCATTTTCAATTTTTAGTTTGATCAATCTAAACTGAAAATTATATATGTATAAATTTTGGTGTATAGTATCTCGAATCATTTTAAAACAATAATGCGGCTAATATATTGATGCCAAATATCTCTTTTAATTTTGAATATTTTTGTGAATGTTACTTATATTCTTTTTATTAGTTTCATTAGTAGTTTTATTAGTTTCATATTATTAATATTACTATTGTTCTTGTATGATTTGATATATTTGGTATATTTCATATTATATTAAAATCGTTAATATTCCAAAACCTACAACGTAAAGAGTGCATGTTATAATTAATAATAAAATTTTATAATAATTCTTTTATGTGTCTTTGTTCTTAAATATCCTTGTCAAATGTATATAATAATCAATGTTTTGTTTGCATATATAACAATGGTCCGCGTCATAGAAAAGGATAGAGCGCATGTGCGGCCCAATCTCTGACTCTTTTCAACCAATATTACAATATTGGATGGAAAGAGATAGATATCATTTTCACGCGGTATGCGCCGTTTAGTAGTATATGTCGATGACCGGCCGTACGTCAGTGAGCAGCGCACCAGCTAGTATGAGCGCACACTAAGGGACGCGGCTCACTGACATACGCTCGGCTATAAAACACAGTACTGGTTGGATTGACTTTACTCAATAATTACTATTTTACTAAGCATTATATAGAAAAAATGGCTTAGTACTTTTCAACTCAATTTTTTATAAAGAATATTGCTGTGTAATTAGTGAGCACGAGAATTTGATAACACCTTGTATATATCTATATATAATATCTATAATGTAATTATTCCTTACTGTTATACACATAATAATTTCCATTTTATTAACATACAGAAATACTTATAATCAATTCTGTATACGCTATATTCAAAATAATTAATTAATTGCACGTTGAGGATATTTGTACAAAACTATATTTTCAATTTTTGTGTATAATGATACCATTTAAATCTTTATCTCATACTTTAATTATATATATATATATATGTATTATTATATATCTATAACTTTATTTAAGACAATTATAAAAAGTATTAAATTGTGGAAGGTTTTTGCTATCACCACACATTCAAGTGGATGGAACCCGACGATTGTTTCCTTGTTGGGATGAACCACACTTCAAGACCACGTTTGCAATTTCCGTAAAGCATTATCGCAATCTTACGGCCTTATCCAACATGCCGATAAAAAGCAAAAATATGGACGATGATGACTTTATGTGGACACACTTTCAAACTACTCCTCCAATGTCGATTTATCAAGTTTCGGTTGTTGTGACAAACTTTTCTCATATTCATATTAACGAAAATATCAAGTTATGGTGCGAGAATTGCTCAAGATTGCAGCCACTAAAATACGCCGAAGAAGTTATAAAAAATATCACGTTGCAATTGAAATCTGAATTTAATGGAATAAAGATTCCGAAAATGGATCATATTGCAATTCCGAATTTTCCGCACGATGGCACATCGAAGTGGGGACTCATCTTTCACAGGTAATACATGATTTTAGATATAAAACAACAAATTGAGTAATACAATTATTAATATTATTTAAAATTTCAATATCTAAGTATACGAATTTTATACATAACTTTAAATTAATTTAAAAAATTAAACCAAGTAATTAATATTATCATATATATAATATTAATTGATCTTAAACCTTCTAAAAAACAAGCCTTCTAACAATCTTAGAATACAAATTTTATTATATTTTAAAAATTAATTTAAACAGTAGATATTTAGCGATATATTACACATTTAATAACAAAATATTTATGCAAAAAATAAAAATAACTTTTCAGAGTCATAATTTAATATTTCAAAATTGTACGCAATTTAATCTTTTTTCAAATATTTTATACAGTTTACCAAATCATATCGACGTGTATAAATTAAATTACAAAACACTTTACTTTAAATAAAAAAATTATTTTGTAAGCAAAAGCGTTTATAATAATTATCAGGGAAGAAGATCTAATCTATGATGAAAGATTAAACACAGTTATGCGTAAAATAGAAATCGCACATTCCATAGCACCTAAAATAGCATATCAATGGCTTTGGTAATGCAATCACCCCATCTTCGTGGACAGATTTTTGGTTACACGATGGTTACACTTGCTATATTATTCGGAGAAGAAACTATCGCTAAGGTAATTTTATCGCACAATATCGATATTTCCAATATCGCACAAATAAAATGTATATATTGTAATATATACATATATGTATATATTATATATATATATATATATATATATATATATATATATATATTGTGTCAAAAATATATTTAAAAGTTATCCAAGTTGTTCCCAGAATTACGATGGATTATGTTAAAAACTTCTAGAAAAAATTTATAATACAATAAAAAATTTAGTTAAAAAGTTTATATACGTTAAACGTGGAATATATATATATATATATATATATATATATATATATAATATCAATAGTCTGGTAAAAATTTTTGTTATCTATAATTTTGACAATATCTAATCTTCTAATTTTGTAATATCTTATTTTAATAATTTAATTTGTTATTACTTTTTTTATTAATTTAGAAAATAACAAAACCTTTATGACGAATAAGCATAACAGCATTTAACCAGAGTGTAAACATGTCCAATCCAATATTCATATAATGACTAAACTTTACTTTTAGGTCTTTAATAATTCTGAGATGATGGATTTATTCATAGTTCAGAGTCAATACGATTCTCTTCATTTAGATCCCCATCTTGATATGAATCCTCCAGAAAATAACAGCCTGTCGGAAATTGATTCAATTTTTAGTTCTCCCTATTACATGAAAGGTAAGAATCGAGGAATAATTAAAAAATTGCATACAATTTGTAAAAATACGTATTATAAAAAAAGCATATATTGTATAATTTAAACCACTTACTTTAAATTTAACTATAATGTGCACATATAATTATAGTAATCATTGTCTTACGAATGCTCCAAAACAAAATTACCGATAAAGTGTTTCGATAAGGTGTTCTTACATTGCTGCGCAATTAGTGAGTAATACAAACAAATATAGTTAAATACTGCAAATACAGTAAAACTGCCACATCTCCTTGAAAACATTGTACATTTTTATTCGCATTACTCTCTGTATATTTGAATATTTTTAATTATCTTTTTTGTTTTTATTTTTTCTGTCCTTTATAGCTATATTTTCTCGAATTTTTTGTATTCTTCTAATTATTTTTTAATGTATTTCTTTAAATCTTTATATATCTTAATTTATTTATTTTTATCTGTCTATTTTATTCATTTTCACAACTTTTATCGAATTTTATGATTCTTTGTTCAACTAATTGAAAAAAATTAATTGAATCGTACATATATTAAATTGCAAATTTTTACCAGTTATATTATAAATTATAATATCTAATATAAATTATGTATACGATATAGTATACATAATTTATCTGTACGGTGTGATATGGTATTTATACGTATTTGTAATACGTGTGACTGTATTATAGAACATAGTATAAACATATGAGATAAATTGCAATTTTATATTATTATTAAAAATTGTTTGTATTATTTACTGTCAATAATAATAAATTTTTGCGTTTAGCATGTCTACCCCACTGACTCCCAATAATTTTTGGGATATATACATTCAAGGAAATTTAACTAAGGCATTTTATAACATATCTCCTGATTTCCAAAAGTGGATAATATATAGACATTATCCTACCATAAACTGGACACAAGAAATCCCTCAATACAGAACATTGACGCAATATCTTAATACATCGAGTTACGGTAAATGGTGGATACCTGTAAGTCTTATATCAGAAATGATGGTGGATGCTATACTAAGATATTACTAACACCGCAAGTGCCGTCTGTAAATATAAGATATTTTAGGCGCTCTGCTGAAGATGATTGGATAATTGTCGACATTCAGCAAGCTGGTAAATACGTATGAAGCTTCAGAGTGATTTCTGAAATTATTAGTAAAATTATCAGTAAAATAATGAGATGAATATAAACAACTTGTATAAAAGTGCGAGTATATATGTATATGCGTGCACAGGCGCATGACCATGTACAGGTGTAATAACTTCCAATTTATCTTTCTTACATAATTTTACCATCATAAGAAAGAAAGAAAATAAAAAAATGCGAAAGCATTTATCCCAATATAATCACGCAAATATAATTATTGTTAAGTATTTTTATTATACACAACAGGATATTATCGCGTAAATTATTATACAACAAATAATTGGCGTAAAATTGCATATTACCTAAATTCTGGAGAATATAAAGATATAAGTGCTATTAATCGTGTTAAAAAATCATCGATGACGCATTTCATTTCATGATGACGCGCCAAGATCAATTCATCTATATTCTAGGAACTCACAAAATACTTATCGCGAGAGACAGATTACGTAGCATGGTATCCTATGTTCAAAGTATTTTAATATATATCGAGTGTATTTCCACTAGCAGAAAACAAAAACAATTTTAATTTCATACATATTAAGGTGACGAGCCACAGTTATAAATTAATTAATACATTAATTAATTAAACATAATAATTAAATAATACAAAAAATATTAAAATTTAGATAGCATGTAAAGTAATTTTTAAATGTAACATATACTGCTAAAGTGATTCTATTACAGTTCTTCATAATCCCATTTCGATGTAAAATATCAGAAATTTCGGACCAAAGTATGGTCTCGGCATTATAATTTGAGCGTCACATTTTATTTGTATGACGATAAGCCTAGAGTTATTTTGCCGATATTAAAACTAGAAAACATGCGTGTGGTCGCCACGCGCGTTAGAAGTGAAACTTCTAAAGGCAAGGCTTTGCCATAACTTTTCTGAAATTAATACAAAAACAATGCAACGGAATTATATAGTCACTCCAAGCCGCCCGCAACTCAAAAATATAGTGTTATACGCAGTTCTCACTATATCCGTCTTGCCAGTGCCGTACGCCTGATCGAATTTTCGTGACGTGTTTTCGAGTCGCAAAATCGAATTTACTTACCGATCCAAAAGGAGTTTTACTTTGTACGCCTGTTGGTCAAATTTTCGTGACACTATTTCGTGACGTTTTTTCGTGTCGCACAATCGAACTTACTACCGTACCAATTAAAGAAGTTTTATTTCGTACGCCAATTGGTCGAAAATTTTCGTTACACTTTTCGTGTCGCATAATCAAACTTACTACCGTACCAAAGAAGTTTCACTTCCGTTACACTTTTTCGTGTCGCGAATCGAATTCACTACCGTGCCTAAAGAAGTTTCACTTCAAAAAATGTATTGAAAGAATTTTAAGACGCACATTGATTATGCCTCTTGTAAACGTAGCAATATAAAATTTATATTATTTCAGGAAAGAATAAGAGAATTATTAGCTAAGCCTCTGGAGATACTAGGATTTGAAGATCGTCCGATGGAAAGTGACTTCACTAAATGTCTGAGACAAGAGATCGTAAAATGGGCATGTACAGCCGAATTGTCTAACAATAAGTGCCTACAAATGGCAAGATCTAAGCTAGGACAACATCTAGAATATTCTGAATTAAAGTAATTTTTTTGTGTAAATGAAATTATTAGTTATAGTCCTTTACGCACCACATGACAAAATGTCTTCTTATAGTTACTCTTATTATCTGATTAAAAATTGTAGAATTTTACCAGAGTAGAAGGAATGGACGTACTGTAGGGGAACTGTGCCTAATATCGCTGTTCCTTGTTTCTAATTTCGTACTCTACGATACTGAGACTCTTAGATGTAAATATCGTCAATTTAACGTACGTTATATTGACATCATTTTGACTTTTCTGTTCTTGGGTTGGAATAATATAATTTACGTCATTTGTTGGTCAATATAACGTCAAATTTACATTATTTTAATTTTTCAGTTCTACTTAGGCTTATGCAGTGAGCAGTAGAAGCTGTTGAACAACGCTGCTTTGGATGATTTTTTGTTTTACTTGAATCAGAACTGTGATATAAAACGTAACGTGACAGTTCATATAGTTTCAATGAGGTTTTGAAATTTTGCAAAGAGGTGTCTTCCGTTATAAATACGGCAAAAAAGATATGTACTAAAAACGAATTTCTGTCGTGAAAACATGTAATATTATGTCTAATTTCCCTCCTAAATTAAAGATATTCATTATTGCTAATCATTGTTGTGATGCCTTAGTCGGTTTTATGTTTCTTCCCTTTGTGTGTGTGTGTGTGTGTGTTCTAATTCCGCCCTCTAGAAATGTTTATTGTACCGACCATTTTTTCTAACTGGTCTGCCTCTAGAATATCTCTGAAGTTCCCTCAGCCTTTTGCTCAATGCGAGTAACAGTACCTTTTTCCTAGAGTAAATCGGCCAAGCGGGACGCTGATCACATCATCCCACCTTATAATTCGTAAAACTCTATGGACTTTTTTATAATCGTTAAAAGGGGATATATTTACCAACCCTATTTTGAGTTGTGTCTATTTCCAGCACGTATTAATTGTGTATTATAATTGTATTTTTAGTACAATACTAGGAATACTTTTCTTATGTTGTCAACTGCTACATTTTCTGTTTTCCTTCAAAAAAGATAGTTAAAATAAACGTTTTGAACACATTCAAGTCACGGAGATCACATTATGGCAATCTTAGAATAAAATAAAGTAGTTTGGTTATATTTTTATAAGATTTTTTAGTCAAAATTTTAGTTTTATTAAATATGGTGCAATATTAGGCATAGTTCCCTTAAAGATCTTAATGCTCCGATTACATGACCACTTCTAACAATGTTTAAAGATGATGTAGATATGATATTCCACTTTTATAGCGGCATACATTGGAGAGAAGCAATAAGACAGAATGCAACAAAGGAAGACATCAAAACTTATATCAGAACTGTCCATTCCACTATTGTAAAATATGCTAATGACGAGATCGCCCTTTATAGAATATTATGGAACTTGCAGCACATCAAACCACCGTAATAATAATTTTATTTCTATAAATTTATTCTGTCTTTAATCGTGGTAAATTTTATAATATGTATTAATTATATAAATATTTTAAATATAACAATTTGTGTCAGTACTATAGCAAGTAATTTGATTAAATGTGTATATCGACAGTATAGGGGAGACCGGGGCTATTCGTGACACTGCTGAAATTTTGTCGCGGGCCTAACTTTAAAGTGCTTGCTGCTAGAAACCTGTAATATCAATCACAGATGTTTCTTAGTGTCCTCTAGGTACCAACGGAATGGCATTTGCGTGTCAACCATTTTTCGCTCTCAGTGACAGAAAGTTTGATTTCAAGTGCTCAAAGTAAATTTTTTCAAATCCCAAAAATTTGTTTTCTCGCCGAATAAAATAATAAGAGATCCGAAACGGTAAGTTGTATTCGGTCACTCGACTTCACTAAGCATAATGCATAAGTAGATTTTATGGTATTCTTTCTTATCTGTAAGTCACGGATCATGAATAAGGAAAAATCACGCCGAGGCATTTCGTGACACGAGCAATCGGGGTAACCAAAAACGCCACGAATAAGCGTTCAAAGGAAAAACCAATTCGTAGGGGCCGTGGATGCCTTCGAGAAGTGGTTTCCCGTAATCGAATGTGAGCAATGAAGGCAATTAATGGAACAAGCGTTACATTTTTCCTCATAATTTTTTATACATATAATATGTAAATTCTGACAAATAAAGGCTTTTTCAAAGTATAAAGTAGATAAAAATTGCAAAAACGAAAGAAATCTATATAGTTTGTTCAATCAGAGAAAGTGTTACGCATTATCCCGTGGTTTGTCACGAATTACCCCGGTTTCGGGGCAATTCGTGACACATGACACAGCGATACATTTCTTGATATTTCGAGACTCGTGAGAGAAAAACCTACATATTTTTTTTCTTTTAAACTAGAGAGATAGACAATTACATCGCACTAATAAAAATTTTTTAAACATTTATACGACGCAAGAAAAAAATTTGAAAAAAAAATGTGTCACGAATAGCCCCGGTCTCCCCTAATATAGACGGAGGTGAGTGGAGGTAGACCTCGGTTTGCGTGGAAAGTTGAAAATCTAAATTGTACAGTGAGGTGGATCTCGCTTTGCTTGGAAAATACAATGCTCCAGAGAAACATCCACGCAAAGCGAGAGTCCACCTCACCCTACCCCACCCCTGCTTATACAGTGGGAATAACCGAGGTCTATCATTGTACGATTCGGGTTTTCAACTTTCCACGCTAACCGAGGTCTACCCCCATCCACCCCCGTCTACATGTGTACTCTCTATACACACATATCAGCAAATTACTTCCTTTAGCACTGGCATAAACTGTAATTATATATCTCAAATAACTTTTTAATAAACATCTAGCGACGGCTAAGATATTCTGAAAGTCACTCAGAAGGGTGACATATATATTATATGTCAAGGTCAAAGTCATCGGTGGTGGCTTCGTTAATGTGTATTTTCACCAAAATTACAATACGTATTAACAGTAAACATTTTGCGAATACTGACATTATATGTTTCAGCTACACTGTACCTTTTACATCAACAATGGCCAATAGACTTAGACCGTGGACAAATAGAGTCAAAAGTTTACAGCAAGATAGAAGAACGTTGGTCTGAAGTTGAAAGGCAAATTGACCATTTCGATATGCTCCTTGACAAATCTATATCGATCACGAAAAAGTCAAATGTTAAAAAACCAGATAATAAGAAGTTCAATATTAAACTACGTTTTCCTACGTCTATTGGATTCGTTGGGAGAGATAAGCAGTCACGTAAGATGCAGTGAACAACTGTTCAAAGAAATCGAAGACGACACATGTGAAATTATAACTACCTACAGAAAACTACAAAAAAGTTTTACAACGCCTAATTATATTTATCTTAACTTTAAATATTTATTCCCTTTATTTGTATTTATCTTCAATCGAATATCAATCTATATCATAAAAATTATATCTTTATTTCTTATTTGTAATTTATTTATTTATTATTATTATTATTACTAATCTCTTGCACTATTCTAATTGTATTACTTGTAATTTTAAATTATTTTGAAATTACATCCCATTTTCGTTATTAATCTAAGCGTTGTAACAAAGATTTTGAAACGATTTATAATAAATTATTTATAATACTGTTGTTTTGCATTGTTATTTTTATACATTTTAAACAAAATATCGCATGCATGGTTATCTAATATATAAATATTACTTCCAACGCATAATGTTTTATATTGCGGATATTAAAAATATTTTTGAGAAGTCATATCAGCAATAAAAATAAAAATAATAATAACTTATTACAAGTCTACTTTTTATATTTACATGTTTATGTTAAAGTTTGTATCAGTCTAGGTGCAAGAATATAGTATATATATAGGTACATTCAGCATTTGTAAAAATAAAAATATTCAATTTCGGACAATGGAAAAAGAATAATTTCTAGAGACTTAAGATTAAAAAATCCTCTGCTTAGCCCAAAATACTTGCGTGTATTTAAGATAAACAATTGTAGCAATTGCTTTTAGTCCAAAAATGCAAAGTGTGGTAATATAAATATATATCATTAGACCCGTGAAAATGTCAATAAATTAATAGACGGCAATACGAGTCAAGCGCGGTACGTGGTGCGCAAATAGAAAATTAATAGTTACAGAAAGTAACGAATTAAAATGTATATACGTATATACATATATTCCAACTTAATAAACTGCGCGCTGATTATTTGTCGGACTTGAAACACAGCTATCATTGGAACATTAATACCCTTCTCTCCCCGGAATTAAATCTACACGATTTAATTGTATAAAAAACTGTAAAGAAATTATTGCGAAAAATATTAATGTTCCAACGATAGCTGTGTTTCAAGTCCGACAAATAATCGGCGCGCAGTTTATTAAGTTGGAATATATGTATATATACGTATATACATGTTAATTCGTTACTTCTGTAACTATTAATTCTTTATTTGCGCACCACGTACCGCGCTTGACTCGTATCGCCGTCTATTAATTTTTAGAATATAATTAAAGAATATAATTTTTACAAAGAATAAGCATTAATTAGTGAATTTAATATTTATACTACAATTTTGGAATTGAAAGATTTGATTATTTTCTCTATTTTTGTATTTTAGATGTTAATTCAGTATCTTCAGTCATGATACAGCCAGCAAGCGACACAAGTCGACACAAACGTCGTTTTATCTTTCTTTTTTGGCAATGAGTAACAAAGACAAAACGACACTTGTGTCGACTTGTCACTTGCTGGAAAGCTTCTTATATATGTTTTAAGATTTGCCCGTTACTTTACTTTCCGCCCGCTAAACAGGGAGGAAAGAGGAAAGTGATCACTTTCCGCCCTAGGGAGGAAAGTGACCACTTTCGTCCCTGTAACAGGAACGAAAGTAACAACTTTCCTCCCTGGCATGAAATTGGCCACTTTCGTCCCTCTCTACAGGCACTGGAAAGTCGAACTTTCCGTGGAGGTGTTATGAAAATAAATTTTTCAATGAATTGATTGATTATGTAAATGAAATAGTGAGGCCAAAAAATGTGTTGCCAAAGTTCAAAATTATAGATTGTTAAAATGTATGTTGAATAACAATAGCCGACATCGAATACAAGTAGTAGCATGGAACAAAGAAATAGAAAATAGAATAGCAATTGGAAAGGTGGAACCCCACTTGAAACCTAATTATGTAAGTAAATTTTGGTATAAATGTATGGAGTTAATATATAACAATATTAATTTATTTATATTATTTAGAATGTCATTATGTATAAAGGTATTGAAATTTTTACATATACACACACGCATGCATGCACGCACGAGAGAGATATGTAAATACAATCTCCTTTGTGTGATATTAACGTTGGGTAATTTTAATGTCGACAATATTGAAAAGTTCGCGATATCATATCTTCGCGAGTTATCCACAGAAATATGGATAATTATAGATTTTTTCAACGTCAGCTATAAGAATCTTCTGTATTTAGTAAAAAATCACATCTATATTCAGATGGCCGCCATTTTGTGAGAAATCAATATTATTAAAATCCGCTACGTCACGGACTAGTTTTTTAAATCATTTTGAGGAAAAAAATTTTCATTTTTATTTCAGGTAAAATTTCAACTAATGAAGATATTCTGATTACAGCGGAAGCTGTTTTAGAAAAAATCTCTTTGGAAATGGCTGTCACATCCTTATTTTTATTAATTTTTAAATAAAACTTACAGAATTAATAATAGATAAAATAATAGATAAAAGTAATATAGATTGAGATGTACATAACGATTTTTCAATTAAACAAATTTTTTACTAAAAAAATAGTCAAAAATTAATCTACTTTTCCTTGTCCTAAATGTATGTAGTCTCTTAAAAAAAATAATCTCTTCACTCTACATAGTCATCATTAGATAGCAACAGACATCAATCAATACATAGTATCAGACGCGACCACTCGAGGGCTCTGGTACTACCGCTTCCGTTCGCGTTCCCAAGATTTAATAGATAAAATTCAATAGCCACATTTTTAGCAACAGTTTAAAGTGCAACCATTAAACATCGGTCGAACGCAATTGATTTTTACTTTTAAATTCAAGTTAGTCTTACACATTATACAAAAGCTCAACGATTTCCTATGTTAAATACGTTCGATAGCTCTGCTCCATTTGATTGGCTCTTATTAGATCCGTTAGCCTCGAGTGTTACAAAATGGCAACTGAATCATTTCCGGTACGTTGAATAATGCGATTCCATGGTACGGAACGTATGCGCAATGCGGAATTGGCGGAATGAAGTCCGTCCAATCGCAGACATTCCGCCAGTTGCGTTCAGCTGAAATATCTTTTTTGATGTCCCATGAAGCGGAATTCGCGGAAGCGCAATTGACTCTTGCCAATCACAAGATTGTTTCCCATAGATCCTTTCATTGTATCTATCGGAACAGTGTATATTATTGGCACGCACAGACTACGCTTCCGCATTTTCCGCTCCATGGGACATCATAAAAGATATTTCAGCGGAACAAAATCACATGTACATGCAATATGCAATATGCATCTGTCACATTCGACAACGAATTTCATTCATAACCTACAAAATTGTCACCAATTGCTAAAATTATTAATTCAAAATTACATTATTTAAAATTTAAATAGTTTTTAATAATATTCTTACAGATCTCTGTTGAGATTCTGACATTTTGTCTTTTCACATTCGCACACAAGTAATATATGCTTCCGCACGATCAGTGCGGATAAAATAAAAAACTTGCGGATAAAAGTCGGCGGAACGAACGTAAAAAAGGTCGAACCAATCACGAGCGTTCCGCCAATTCTGCATTGCGCATACGTTCCGTATCATATATGGGATCGCACCATAGTCGTCAGTCGCCATGTAGTTTGCCATTGTGCCGGCTCTGCTACGTGACGCTCGTCATATATTTATCGTTTATTTAAACAATATACTGTGTTTGGGAAGGATTCTGAACGTGACGAACGAAAATCGAAGACACTCTCGTGTGAGACGAAATGCAATTCAAGTATTTGTTGATAATAATCGTAATAATCGTCTCTGTGTAACGAGAGACATTACGTAGAGAGTTACAGAACAGGCTTCTTCTTCTTCTTAATTTGTGGCACCTAATCCTCCGCACGGCTCAATTGACGACCAAGAACCAGACGAAGTACAGAAGAGTTGGGGATACTTCGCACAGAGCAATGGTAAGCTGAAAATGCCTTGTAATAATTTAAGCACACAGTTCGAAATCACGCTAGTGTTTCGATCGAGCTCGTAGATATATAACCTCCGTAATAGCTTTTCAGGACCTCGTAACCAAATAATATTATAGAAAAGATTTTCTTTGTCATATTCAAGGGGGGTTGATTAGGTATCTTAAAAAGAGATGAAAATTACAAAAGTGAGGAAATTCATTAGAATAGAGTATCTATGAATAGTATTTATATAGAAGTATTTCATGTCAAAATCTGGTAAATCTGTTCACTTTTGTAATTTTTCTTTTTTTAAGATACATGATCGATTTCCAAGGGTGATTTTTACATCCCAGTGTCGAGAAAACGAAGTTCATGTTACAATAATTTTTTTTATTGATTGAGAATTCATACGCTTTTTTTGTTAAGAAAGGGGGGAGTGGACCTTGCATAAATTTCCCTGTTTCGTGGTGACAGGACAGGGGTGAGATTTAGGGTCTCGATGGAGAAAGAAACTGCGGAACGGAACTGAAATAGAATTACTCTGATTGGTTAGCCTCCCACTATATCTCTTTTCAATTATACTGTTCCGTTCCGCTATTTCTCTCTCCCTCGGCATGCATATCCTTATACTCACTAATCTCTCCCCCACCCTTCGGTGATCTTTCTCAGGCATATGGGGGGGGGGGTTTTGCCATGGCAACTGACATTTCCATTATTCCCGGGAAAGATCGATAGCGGCTCCAGGCAGCTGGCTTGCGCCCAGACCCTTTTGCACACACCGCCGTGACTCTCCTACTTGTCAGGGCTTCGTGGCGGCACATAGGCGTACAACAGCAAAGCGTACGGTCGTTCTACTTGCCGCTGACAGCAGAGTATAGGCTCTACGCTTCAGCGCCGTTTTCAGGACTAGTTGCTTCGGCAGGTGAGTTTAACAACTTACTCTTTAACAATATACTGCTTTTATTACCGGATTTCATGGCCTTTGCCCTGCTGCAGTTTTCACCCTTTGTTGCATAATGTCCCATATATCGTATCGTTGGATAGATCTTGAAAAAAGAAACATTCTTTATTGTATTTAAACATAATCGCGATATCTCCAACCGTTGAGAAGAAACAACTGGAAAATTGAATGGTGATGATGGTGTCGTAATAATAACGGAGTTTTATATACGAAACGAGAAATATTACTTTTATTAAGCTTTAGAATGAGTGACCTCAAAAGCATATACGTTTTTTAAGCCTATTTTGTGGCCCTTGAAATTCGAATCAAATTGTATGCCAAACGATACTATGATGGGACCCAAAAATATAGGATTTTTTATTTTTCTTTATATTTGACTCTTTTGTTAAAAAGTAACAAAAGTTTCTTCGATATTGAATCCGGATTTCATATTTGGTAAAACTCCACAATTAGGGTCTCTACGAGAAGTCATCAATTGGGAGGAGGTAAATTTTATGTATTCTTGCCCCCTGAATCCGAAACTGTTGATAAAATTTGGGGGTTGCTTGTATTTTTTAAGATATCGTCATGAAAATGAAACAAATCCCCTTTTAGTTATATATGTTCTAAGGTATAGACAGTACATGTGTAGGCGGGAAAGGGGCTACCGTCTCTCTCCCGCAGGCAAGGGTGAGTGGGGGTAGACCTCAGTTTGCGTAGAAAGTTGAAAACCCGAAATGTATAATGATAGACCTCGTTTCGCCCTATAAGTAGAGATGGGATGGGGCGAAGTGGACCTCACTTTGCGTAAATGATTTTCTGGATAGCATTATATTTTCCACGCAAAGCGAGGTCCACTTCGCCCCATCCCATCTCTACTTATAGGGCGAAACAAGATCTATCATTATACGGTTCGGGTTTTCAACTCTCCAGACGAAACGAGGTTCACCCCTACCCATCCCTGCTTGCGGGAGAGAGGCTGTAGCCCAAAAACAAAAGTGAAGAAATTCATTAAAGTATCTATGATTTCATGACGAAATCTAGTAAATCTGTTCACTTTTGTAATTTTTACTTTTTTTCAAGATGCGTGATCGACTCCCAAGGGTGATTTTTACACCCCAGTGTCGAAAAAAAACAAAGTTTATGTTACATATAATATTTTTTTTATTGATTGAAAATCCATACCCTTTTTTTGTTAAAGAAGAGGAAGGGTGGAAAACCTTGCATGAATTCCCTTATCCCGTGGTAACAGGGGTATGTGAGATTAGGGTGTGTCCCGTCGATGGAGAAAGAAACAGCGGAACGGAATTGAAACAGAATTACTTTGATTGGTTAGCCTCCCACTATATCTCTTTTTCATTACTGTTCCGTTCCGCTGTTTCTCTCTCCATCGGGATGCATCCCTATACTCACTAATCCCCCCCACCCCTCGATGATTGTTTTCAGGCATATGGGGAAACGCCATGGCAACTGAAATTCCCATTACTCCCGGGAAAGATTGATAGCGGGGCTCCAGGTAGGCTCGCGCCCAGACCCTTCTGCGCACACCGCCGCGACTCTCCTACTTGTCAGGGTTTCATGGCGGCACGTAGACGTACAACGGCAATACGCACGGCTGTTCCATTCGCCGCTGGCAGCAGAATATAGGCTCTACGCTTCAGCGCCATTTTCAGAGCTATATAGTTGCTTCGGCAGGTGAGTTATTACTCCTTACTGGATTCCATGGCCACCGCTCTGCTGTCTTAACTCTTTGTTGCATAGTACGTGTTCCATATATCGTATCGTTGAATAAATCTTGAAAAAAGAAATATTTTTTATTTGAATATAATCGTATCTTCAACCGTTGAGAGCAAACAACTGGAAAATTGAATGGTGGTGGTGTCGTAATAATAACGGAGTTTCATATCCGAAATGAGAAATATTACTTTTATTAAGGTGTACAAAGAGTGACCCCAAAAACATACGTTTTTAAGCCTATTTTGTGGTCCTTGAAATTTGAATCAAATTGCATGCCAAACGCTGCTATGATGGGATCCATAAAAAATATGTATATTTTTAATTTTTATTTATATTAGACTTTTTCGTTAAACAGTAATAAAAGTTTTTTCGATATTGGATCTTGGGGATTTTATATTTTTACATTTTTACTTGGGGTCGATTATGTATCTTGAAACAAAGTAAAAATTAGAAAAGTGAATAGATTTGAAAGGGAACACCACCCCTGAAATCTAAAAATGATACCTAACTTTGGTAATTTATTTCAGGGAAATAATTTATTCAATCGAAAACCTATTATAAGAGCTTTATTATTATGAATCTTAAAATGTAAAAAAAATATTAAATTTTTTTATTTTATAAAATGGCGGTGTCTTGGCCACATGGGTGCCGAGCCTCTGCTTTAAATAGACGCTCTTGCGATGAAATCTGTCACACGGTTTGACCTGGAACAAAATACAAAAGATTTTTATTAACTGCACGCCAAAAACTATAAAGTACGTAGGATTTTTAAAAAATATTGAGTTTTGCAAAAATGGTAAACATTTGAAAAAAGTCATTTTTTCCCTAAAATTTTTTGTGTAAAAATATGTTAATTGCAAAAAAAGTTTTTAAGGTATTGCAAAAATCCTACATACGTATTTTTCTAGTTTTTGGCATGTAGCTAATGAAAATTTTGTGTATTTTGTCCCAGGTCAAACCGTGTAGGTATTGCTGCGACATATGAGTCAGTTGCCCATTCGTGTAGGCGCGCATGGTCGTTCATAGTTGCATAGGCTTTGGCGTATTATATATGTGTGATTATAATGTGCCGAATGAAGCCAATGTAGCTGTGAATGACTATGCGCGCCTGCACGAATGGGCAACCCGTCATGCTGACCTGCATGTCGGTGCAACAACCGGAACACCGCAGGAGTATCTAGATGCGGTCAAAATATCGCACCATTTTGTAAAATAACAATTTTTTTACGTGCCGATAACACAGTTTCTGTTGAAACAGTAAACTTTTTTCCTTAATTTAAATTGATAATCGATTAAATTTTGATGCTAATAGGCATTCTATTTAAATATTAAATACTATAATGATATTAAATATTAAAAATTACTCTAAGATGACCATTTATGCAAACAAATAAAATCAAACGCCCGTTCCCGCGCGTCAATGTGTGTGTGTCTGTGAAGTTGGCACCTTATTTTCAAAAATCGGAAATTTTATTAAGAGTTCCATTTGCACCCACAATAGTTCTACAGTTCCTGATGTATTTCATAAATAGTTCCGTCGATTTAGATAAAAATATAACGATTTAAAAAAATGAGGTGCTAACTTTCCGTGGCACCTCAAGTTTCGAAAATATTTATTTTTATCACGGAATTCTATAGTTCTTGAAGAGTTCTATAGTTTCTGATAGGTTTTAGCGATAGTTCTGGTCTTTAAGTATTTTAAATAATTTTTTAATCTGACCGCTGGCACCTCAAGTTTTAAAAAAATTGATTTTTATCATGGAATTCTATAGTTCTCGAAGTGTTCTACAGTTTCTGATAGGTTTTAGCAACAGTTCCGGCCTCTAAATATTTTTTTAACAATTTTTTACTGTGACCGCTGGCACCGCACACAAGAGTAAACACGGAGGTGCAGGCAAGCAGTTCTGGCCGACTTTTCGGCATTTTCGTACAGTTCTGCGATAGTTCTGAAGACCCCGGTAGGTTTCGATCACAGTTCCGGCTTTTAAATATTTTTTAACAGTTTTTTATTCTCAGAGTTGGCACCTCACCTTCAAGAGAACTAAGGAGTGCTGGCTTGCTTCGCAGTTTTTTTCGACACTCCCCGACAGCTCTTGCATAGTTCCAACAATTTTGATAGGTTTTAGCCACAGTTCCGATATTTAACCTGTAGAGGGCCGCCGGCATTTTTCCATTGAAACCTTGGATTTTTTTTACGTAAAATTTATGCATATACACAACCAACATGTTCCGAAAAGTTTCCGTTTCTGGTCCCTGTGCAAAATTTCGATAATCTGACCTCAGAATCGTGATTAACGATATCAAAAACCCTAAAGTTTAAATTTTAAAAATTTTCAATATTTTCCGTGCCGTTCTGGGCCGGAGTGGCCTTTAAAGGGACCAGAAACGGAAACTTTTCGGAACATATTGTTGGAACTATGCAAGAGCTGTCGGGGAATGTCGAAAAAAAACCGCGAAACAAGCCAGCACTCCTTAGTTCTCTTGAAGGTGAGGTGCCAACTCTAAGAATAAAAAACTGTTAAAAAATATTTAAAAGCCGGAACTGTGATCGAAACCTACCGGGGTTTTCAGAACTATCGCAGAACTGTACGAAAATGCCGAAAAGTCGGCCAGAACTGCCTGCCTGCACCTCCGTGTTTACTCTTGTGTGCGGTGCCAGCGGTCACAGTAAAAAATTGTTAAAAAAATATTTAGAGGCCGGAACTGTTGCTAAAACCTATCAGGAACTGTAGAACTCTTCGAGAACTATAGAATTCTATGATAAAAATAAATTTTTTTGAAATTTGAGGTGCCAGCGGTCAGATTAAAAAATTATTTAAAAATACTTAAAGACCAGAACTATCGCTAAAACCTATCAGGAACTATAGAACTCTTCAAGAACTATAGAATTCCGTGATAAAAATAAATATTTTCGAAACTTGAGGTGCCACGGGAAGTTAGCACCGCATTTTTTTAAATCGTTATATTTTTATCTAAATCGACGGAACTATTTATGAAATACATCAGGAACTGTAGAACTATTGTGGGTGCAAATGGAACTCTTAATAAAATTTCCAATTTTTGAAAATGAGGTGCCAACTTCACAGACACAATGTGTGTGTGCTTAGTCATGTTTATAATCTACTTTCGGTTAGGCTTCAACGTCCGATTATCGCGCTTTCGAAAAAGGCTCGACTCCTATAAGTAATTGTTTTGCGCTCAACAGCTGTGATCACGTGTTTTATTTGTAATATAGCTCCTAGACGTGTTTGCTTTTGTTTCAGTGGCGATAAGTTCATCACTGTCGGCGACAGAAAGAAGGTCACCAGAAGATGTGACAATGGGATACATCATCGAATACCTCCTGAAAAAGCAACTCACTGTGGTAGAGCAGTATGAGTCCATTCGCACTTGGAGTGATGAAGTTCCCGAACAAAGATACCTTTCACAAACAAGTAATTTCAATACGTTATTTGCTCTTTTAAAATTCATTTCGAGCAGGAAAATTTTATTATTTTTTGTTGTGACAGAGTCTATGTTTTAACTAAGCATTTCTTACATAGTGGAATTTGATTTAGCGATGAATCTCTAGTTAGGTGATGCTGAAATGCGTTACGCAGCGAATAATTGTTGCTCAATGTTAACAAAAATTTTTTTACCTTATTATTAGCACAGTAAAATTAAAACTTCTGCGTTTCAGTCATTAGATTAAGAAATTTTTAGTTTAATGTCCAAATATCCATATCGTGATTTAGATAATCTATACACAGAAATAATTTGTTACTATTGTATAATGCAAGATAAATGTAATCAATATTAATGTCTGTGACGTATTCTGGACGTATAATAGTACCGTTAAATAGTATGATGATAAATAGTGGAATAATAATAGGATTATTTGAAGCCCACAATGAACCAGATCATGCGTGCACTGTTTGTCTTATTTTACGAAACAATAGTCATTATTTAATCGTATGGTTTTCATTTATTATCAGTTCGCAGACACTTCTACTTTAGTAAAAGTAATCGCAGAAATTCGTAATCTGTCGTCGAGATAGGTATTAAGTAAATTGGTCCATGTTTATTATTACAGTCTCTTTTGTATAGCATTGTATATACATGCGTGATGCGTACACGTAAGAGGTGATAAAAGATAAAATAAGAAACTAGAAAGCTTAATATATTAATTTTTGAAATCTGATAAAAATTTTCATTAGAATTAAATCACACTATTACATCAGAATAAAAATCTCTTTTTGAAGTATATTGTATATCCTAATATGTTAAATTAAAGATTTTTTTTAACTTGCGGTTCTTTACAAGAAATGATAAATTATTCGTAAATTATTAGCCGATGTATTGTCATATCAAGATCAAAGTACAATATGTGCGAATGATCTGGGTAGCGATATATCATGTAACTTTTTCCTAGAACGGAAACGTGAAAAGTGAAAAGTTTCATGTAACTATCTCTTTCTATTGGTATTGAATAGAAAGAGATAAACTTTTCACTTTTCACGTTTCTGTCCTAGGGGAAAGTGTAGCCAGCGTTAAAACTTTGGCACAAAAAGTATCTTCTTTTTTCTCCCCTCTCTCCCTCTTCCCTTCTCTCTCTCTCTCTCTCTCTCTCTCTCTCTCTCTATTCTTAGATTTCGCAAAATACACGCAGAAACAGTGCGTCAAAAACAAATAATATCGCTTTTAAAATTGTACCAGTGACGTTACACAGTTTTGCTGACAATTTTCTGCTGAAGATAGTTTTTCATGGTTTCTATTGAATTAAAGTATTCTTTTTTGTGTTTTCCAGGTCTCTTTCAATTATTCCAAGGGACCTCTAGACGAATGGAATATTCTGAAGATTGATAAAAAGGACGATTCAAAGAGGTAATATTGTTTTGAATTTTATTTTACTTCTATGCACTTCAAATATTTTTTTCACAACACCTTCACGGATAATTCGACTTTCCATGTTTGTAGAGAGGGGCGAAAGTGGCCAATTTCACGCCATGACGGCATAGCGGGCGGAATAAAGTAACAACTTTCCTCCCTAGGGAAGAAAATTGATATTTTCCACCCGGCATAGCGGGCGAAAGGTATCAATTTTCTTCTTTAGGGAGAAAAGTAAGCCCTGGCGTGAAATTGGCCACTCTCGCCCCTCTCTAGGTATGGAAGTCGAACTTTCCGTAAAAGTGTTGTGAAAAATATCGTGTGCACCTCGGGTCGAAAGCATTTTCAGCAGACTCGTGTGATTTGTCGCCCTCGCCTTCGACTCGGGCGGCAAATTTCACGCTCGTCTGAAAAACCCTGCTTTCTCCCCTTGGTGCACAATATACTATTGAAATACGTGAAATCATATTTTGTAGACATAAAGGATACTAGGGCAAGATGGCATACTTTTTGCATTTTATTTTATTGTACTTTTCTAAAAGTATACAAACTAAAGTATAATAATGGCAATAATGATGACAGTTTCGCGATGTTCATGCGACAGTTTCATGCGTTGTTCATATAAGAAAACTTATATAAGGAACTTATAGGGGTGGATTCCATCGTTGGATGTGTTAGGTTCTCGGTTCTAAAGTTTTGAATTGGTCGGATTTTTCCTACACATATGATGTAGATTATAGTTTTGTGATTATTCATTGGTGAGCTCGACGTGGAAATAGCACCGCCTATCGTATGATTTTGGTTTTCCGCTTATCTATTAATTAAGGCAAGTTAAACGTAAAATCGTCATCGTTTTTGACGCAGATTTCGATTTTACGGTTGCCTATAGCGAGTTTGACGTTAAGTCTTTACCATCCTGTTTTTGAAAGAGCGAGCTATTGTTCCTTCCAGTGACTTATTGCGTTTATTTTTATTAGCTGTTAATAAACGTGGATTTTTAGCTCGAGTCGGAATCCTAGCTACGTTTCCAAGATAACAGAGGTGTCTACACGATTCGGAACAAATAGAAATTTTCCGTTTCTCTGTGTTTATTAGCAGATATTACAGAAATTTTGACCTTACACCACGCGTCATGGACTCCGTTTTATTAATGGGACAATATTATCCAGATAATATTTCTGTTGCCCATCTGGACCGATTTATTATCAAGGATTTTCTTTGGCGTACGGCGGTGCCAAACTTATTGTGTCGCAAATCTGACAAGTAAATGAACTTTGTCCTGTTTAATTTGTCTGTTTGAATTTACCTATCTGGAAAGTTTCTCATGACCTCTTACGATTTTTCACATTTATATGAAATAAACATCCGAAAAACCAGTGTCATAGTACGTTGGATAATCGTTGGTCCACGGTTTATTTTTGTTTTTTATCTGAAAGATAATTTTATGTTTCCGCGAAAAAAGAAATCATAGAGTTCACAGGACAGTAACAATAGAATAGAGATTTACTAATAGAAATTAATATGCTTAATATGAATATTATACGAGTAATTAATAGATATTAATTTAAATAAATGGCGAAGGAATGGACTCAGTTCAAACATATTATTGCACTTGTAAAAATGGAGCTTGCACTGTTGGGTGCTGTACATAACTCCTGGCGCATGCAAGCTGGGGAGCTAAAATTATTTTTTCGGGAACACACTTATTAAAACCTACACACTGATGTGCATATCATAGGTGGACGCCACATGGCTCAAATCTGGACACAGTTTTTACATAATTCATAGCATGTCAAGTACAAAAGTTTCTATATTTATTAATCGAATATTGTATATATTAATTGAAACTTAAAATATTGTAGTTAAGTTAATAACAGGTTTTGTATTCTCGTTAACATATATCTACATTTCTTTTTGTTTCAGATTTAAATCTATCCATTGTCATCTGTTTCTACATGTTCCTTATTACCTGCACAGAGGATGAAGATTGCACGACGAATGTGTAACTGAAGACAGTTGGAGAACACTGACCTCTTGTTGTTAGGGAAAATAGAGAAGAAAATGTAAGGTCTTAGAAAGAGAACAAAGCAAAATTTATTCTCAATTGCGGAGAAAACGGAAGATCAACGTACGGTAAGAAGCATAATTGCGTTAATAACAAGATATTGTGAAAAAATTATTATTTATTTTTACACATAATAAGGTGTAAAAATGAAGGAAATTAGCGAATTCCGTTGGCTACATTGCGCATTTAGGCACAGAATTCATTACATGTCATTATATTGACACATGTAATGCGTACACGAATTGCGAGGCATTCATCAAAAGAACGTAAAACAAGGGTGAAATGAATTACATTTAATCCTAACTCGCCACATTCCGGTCCTGTGGACAGCTAAACGTTTTTTCGGTTTCCTAGTTTTCACATTTTTTTTTAACAGGTTTAGTTTAAACTTAAATTATTTTCTGGATCAAATATTATCATAAACATTTTATTTAGACTCTGTATTTCTAATTCTTACATTAAAAGCTTAAAAATATTAATTATAATGAAAATGACAATGCGATAAAGTCGGGCGGTCTTACGGACCGGAGTGTGGCGAATTAAAAACTTGAAAATAAGTGTGGCTAACTAGGGTTAAAATGTTTTGCTTGATCATAAAATTCCACGTGATGACTCATTGAAATCTACATGGAACGTTAATATCTTATTTTTGTCTAAATATCTATACTATAAAACATTATGTATATTGTATATGGTCACAGAATACTGAAACAATTTCTTGATGTTATAAGTAATTTTCTGTCAAATGTTTCGTGAGATTATTCAATCTTGCGTGAAAGATCGATAAACAGCTGGTACAGCCTTAAAATCTATATATATAAGTACCGTCCGTCTGTCTGTCTGTCTGTCTGTATGTACGCGAACTACTCATTCGTTAGTGGACCGAATTTTTACCAAAAGTATATGAAACAGGGGTAGAATTTCCCGGGGATGAAAATGTCGTGGCCATTTTTTTGCTACCGATTTTCTGGAAACCGATTTTTCTAATTCTTCTAATTTTTCGGGAAATAATTGACTAAATTTAAAAGAATTATATATGAAACAGGGGTAGAATTTTCCGGGGAATGCTATAAAGTGTATAATTTTTTGTTACCGATCTTTTTGGAAGCCGATCTTTGGAACGTCTGTCTGTCTGTCTGTTTGTCTGTACGCGAACTACTCATTCGTTAGTGGACCAAATTTTTACCAAAAGTATATGAAATAGGGGTAGAATTTTCCGGGGATAAAAATGACGCGGCTTTTTTTTTGTTACCGATCTTTTTGGAAATTGGTTCCGAAATTTTTTCAAATTTTACGAGAATTAATTGACCAAATCTTAAAAACGTGTATATGAAGTAAGGGTAGAATGTCCCAGAGAGTGCCATAAAGTGTACACGTTTTCGTTACCAATCTTTTTGGAAACCGGACTCATTTGTTAGTGGACCAAATTTTTACCAAAAGTATATGAAATAGGGGTAGAATTTTCCGGGAATGCAATAATGTGGTTAATTTTTCGTTACCGATCTTTTTAGAAACCGGTTCCAAAATTTTTTTAAATTTTACGAGAATTAATTGACCAAATCTCAAAGACGTGTATATGAAGTAAGGGTAGAATATGTCCCAGAGAGTGCCATAAAGTGTACACGTTTTCGTTACCGATCTTTTTGGAAACAGGTTACAAAATTTTACCAACTTTTCGGGAATTAATTGACCGAATCTCAAAGACGTGTATATGCTGATTTTTTTGAAACCGCGAGTTTAATTTTTCATTAATGTACTGATTTATTTGAAACGTTTCCGATTTTTGTTTAAAAAAATCTGCGTGATTTTAAAAAAAAATGTACATTAGAAGACGGTCAGGATGATCTATTGCTAAGAGCAGCACTAAATTATGAAATGGAAGAAGCTGCAAAGGCAAAAAAAATAAATCTTTTTTTTTATAATTTTTGGGAATTAAATCGTTCATAGGTCAATTAGTTTTAAATGAAATATGTTGTATGTAGAATTTGTTACCGATTTTCTAGAAACCGGTTTTTCCAATTTTTCGGGAAATAATTGACCAAATTTAAAAGAGTTATATATGAAACAGGGGTAGAATTTTCCGGGGAGTGCTATAAAGTGTATAATTTTTTGTTACCGATCTTTTTGGAAGCCGATATAAAAAATTTTTTAAATTTTTTGGGAATTAACCAGTTACTTCAATTCGTGACTGTCGCGAGCGCGTAAAACCGGTTTTTGGAAACCACGAAATTTTTCCACGTTCTCGAAAAATAACAAGTAGTTTGCGTCAGACAGACAGACATACAGACGTCAGGTACTTATATATATAGATAGGGGTAGAAAAAACTAAAGAATGTAATAGAATTAGAAAACGTGCTAATAGTAAAGTGGTTTACACGTTCTGTAAAAAAAAAATATACGTGATTGCACCAATTTCCGCAAACTTTGAGATATCAAGCTGAATTTTTTTATGGATAATTTTTTTAATGGATAATTTTTATGGATAATTTTTTGTTACCACGTTTTAGAAACCGGTTTGGAAATTATTAAAATTTTGAGAAATAATAAGTATTACGTGACCGATTTTTTTGAAACCAATGCTAAAATTTTTTAAATTTTTGGAGGATAAGTTTAATTTTTTATTAATGGATCAATTTTCTTGAAACCGGTGCCAAAATTTTTCTAATTTTTTGTTGATGATTTTGATGAAATTGGTACCAAAAGATTACTAATTTTATGGAGATGGCTACTATGGGATTAAAAATTGGGTTTTATGGGGTTCTATTGGTGCTCCTACGTAATGAGTGAGTTTGGGGAGAGGAAAATAGATTTTGAGCCCGCGCGAAGCGCGGGCGAAAAATCTAGTAATTAAAATAATACACATAACAAGCATTTTCCCGGTTGGCTCCTGTCTTCTGTAAAACTGGATATACACTTAACGAACGAACAGCGAACGCGAACGTTCGGACATTCGCGTTTGTGTTCCTAGGTTGTTTGTTCTTTTTTTCGGTTGCATCAGAATTCGACCAGATTCGGTGTTTTCTGCATGTAACAATTTGATATTTTTGATTATATCAGTTGAATAATGACAACGAACGTTTGCGTTCGCTGTTCGTTCGGTATTCGTTCGCTAAGTGTATACCTAGTTTAACAAAGGCATACGCCAGTGATAAGTGATAAAAGGAGGCAATCACTCCAACTCCAAGACACTCGGGAATTGTGGACTGATGACCCGCATTCCTTAAATCTAAGGTATTCTTACGTTACTCCTAAAATATAACGTATTTTATACAACAGCATAGCTAATTCGGTGTGGCTAAATG
Organism: Temnothorax longispinosus; assembly: GCF_030848805.1. NCBI lineage: Eukaryota > Metazoa > Arthropoda > Insecta > Hymenoptera > Formicidae > Temnothorax > Temnothorax longispinosus. Next base: position 10,048,514 of record NC_092358.1, read on the forward strand.
CTTACTGCTTAAAACGCGGTACATTCGTTGAAGTATTGGTGTCGAGGAATGATGACGTCGACACCGCGGTGCAATGGCGGGCATATGTGGGGCTTATGTCCGCCATTCATATTTACATTTATAACAATATGTTATAAATGTTTGTATTCGTTCCTGCTTATGTGTGGCAGTGTGGTCTTGTGGTAAAGTGCCAGACTCTTAATCCCGAGGAACCGGGTTCGAGTCCACCTGATCACAGGAATTTTTATATTCCAAACTGCACCCCCCGCACGAGGCTCGTGCGGAGAAACTGGGTTATCTTTCGGAGGAGACATTAAGGGTCGACAGGAGTAACACTACCGACCTCTGTCGGGTTGCTTAGCTGCGAGTCCGTATTTTATTTATTATAAATTTTTTAAGACTCAAAATGGAAAATCCGGCTATGTACCGGGTTGCGGCTGATCTTACTGATTAAAACGAGTATAAGTTTAATAAGTTTCGTTAATTAATTTGGCTAAAATTTGGGAAAGACCTTTTCTAAGGAGCTTTTCAGGCTTGCTTAGAGCTGCAAAGCTGCTTAGAAACGGTTTTTCCCAAATTTTAGCCAAATTAATTAACGAATCTCATATTAAACTTACGCTCGTTTTAATCAGTAAGATCAGCCGCAACCCGGTACATAGCCAAATTTTCCATTTTGGCTCTTGAAAAATTTATAATAAATAAAATACGAACTTGCAGCTAAGCAACCCGACAGAGGTCGGTAGTGTTACTCCTGTCGACCCTTAAATTTGAAATTGGTTGTCAAGCTTGGGGAGCTTGGGAGTTTTGGGTCAATAATACTGCTATCACTAGCTGCAATAAAATTAAAAAAAACCCAACATATAAAAATGAGGACACAAAGTTTCTATGGTTGGTGAAAGTGACTCTTACCTTTTGTCGAATCCGCCGCCGAGTCCTGATAATGCTCCGCCGCGCTCATCCGGTATTCGACCCAACATAGAAAAACAAGCACAATAATCATCACTATAGCTATTACTACTGCTACACTAATCGCAATAAAAATTATAATTTTTTTTTTTTAACGCGGACAACTCATGGTGGTCACCCATGGTTGTCCAAAGTCCAAACGCGAATGACAATTTGAACGACGCGTCGCGCGTCGTATGTATAGCGTCGCGGCGCTACTGATGCTATAGCTATCACCGCGCAGGCTCGCTCCACTTACACACACAGAGCGTCTCTGTGTGAGTACCCAGTGACAGTGTGCAGTATAATAGACGCTCCCTCAGCCTCCTATCCAATGAGTAACAACTCGATCTTTTTCCGAGAGTAAATCGGCCACGCGGGATGCTAATTACATCCATCCCACCCTATATAGTCCGTGAAACCCCTGATGGGCTTTCTTACGTGTTAAAAAAGGATATCTTTACCAATCTTATGTGCCTTATTATTTGGAGTTGTTTCTATTTCCATCGTATATTGTGTCATAATATTGTATTTTTAATAAAAATATGTAAGGAATACTTTTTTTCAATGTCGTCAAATGCTTCTTAAAAATGGGATGCGATATTATGCACAGTTCCCCTACGTAAATAAATCTTTTACGTATATTAAAATTTAGCGTCTTACCTGAGATGACGGCCGGAGGCGGGAGGACTTTTTTCGCACCACTGAATTTAAAACTGATCGAGTGATCGCTTCTGCTAGGAGCTTGCTTGCTTATATATACTTGAAAAGCCCCACCATTGAAATTTATTACTTAGGCTTACCATTTTGCGCCGCCTGACGGCGTTGTTGCGAAATAGCAAGATCTCGTTTGAAATTAGAAATATATTGTGCAATTACCATATTGCGCTTGTTGAAGCTATTAGTATGTCATCGATGTAGGCATAGCAGAAATGTAGTCCTTGCAATACCTCGTTGATGAAACGTTGGAATGTTTGTGCTACGTTTCTTAGGCCGAATGGCATCGTATTCGTATAAGCCGAATGGTGTAATGATGGCCGTTTTCGGTATGTCCTCCGGGTTGATTGGTATTTGGTTGTATATGCCCTGACCAAGTCTATCGTGGAGAAAATGGTCTTCCCGTGGAAAGACTGTGAGAAGTCTTCGATGTGTGGTACCGGGTATCTATCCGGCTTTGCCCGTCTGTTCATTGGGCGATAGTCTCCGCACGTTCTCCATTGGTCCGCTTTCTTGGAGACCATATGCAGTGGTGCTGTCCACGGGCTCTTTGAGGGCCGGATTATTCCTTCCCGTTGCAATAGGTCGAATTCTATTTTTGCCGTTTTATTAGTTTGTCCAGCGCCAGACGTCTTGGTCGGCAGGCCTCCGGTGGGCTCGAGGTGGTTTTTATATAGTGCACGGTATTGTGCGTGCATTTTGATGTGCCTGTTTGTCGCGTTATTTCGGGAAATTCCTTCAGTATGCGATGGTAGGGTAATTCCTCGTTTATTGCTTTTACTGATATTGCAGGCTGTTCCCTGGTGCGTCCTTTTGCGCATAGGCCTATTTGTCCGTCGACCAGGCATTCTTTCCTGACGTCGGGTAGCAGGTGATAGTATGCCAAGAAATCGGAGCCTATGATAGGTATTGTGACGTCCGCAATGATAAATCTCCACGGAAATTCTCGGCGTAGTCCAAAATCGGGTTGAAGACTTGCACTTCTGTAGGTCGCTATGGTGGATCCGTTAGCTGCGTAGAGTTCGCATTTCTCCTTCCGGCTTCCGTTGCTCCGGTTGTGCGGGTAGACGCTTACATCTGACCTGGTATCTATCAGATACCGTATTTTGGTCTTCCGGTCAGTCAAGAAGAGGCGGCATGGTAGTGGGCTGTCACCGTTGGCCGCCATCAACAAGTGCCCTCTGCGTTTTCCGTCTTAGTTTGTTTGTAGGTACACGGTTCCTCGCATTTCCGTGCCTTGTCTTTGAAAATTCGGTGATAGAAGCAGTGCTCCGTTGTGAATCCTCTTGTGTGGCTACGATTTCGGCTGCGACTGCGGCTGCGGTTCCGTTCTCTGCTGTGGGATCGGTCATCTCTCCACCGTTTTTTTCCTTGGAAAATTGTGTCGTCAGGTCTGCTACCTGTTTTGTTAATGCCTGGATCTGCGCTTCCAATGATGTTTTCTCTGTGCTTGCTGGCTCTACTGCCGCGACGATTGCGCGGTCATTGACTTCGTGTATGCGGTCGGCTTGTTCTGCGACCTCCTCTAATCGGTCTCTATTCCCAGGTAGAAAACACTAGTCATTTTGACGTCAAATACTAGTCATGTTTGTACAAATGACGTCAAATGACCAAGTCTTTAAAAATGACATTACACTGACGTCATTCCATAACGTCAATATGACGTAATATTTTGATCCTGCTTCCTGCCTAGACAACACAATGTCAAAAATCAGGATATATGACGCCATTAAGACGTCATAATTTAACGCAAGTCATCATAATGACGTCTTTAAGACGTCTTATGTTCCCCCGATTTCTGACATTGTGTTGTCTGGATTATTAGCAAACACATAATTTTAATTTTACTTCTTTTATTTCTCATTAATTGACACCGACAAAATCAAAACACCACATATAAACAGGAAGTTACTACAAAGACTATTGATGATTACTAGGTTGAATTGACAAAACTTTAACTCAATTAATAATTAATTTATAATTAGATTAATAAATGCCGAATAAAACACAACTTATTCTGCGTTCTACAAAAAAATTGGTAAAGTTAATCAATATAAATATAAACATATAGCTGCGCAATTAATACATTTTATTAAAAGATAAACTCTGCAATGTAAATACATGTATAAACTTTGTTAATTGCAATTATGAAATACATAGGAACTTATAAATCCAAATTACAGTAATTTGAATATTTCAGGTAACTTAAAACTCACTATACACATATTGCATTTACATAAACTAAATTGTCAATACACGAAACATGCTCAGAAAATATGTATCCTATGCTATGAAATAAAGTAAATCTTAAAAACAAATACATATTACAAAATAATAATGACAGATATGGATACAATAATATGTATATATATATATAATACTGAATTGATAAGGCGTTTTTCCATTAAAAAAAAACATTGTTTTAACATCTTACGGAGTTTACACAAAAATGTATATAGATATAATTTAAAACGCAAAATTAATAAATAATATTAATTTTATCCCAAAATAGAAACTGAAGAAAAATAGTATACATTACGTATATACAACATGACAAAGAATATCAAAAAGATAAGAACTACAAATTGTTATCTTTAATTGTTGTTTTTCTTTTCTTTTTCTTTTATCCTGTCAGAAGCATGCTTTAAAAAAATAGTTTTATAAAGCAATCATTAATTTTTAATAAAAATGTTTAATATAAACTCTGCGATATCATATTAAAAGCCCCGGTCTCCCCTATGTTTCCTTGATTCTTGTTATATTCATTTGTCTCTAAAATTGTTGCTGCCGACAATTGACAAGAAACTGGGCTATTTTTCGGAGGAGACAATAAATTTGAAATTGGTCGTCAAGCTTGGGGAGCTTGGGAGTTTTGGGTCAAGAATACTGCTACCACTAGCTGCAATAAAATTTAAAAAAAATTATAAAAGTTTTTTTTATTAGTAAACATCAGAATTAATATTATATTTCAGAATTTCAAATTATATTTTATTTACATATACTTACAATGATTCAGTGGAAACATAGAATTTCTTTTTTGGATGTATATCCTCATCCAAAACATCGAGCGGTATCCTCATCCTTCTGTCGCCCATCTTTCTGTCTCTTTGAAACAGTCTGACAATAAAAGGTCTTAATCTTCTCCACCAGCGGTTTCTACACATAAATTAAATATAATTGTCGAACTTTGTTACCGGCGAGTTGCCGGACTTTTGCTGCCGACGATTTTTGAACTCTGTTGTCAACGGGTTGTCGGACTTTGTTACCGGCGGGTTGCCGGATTGTTGCTGCCGACAATTGTCAGATTTCGTTTCCGGCGGGTTGCCGTACTTTTGCAGTCGACGATTGTCGGACTGTTGTCGGAGGGTGGCAGTGTGGTCTTGTGGTAAAGCGCCAGACTTGTAACCCCGAGGAACCGGGTTCGAGTTCACCTGACCACAGGAATTTTTATATTCCAAACTGCACCCCCCGCACGAGTGGGGCTCGTGCGGAGAAACTGGGCTATTTTTCGGAGGAGACATTAAATTTGAAATTGGTCGTCAAGCTTGGGGAGCTTGGGAGTTTTGGGTCAAAAATACTGCTACCACTAGCTGCAATAAAATTAAAAAAATATTATAAAAGTTTTTTTTATTAGTAAACATCAGAATTAATATTATATTTCAGAATTTCAAATTATATTTTATTTACATATACTTACAATGATTCAGTGGAAACATAGAATTTCTTTTTTGGATGTATATCCTCATCCAAAACATCGAGCGGTATCCTCATCCTTCTGTCGCCCATTCTTCTGTCTCTTTGAAACAATCTGACAATAAAAGGTCTTAATCTTCTCCACCAGCGGTTTCTACACATAAATTAAATATAATTGTCGAACTTTGTTACCGGCGAGTTGCCGGACTTTTGCTGCCGACGATTTTTGAACTTTGTTGTCAACGGGTTGTCGGAATTTGTTACCGGCGGGTTGCCGGATTGTTGCTGCCGACAATTGTCAGATTTCGTTTCCGGCGGGTTGCCGTACTTTTGCAGTCGACGATTGTCGGACTGTTGTCGGAGGGTGGCAGTGTGGTCTTGTGGTAAAGCGCCAGACTTTGTAACCCCGAGGAACCGGGTTCGAGTCCACCTGATCACAGGAATTTTTATATTCCAAACTGCACCCCCCGCACGAGTGGGGCTCGTGCGGAGGAACTGGGCTATTTTTCGGAGGAGACATTAAATTTGAAATTGGTCGTCAAGCTTGGGGAGCTTGGGAGTTTTGGGTCAAGAATACTGCTACCACTAGCTGCAATAAAATTAAAAAAATTGACCAAGTCTATCGTGGAGAAAATGGTGCTATTTATAAATGTAACTTCCTGAGAAAAAGATAATAACGTTCCAAGAAAACGTCGCGCAAGTTACGAGGCTGATACTTATTATAGCTATAAATACATCGGACGAGTGTAAAAATAGACGAGTACACGGCAAGGATTCGGAACGGGAACGCGTATCCTGGTGCACGCAGTCGGATGCTCGTCAGAGCGGAGAGCTGTCTACCACCAGATCGAAAGACCGTTTGTTTGCCCTGTCCGATTTTTATTATTCTCGATACGGCGTGGCAGCGGCGCGCGGCGGCGCGTGGCGCGACGGCAGCGTGGTAGCGACGGCGCGCTCACTCGCTCGCCGCACCGGTGCGCATAAATATTAATTGATCCTGTTTGTGCAATATTACGTTACACACGCCCGCCCATTTTTTTTCCACGCAATATAAATATACGCGCGTGACGGTGATGATGATGATGAAGCAAACGGATTCTCGACCGCGCGCGAAACGAGTATTCTCACGCGCTGCGCTAGCTCGCTCGCTCGCTCATTCTTCCATTCCGTCGTTCTAAAAATAGCACAAAATTGCAAGTGCAAAATTGACATCTCAAAACTAAAAATTTCATTTGCCGTCGGAACGAATTGTGTCGAAGTAAATAAAGGGAATTTTCTACGTGAATTCGCGGCGATGTTTTGTGTGCCGCGACGAAGGAATCCATTCATTACGAGCGGAAAACTGGCCGTGCTTTCGGTACATAGCCAAATTTTCCATTTTGGCTCTTGAAAAATTTATAATAAATAAAATACGAACTTGCAGCTAAGCAACCCGACAGAGGTCGGTAGTGTTACTCCTGTCGACCCTTAAATTTGAAATTGGTTGTCAAGCTTGGGGAGCTTGGGAGTTTTGGGTCAATAATACTGCTATCACTAGCTGCAATAAAATTAAAAAAAAACCCAACATATAAAAATGAGTACATTTGTCTGTAGGTGAAAGTGATTCTTACCTTTTGTCTGGCACTTGTTGAAACGCGAATGACAATTTGAACGACGCGTCGCGCGTCGTATGTATAGCGTCGCGGCGCTACTGATGCTATAGCTATCACCGCGCAGGCTCGCTCCACTTACACACACAGAGCGTCTCTGTGTGAGTACCCAGTGACAGTGTGCAGTATAATAGACGCTCCCTCAGCCTCCTATCCAACGAGTAACAACTCGATCTTTTTCCGAGAGTAAATCGGCCACGCGGGATGCTAATTACATCCATCCCACCCTATATAGTCCGTGAAACCCCTGATGGGCTTTCTTACGTGTTAAAAAAGGATATCTTTACCAATCTTATGTGCTTTATTATTTTGAGTTGTTTCTATTTCCATCGTATATTGTGTCATAATATTGTATTTTTAATAAAAATATGTAAGGAATACTTTTTTTCAATGTCGTCAAATGCTTCTTAAAAATGGGATGCGATATTATGCACAGTTCCCCTACGTAAATAAATCTTTTACGTATATTAAAATTTAGCGTCTTACCTGAGATGACGGCCGGAGGCGGGAGGACTTTTTTCGCACCACTGAATTTAAAACTGATCGAGTGATCGCTTCTGCTAGGAGCTTGCTTATATATACTTGAAAACCCCCACCATTGAAATTTATTACTTAGGCTTACCATTTTGCGCCGCCTGACGGCGTTGTTGCGAAATAGCAAGATCTCGTTTGAAATTAGAAATATATTGTGCAATTACCATATTGCGCTTGTTGAAGCTATTAGTATGTCATCGATGTAGGCATAGCAGAAATGTAGTCCTTGCAATACCTCGTTGATGAAACGTTGGAATGTTTGTGCTACGTTTCTTAGGCCGAATGGCATCGTATTCGTATAAGCCGAATGGTGTAATGATGGCCGTTTTCGGTATGTCCTCCGGGTTGATTGGTATTTGGTTGTATATGCCCTGACCAAGTCTATCGTGGAGAAAATGGTCTTTCCATGGAAAGACTGTGAGAAGTCTTCGATGTGTGGTACCGGGTATCTATCCGGCTTTGCCCGTCTGTTCATTGGGCGATAGTCTCCGCACGTTCTCCATTGGTCCGCTTTCTTGGAGACCATATGCAGTGGTGCTGTCCACGGGCTCTTTGAGGGCCGGATTATTCCTTCCCGTTGCAATAGGTCGAATTCTATTTTTGCCGCTTTATTAGTTTGTCCAGCGCCAGACGTCTTGGTCGGCAGGCCTCCGGTGGGCTCGAGGTGGTTTTTATATAGTGCACGGTATTGTGCGTGCATTTTGATGTGCCTGTTTGTCGCGTTATTTCGGGAAATTCCTTCAGTATGCGATGGTAGGGTAATTCCTCGTTTATCGCTTTTACTGATATTGCAGGCTGTTCCCTGGTGCGTCCTTTTGCGCATAGGCCTATTTGTCCGTCGACCAGGCATCCTTTCCTGACGTCGGGTAGCAGGTGATAGTATGCCAAGAAATCGGAGCCTATGATAGGTATTGTGACGTCCGCAATGATAAATCTCCACGGAAATTCTCGGCGTAGTCCAAAATCGGGTTGAAGACTTGCACTTCCGTAGGTCGCTATGGTGGATCCGTTAGCTGCGTAGAGTTCGCATTTCTCCTTCCGGCTTCCGTTGCTCCGGTTGTGCGGGTAGACGCTTACATCTGACCTGGTATCTATCAGATACCGTATTTTGGTCTTCCGGTCAGTCAAGAAGAGACGGCATGGTAGTGGGCTGTCACCGTTGGCCGCCATCAACAACTGCCTTCTGCGTTTTCCGTCTTAGTTTGTTTATAGGTACACGGTTCCTCGCATTTCCGTGCCTTGTCTTTGAAAATTCGGTGATAGAAGCAGTGCTCCGTTGTGAATCCTCTTGTGTGGCTACGATTTCGGCTGCGACTGCGGCTGCGGTTCCGTTCTCTGCTGTGGGATCGGTCATCTCTCCACCGTTTTTTTCCTTGGAAAATTGTGTCGTCAGGTCTGCTACCTGTTTTGTTAATGCCTGGATCTGCGCTTCCAATGATGTTTTCTCTGTGCTTGCTGGCTGTACTGCCGCGACGATTGCGCGGTCATTGACTTCGTGTATGCGGTCGGCTTGTTCTGCGACCTCCTCTAATCGGTCTCTATTGCGTGTCGCAAGGATGACCTGCATCTGAGCTGGCAATCTTCCGAGCCAGAGTGTTCGGAGTAGGCTATTTGGCACTGCGGTGCCTCCCAGGCCTTGCAGGTGGCGCAGAAATTGTGATGGCTTCCTGTTGCCGAGTTCCTCGTGCTCCAATAATTGTCGCGTCCGTTTCTCCGTTCTTCAGTCCTACGTTGGGGTCACCAGTTGTAGCGCTATGGCTACTTATTCGCTCGCTATCGTTTGCTCGCTCGTGGATGGTAGGAGGCGCAGTGTCATATTTATCACACAGATGCGAGCAGATACCTAAGCAAAAATAAAGAAGTTATTTACGCGGAATGGATAGAGAGAAAAGTAAAAAGTGAAACGTTTCACGTGATCGATTTTTAGAAGGAGGATCTAGAAATTAACTTTAACTTTAAATCTGCACAAACATTTGTAAAAGATGCACTAATTATTTACAAAAGATTAATCTCCGCAATCAAGAACAATGAAGAGGCGATGCTCAGCGTTAACGGATTAATCCAGCTATCCTGCAAAGTTTTGAGAAAATTGATACAAACTAGCTTTTGGAGTTTATCTATAGTACTTTTACTTTGCACGTGGACGCAATTCGGGCTTCAAACCTCAAATTAACAGGTTCCCTTAAATACATGTACCTCAATTAATGTAAGCGCATCTTAAGATAAACGTCTTATTGAGAGCTTTAATCTGTATGTCTGAGAGGGATTGCACAGCACATCTAAACAATTAAAATTACGGTAAGGATTACGACATGAGAGTCACTGCTATTATATTAACTTTGCGATTGCGAAATTTAATTTGCAACGGAACCGCTATCTAATAAAATTCCAGCATGATGAGAAATCGACGAATAAGACTGCAATGTCATTACTTCAGCTGTCCCGATCGACTCACGAGCCGCTTTCTCTGTTTTTGTTTTCTCAGAAAGTTTGTTAGAATTCGAGGGAAAATGAAGCAGGAAATTGTGTTTATCTCCGTACTTCTTACGCGGGCTCTTTTGCTGCCGACAATTGTCGGACTTTTTGCTGTCGACAATTGTCGAACTTTGTTACCGGCGAGTTGCCGGATTTTTGCTGCCGACGATTTTTGAACTTTGTTGTCAACGGATTGTCGGACTTTGTTACCGGCGGGTTGCCGGATTGTTGCTGCCGACAATTGTCAGATTTTGTTTCCGGCGGGTTGCCGTACTTTTGCAGTCGACGATTGTCGGACTGTTGTCGGAGGATGGCAGTGTGGTCTTGTGGTAAAGCGCCAGACTTGTAACCCCGAGGAACCGGGTTCGAGTCCACCTGATCACAGGAATTTTTATATTCCAAACTGCACTCCCCGTACGAGTGGGGCTCGTGCGGCGAAACTGGGCTATCTTTCGGAGGAGACATTAAGGGTCGACAGGAGTAACACTACCGACCTCTGTCGGGTTGCTTAGCTGCGAGTCCGTATTTTATTTATTATAAATTTTTTAAGACTCAAAATGGAAAATCCGGCTATGTACCGGGTTGCGGCTGATCTTACTGATTAAAACGAGTATAAGTTTAATAAGTTTCGTTAATTAATTTGGCTAAAATTTGGGAAAGACCTTTTCTAAGGAGCTTTTCAGGCTTGCTTAGAGCTGCAAAGCTGCTTAGTTTTTCCCAAACGGTTTTTCCCAAATTTTAGCCAAATTAATTAACGAATCTCATATTAAACTTACGCTCGTTTTAATCAGTAAGATCAGCCGCAACCCGGTACATAGCCAAATTTTCCATTTTGGCTCTTGAAAAATTTATAATAAATAAAATACGAACTTGCAGCTAAGCAATCCGACAGAGGTCGGTAGTGTTACTCCTGTCGACCCTTAAATTTGAAATTGGTTGTCAAGCTTGGGGAGCTTGGGAGTTTTGGGTCAATAATACTGCTATCACTAGCTGCAATAAAATTAAAAAAAAACCCAACATATAAAAATGAGTACACTTGTCTGTGGATGAAAGTGATTCTTACCTTTTGTCTGGCACTTGTTGAAACGCGAATGACAATTTGAACGACGCGTCGCGCGTCGTATGTATAGCGTCGCGGCGCTACTGATGCTATAGCTATCACCGCGCAGGCTCGCTCCACTTACACACACAGAGCGTCTCTGTGTGAGTACCCAGTGACAGTGTGCAGTATAATAGACGCTCCCTCAGCCTCCTATCTAACGAGTAACAACTCGATCTTTTTCCGAGAGTAAATCGGCCACGCGGGATGCTAATTACATCCATCCCACCCTATATAGTCCGTGAAACCCCTGATGGGCTTTCTTACGTGTTAAAAAAGGATATCTTTATCAATCTTATGTGCCTTATTATTTTGAGTTGTTTCTATTTCCATCGTATATTGTGTCATAATATTGTATTTTTAATAAAAATATGTAAGGAATACTTTTTTTCAATGTCGTCAAATGCTTCTTAAAAATGGGATGCGATATTATGCACAGTTCCCCTACGTAAATAAATCTCTTACGTATATTAAAATTTAGCGTCTTACCTGAGATGACGGCCAGAGGCGAGAGTACTTTTTTCGCACCTCTGAATTTAAAACTGATCGAGTGATCGCTTCTGCTAGGAGCTTGCTTATATATACTTGAAAACCCCCACCATTGAAATTTATTACTTAGGCTTACCATTTTGCGCCGCCTGACGGCGTTGTTGCGAAATAGCAAGATCTCGTTTGAAATTAGAAATATATTGTGCAATTACCATATTGCGCTTGTTGAAGCTATTAGTATGTCATCGCTGTAGGCATAGCAGAAATGTAGTCCTTGCAATACCTCGTTGATAAAACTTTGGAATGTTTGTGCTGCGTTTCTTAGGCAGAATGGCATCGAGTTCGTATAAGCCGAATGGTGTAATGATGGCCGTTTTCGGTATGTCTTCCGGGTTGATTGGTATTTCGTTGTATATGCTCTGACCAAGTCTATCGTGGAGAAAATGGTCTTCCCGTGGAAAGACTGTGAGAAGTCTTCGATATGTGGTACCGGGTATCTATCCGGCTTTGCCCGTCTGTTCATTGGGCGATACTCTCCGCACGTTCTCCATTGGTCCGCTTTCTTGGAGACCATATGCAGGTGCTGTCCACGGGCTCTTTGAGGGCCGGATTATTCCTTCCCGTTGCAATAGGTCGAATTCTATTTTTGCCGCTTTATTAGTTTGTCCAGCGCCAGACGTCTTTAACGAACATACATATTCAATGCCATTACCTGTTAGCGCAAACTTAAAGGGTCAAATATCAGGGAAAGTTAAAATATTTCTCTGCAAGAAAGCAAATCCAAAACCTTTGGTTGCAACGATCGTATAATATTGCCAGCTGCCGAGGAAAATTTTGAAATCTGAAGAGCACAATTATTCGAATTGTAATTGAGAGTTGAACCAAGTACAAATATAAAATAAATCATATTTTATTTAATTTAAAATGAATTTTCTCTTATAGATGTCAAATAAATCGAATATTATTGTCTCGTAGATATATGTATCTATAAAAAACGTAGTAAAGTTATATATAAATTTTTTTACATTATTCCTCAAAGAACTATTAATAATTTACAATAAAATACACAGTACGTTTTCATTTACTTTATTATATGTACCTGCAAGTATAATCTTGTGAATTAATATATCTTTCGTTTATATCGTCGACATGTTTCAAAGTAAATAACTTTCATATCTATATACATAGAAGATAAAATTGCGTAACTAAAATTAAAAATAACGCTCTTTTTGATATATGATACAACTTTTCAAAAGATAAAAAGATATAAATACATGTTTTTACAATTTCAGCCCGATTAATTTGTATAAATAATTCGTTTTCGTTATTATTAAATTTGCTACGCTTACAAAATTTTCAGTAATTAATAATCAAATAGACTGAGAATAACAGAGATGTAATTTTTCTATATATGTTCATTTAGTTGCAACTTTCCCCATAGCCATTTTCATTCCTATAAAAATAAATCTTATATTTTGTAAAATTATGGATACAAAAGAATTTCTAAAATAGCACAATATAATTATACATATATTTACGATTATTAAAATCTTATACATAGGTTTATTGTGTTGTGTAAATAATGTTCAGAATACTTTAGAAGAGATATGGGATATAGGTTTCATTACGCTGTAATATATTTACGACAAGCACACCGTTTCTAAAATGGACAGTTTCTTATACGCACTTTCCTATTCCATATGGAGAAACAAAATGGCGGTTTTATCGATATATCGCACCTATCGATTTCAATGTCGCTTCTCTATTATCTAGGACTCTAATGGTGGTCATCCATGGTTGTCCAAACGCGAATGACAATTTGAACGACGCGTCGCGCGTCGTATGTATAGCGTCGCGGCGCTACTGATGCTATAGCTATCACCGCGCAGGCTCGCGGGTTGTCGGATTTTTGCTACCGACGATCTTTGAACTTTGTTGTCAATGGGTTGTCGGACTTTGTTAAGGGCGGGTTGCCGGACTGTTGCTGCTGACAGTTGTCAGATTTCGTTTCTGGCGGGTTGCCGGACTTTTGCTGCCGACGATTTTCGAACTTTGTTGTCAATGGGTTGTCGGACTTTATTACCTTCGGGTTGCCGGACTGTTGCTGCCGACGGTTGTTACATTTTGTTTCCGGCGGGTTGCCGTACTTTTGCAGTCGACGATTGTCGGACTGTTGTCGGAGGGTGGCAGTGTGGTCTTGTGGTAAAGCACCAGACTTGTAACCCCGAGGAACCGGGTTCGAGTCCACCTGATCACAGGAATTTTTATATTCCAAACTGCACCTCCCGCACGAGTGGGGCTCGTGCGGAGAAACTGGGCTATTTTTCGGAGGAGACATTAAATTTGAAATTGGTCGTCAAGCTTTGTGTCGGAAAAAAACTTATCATCTGCCGGCGGCCATAACTTTTTTACTTTTAGACATTTTGCAATAAAAAAAATTTTTTTAAGCTCTCAAAACATGTATCTTTAAGTACAAAAAAATTTATGTCATTTCCATTAATCGTTTCTAAAAAAAAAAAAATCTGAATTTCGACCTATTTTTCGGGCCTCTAGGTGGATGTAGCCCCTTAAGAACATTCACACTTTGTAAGAATATTCATAGAATATTGTGTGCTATCTGGGACTATATATTACCGTCGCGGTCGACACAAACACTTAAAAAATTTGCTGCATAAATATATTACTAAAATGATCGAAAATATATAATATCAAAATGTTATCAAATCTGAGTTTATTGCTAACAGTAAAACAATAACGATAATTAACTTAGACCAGCCGTTGAAGTTCCGTCACCTGATCGTCTACGAATTCCTCGCATGATTATAGTATATTAAAATAATTCTCAGACATTGTACTTTAAAAGAATATCACGATTTGAATTTAGTGCTAGTTGCATAGAGTTGAAATTAATTAATCGCGGCGCGCGCACTTCGCGGATGAATTAATTAATAGAGCGGCCGAATATCAATACCCTGCGATAAGACGATTAAGACGATCGGACGAATTGCTTTGATAACATCGTCGTGAAGTGGCGTTTTATGCTCATAATGCTGAAGAGTTCCTGCGGTTTTTGCTTGCTGCCACGAGCACCACGATTCCCGGTCCTTGAGGGCAATTATCGTGTCGAGGCTCTTCATTCGTTGAACACTTGTGGTAAAATGTGGCCCATATAGCATCCTTCATTTTTGTCACAGAATCGCAGTTTCTTCTGATGGCGAGGCCGTAATAAACTGTCAGTTCATCGATCAGTTTTCCAGTCAATTTGCCTTTACCACCGAGACCCGTGGTTTTTTTTTTGCAAGCGCGAAGTCTTGTATCCATGCGAAAAGTCGAATACAGAACAGAAGAGCAACAATACACAAGATCAAGAGGACAACTGAAACCCAAAATACCGCTAGAGCGATATTTTCCGTGCGCGCCATGTCAGATAGCGGAGCTCGAACGCTCGAACGCTCGAACGCTTGAACTTGTTTTTTTCGGAATTCTATAACTTTGTCAATTTTACAGATATCGATGTAAAATTTTCAGGATATATTCTCAACACTTAAAACTTTTAAAAAATGCAAAAAAAAATTTTTTTAGGTGGATGTAGCCCCTTAATTTTGGAATATTCGAATAGAATATTATATGAATATACGTAAAATATATTACAATAAAAAATCGTATATTTATAATAAAGAAGAACATTTTTAGAATATTCGTTGAGTTTATTTATTGCACATTTTAAGTTAAGTTGCCATATTCGTAGTGAGCGCCACTCTTTGTCGTTCGTCATGCTTCGCCGTGCCTTTTTGCCGTGCTGGTACGTGCATAATAAAACATCGTTTTTGGGCCGATATCATGATTAACGTGATCCTCCAATTAAACTTACTCTGCATCTCTTTCTAACTGTCCCCCCTAGAAAGACACGAAGAGTGAGTTTAATCGGAGGATCACGTTAATCGGAGACTGTGATATCGGCCCTTAATCAGAGATAATTATCTTTTTTCCTTTATTCTGTTCTATGAAACATTAAATAAGGTTTAAGAATATTTTTTAATATATTTTTGGTAATATTTTTCACATCCTTAACAGTTCGTTAGGATAAAACTCTTTAGAAAATTTAAGGGTTGTGCTTGAAGAAAGTCGCACAAGTCGATATCTATGCCTCAAGGGCGTCACATGTTCGTATCGCGTTCCATTTAATGCGGCAGCCTATTGCGTCGGGCATTTTTAGTGTATTACTGGATTTTAATTGGGTTACTTTCTCGCGTTTATAGTCGAGCAGTCAGTTTTTAAAAGAGTGTCGTCGAAGTACATATCGCTTATCTCGAACGCACATGTTCGTCCAAAATAAGTTATTGTCACCACCAAGTGCAAATTCCGTTTGTCCGCCCTTCCTTAATATTCCTGACGTCACCGAGGTTTCTGATGGTGTTATACCAGATAACCTCTCCGCTTTAAACCAACATAAACAACTTACATTTCTTTTCTTATTCTTATTCTTATATACGTCATACTTAAATACAATATTTCGGCCGACGTGTAATCCGCTTACGGAAGTATCCGCGCTCGCAATAACCGACGCATGCAGCGGCCGCCGTTCTGTTCCTTATTGTAATCGATTATTTGTATGCGCGAATAATTATGTACCCGTCCGGGGAGGAGGGGGGCGGGGGAAATTTCGCGTTTGTTTTATTAAAAAAAAAAAAAAAAAATCGGGTCTCTCGATGCCCGTAACCGATCAATTCGATGCGTGGTGGGCTCGCTTTAAATTTTCGTTGCAACTTTCCGTCAAACAAGTTCTCGAGAAAACTCTCGACTGGGTCAGTCGCAACTTAATATCGCTGCGCGAAGGGTGTGCGATGCGTTGCCACTTGAAGCTTCTCCGTTAAGGATTTTATTTATGGATCTGTTTGCGGACGCGCGGGTACCTCCCCGCAGCCGATAAGTGGCTACGGGAGAAGTCCTCGTGGAAGCCTGTTTCTGGCAGATTGCATCCGTAGTTATGGGGTTGAAAGAGTCGTTGGAACCGGTTGACTGTGAGGGGGCGAATCGCCTCTATAAATGCGATATCATTATAATTAATTTTATATAACAGACAATGTACATGTGTTAATGTATAATTTACTCTTAAAAAAATGGATAAAAGAATAAAGAAAGCGCAATTAAAACGGCAGTTAATAAGTGAGGAGCTTACCTAAATAACATCGCAGAGCGACGAATATATTCCCTTCACGGTTTCAGCTTGGATGTCAAGCCACCTGTAAGATGTAATGATGTAATGATTAGAAATGAAACACAAAACTATACGAAACATATATTATAAGTTCGATTAAAGATGGAACAAAAACGCACGGGCAAAAAATGATATTTGCGTCTTTTTATTACGTCACCAGACGCAAAGTGTGTTAACAAGAGGACAAACTTGCCTCGCGTATATCCTTAAATAAGTAATTTGAACATGTCGCGAAAGCGGAAAGGAGCCACGCTTAATAAGAGATTGTCTATTATAGAAGTGAAAAATGCTGCAAGAAAAATTGAATCGATTGCGAGCACGTTGCCGATAGATCCGATTGGTCCTAAAAAAACATGTTGCAGATTATCACGTCCATGACGGCAAACTGCTACTATTGATAAGCGGCCGACGAAGGGTGGTTTGTGCGGTGATGAAATGCCGTCCCCGAAACGTTGTGAAAATAGTGGACACGTAATCTATAATAGAGTGGAACTAAATGCTGAGATTAAACATACCGGTTTGGCACGTGTCGCGTTCATAACCACGTTACACGTCGCTCGCCGCCCTCCACAGCCGTAAATGTAATCACGCGCGTAATTGAGGCGACACTCACTGATTTCCAATCGTGCGAATCATGCGTGCGAGCGAGCTCGATGTACACAACTCGAAACATTCAACGTAATTTACAATAACAGCCGCATTATATGCACGTAATAATATTCTTTTTATTACTCATTAAATTATTTTTCTTTTCTAACAAAAAAAATGGTGCAAATTAGAAATTTGCACTTGGCTTCCTCATAGAGGAAGTGACGTCTTAAGATGCTAATACAGCCATCTGATTGGCTGATGACGCCTTAAGACTATACTTAAGACGATCTTGAATATAAGACCCGACTATGAATACCGGCCTTAAAGAATTATATAAAAAAGAAATAGAGAAGACTGAAAAATATAACAAAATTAAAAATAGACCGATATCTTAAAATTTACAGAAGTTAAAGCTATTACAGACATTTTTCTAAAAATTAGGGACCTTTGATCGCGTATAAAGCTGAGTCTAATCAACCAAATCTTAAAGAATTATATATGAAATAGGGGTAGAAAAGACTGAAAAATATAATAAAATTAGAAATAGATCGATATCTCCAAATTTGCGGAAATTAAAGCATAAACAAACATTTCTGAAAAAAATCAAAATTTTATTAAAAAAGAACCCCTTGATTATTAACAATTTTTATTAATTCTATTATATTCTTCAGTTTTTTTTACCCCTATTTCATATATAATTCGTTAAGATTTGGTTGATTAGTTCTGGACTTATAGAAATTTTGGTAAATTTGGCACATACACACACACATATACCCACACACATACACACACACATACACACACATACACACATACACACATACATACATACAGACATTTTTAAAATTGAAATTTTTCGACGTTTTAGAACATTCTGAACACATTCAAAAAAACAAAAAAAAAATTTTTTTTAACGAAAACAAAGCTTCCTCTATGAGGAAGCAAAAGGAATGTAGACACTAAATTAAAAAAAATACTGTTTGGTTTTAAATTAAAGATCAGTCCTACATTCAGCTTAAAATGGGTGAAGTTTTTTGGAGTGTCACGTCTTTTTTTTTCTTTTGCGTGCGAGGCGCAAGACAGATCAAAAGGGAGAACGGGGATATTTTTAAGGATAACGGGTCTCTCGAGCTGATCCCTCGTACTATTCGACATTCGACAGCCGCTAACCAAATGATTGGGCGCTAGACTCGTGATACTCTCGTCCACTAATTTCCAAAATTCGCGAAATCTAGACCGAAAGCAAAACCGCGATAGTCGATTTAGTCGGTCGTGCGAGGGACCGGCCAGCTCGACCTAACGATAGACGAGCAGGGCAAGAATTCTGCGAGATGACGATCAAGTAACACAAATGGTCTGAATTTCATTAACAATCAGTGACAAGTTTTATTGGAAACATGAAATATAGAAATAAACAGGACATAGAAAAAAAACGTGCAATAGAAGTAAACAACGGACTTTTGCTGCCGATTTTAGTAACTGACTCGTTTATTCAATTAAATCGGGAGATGAAGCATCTTCGTCCATAAGGGTTACGTGGATCTGCATCCAATCTTCCCATTTTTTTTATCAAGAGCTTTGTCAGCTCAATGATTCTACGGAATCATCTTGTTTTTGAGCCTTGATATTGGCGGTTTAATTGCGTCAGGTGAGTCTAAGATGACTCACCTCGTAGTCTCCTTCTGTACCTCGTAAAGGGCAGTGTTCACGAGACAATCCGTGTTCCTTGATTTTCTCGCGAAACGTGTGTGTAGATTGCTGGATCGGAGTGGGTTAGGCAGAAGAAAATTAATTTTCCCGGCAATGTCTTTTATTTTTTACGGGGTACAGAAGGAGACTACGAATATAATTTTGACGAAAGGAAAGTTTTAAAATGGCGCAATTGGTATGCAATAAAAGCGACTGCAATATATCAATAAAAGGTTAAAGGGTAGTGAAGCGATGCGTGCCGACCTCAAACGAATAACGTAGTACGCAATTTTTTATATAGACGCAGTAGTTTAGACGACATCTGCTTTAAAACTCATTCTATCAGTCCTGCGAAATCGCAGACAATCTATCAAGAATTTCATTATTTTCAAGATTGATCCATGACTGTTCTCGACTATCGCCAAACTCAGACTGTCCCGATCCTGTCCGCGAGATCGTCGGTCGGGTCGGAAGGAGTCGAGAGAGGGAGAGCGCGAGGTGTTTCTTGTCGACAAATTATTAGTTCTCGTTCATAATGAGTTACCGACACCGACGGTCCAGCATTTGACTCGTCTTGCTCTAGGCTCCTTGGGTCGCACTAGCTTCTGAGGTTGCGGACAATTCTTCCCTCCATCTGTCCTCTGGATCCGCCTCAGCTAATTGATAAATTAACTTAGTTTTGCTTCTGGTCGAACAGGTTCGACCTCTTTCTCGCAGGTTCTCCTTGAATTGGTTCACCGTAATAAACTTTTTCGCACTTATCTCGGTACACAGTTTGATTATTTGTTACCGTCGAACTTTGTTGTCAACGGGTTGTCGATCGATCCCCGCGATCCTTTCCTCGGCAACTCGGATCGATTCTCGTCTATACGTGCTAACGTGTATATATATATATACGTCTGAAAAGTTTTGAGTCTTAAACATTATTTTTTCGGTCAAATTTTTCAACATAGTCTCCTTTTAAGTCAATGTTATATAAATAGGCTCAAAACTTTTCAGACTACCCTCGTATATATACTTGGAGCATTATGGAGCTTACCTACATCAGCGGTACTTGGACGAGGTTTTGTCTCTCGTAGGGACAATGACGGCGGAGATGGCGGAGACCGGTCAGCGCGGCTTTCGGCTTGGTCGAATGCTGCGCGTCGCTGCGGACTCTGGCCTCCATATAGTCGCTTCCAGGACGATTCGTCTCCGTCGAATACCTCTCTCCCCAATGACGACGACAATGACGAGACACGAGAAATTCCAGCGGATGGAAACGGGACTCCTTTGGGTAGGTCAACGCTCGGTGATACGTTGTGCTATTGAGCGACTACGTATCGTTAATACTTTCATAATACTAAAAAAAAAAAAAACAAGAATTCTTCAAAGTGGCAGTTGCGCGGTTAGTATATCGAGCTTCGCGGAAGTTCTTCTTAGAATTCCCTTCTACGAAGTCCTCGGCGTATCCGTTTCCCTTTGTCGGAAAATTAAATGAGAAATACTTATAACGCAAGGAGATATCGAACCGTTTGTGTATATAAAGTGGAAGTAAACTTCTAAAAAGTCTTCCTTAGAGAAAAGAAAATATTTTCGAAATATGTAGGTTGCGCACCAATCAAGATAGATGCGAATCGATTTGCCGGCATGACGCGACGCAAGTCTTCTTGAGTTGGTTCACCGTAAGCTTTTTCGCACTTATCTCGGCACACAGTTTGATTTTTTGTTACCGTCGAACTTTGTTGTCAACGGGTTGTCGGACTTTGTTACCAAATGGTTGCCGGACTTTTGCTGCCGACGATTTTTGAACTTTGTTGTCAATGGGTTGTCGGACTTTGTTACCGACGGGTTGCCGGATTGTTGCTGCCGACAATTGTCAGATTTCGTTTCCGGCAGGTTGCCGTACTTTTGCAGTCGACGATTGTCGGACTGTTGTCGGAGGGTGGCAGTGTGGTCTTGTGGTAAAGCGCCAGACTTGTAACCCCGAGGAACCGGGTTCGAGTCCACCTGATCACAGGAATTTTTATATTCCAAACTGCACCCCCCGCACGAGTAAGGCTCGTGCGGAGAAACTAGGCTATTTTTCGGAGGAGACATTAAATTTGAAATTGGTCGTCAAGCTTGGGGAGCTTGGGAGTTTGGGGTCAATAATACTGCTATCATTAGCTGCAAAAGTTTTTGCTATTGCTAGCATAAAAGTTTTTTTTATTAGTAAACATCAGAATTAATATTATATTTCAGAATTTCAAATTATATTTTATTTACATATACTTACAATGATTCAGTGGAAACATTGAATTTCTTTTTTGGATGTATATCCTCATCCAAAACATCGAGCGGTATCCTCATCCTTCTGTCGCCCATCCTTCTGTCTCTTCGAAACAGTCTGACAATAAAAGATCTTAATCTTCTCTACCAGCGGTTTCTACACATAAATTAAATATAATTGTCGATCTTTGTTACCGGCGAGTTGCCGGACTTTTGCTGCCGACGATTTTTGAACTTTGTTGTCAACGGGTTGTCGGACTTTGTTACCGGCGGGTTGCCGGATTGTTGCTGCCGACAATTGTCAGATTTCGTTTCCGGCGGGTTGCCGTACTTTTGCAGTCGACGATTGTCGGACTGTTGTCGGAGGGTGGCAGTGTTGTCTTGTGGTAAAGCGCCAGACTTGTAACCCCGAGGAACCGGGTTCGAGTCCACCTGATCACAGGAATTTTTATATTCCAAACTGCACCCCCCGCACGAGTGGGGCTCGTGCGGAGAAACTAGGCTATTTTTCGTAGGAGACATTAAATTTGAAAATGGTCGTCAAGTTGGGGAGCTTGGGAGTTTTGGGTCAATAATACTGCTATCACTAGCTGCAATAAAATTAAAAAAAAATTCAACATATAAAAATGAGGACACAAGGTTTCTGTGGTTGGTGAAAGTGTGTGTGTGTGGAGTGTGTCTGAAAAATTTCGAATTTTTTTACCGCTTGGTTCCGGAGATATATATGTCCGTAAACTTTGCCAATTTTACATGATGATAATAGAGAAAGGAGGGTCAAATCGCACATTTATGGAATACGTTCATACTTCTCGAGTAGATGGACGAATAAAAAACTGTTTAATCGATCCAATAAACATTTCTAAAGATACTGACGCGACACCAAATTGATTGACCGTACCGTATATAAATAAAGCGAAACTTTCGACAAACTTTCGGCAACTTTCGACGTTTCGACACGACACGAGGGTCATGGCGGCCGTCTTACCTTTTGTTGAATCCGCCGCCGAGTCCTGATCCTCGCACATCCGGCGTCCAGCCCAACATAAAAAAATAAGCACAATAATCGACACTACCGAAACAATAACTGCTACGGAAATTATAATATTTTTTTTTAACTCGGACAACTCATGGTGGTTATCCATGGTTGTCCAAACGCGAATGACAATTTGAACGACGCGTCGCGCGTCGTATGTATAGCGTCGCGGCGCTACTGATGCTATAGCTATCACCGCGCAGGCTCGCGGGTTGTCGGATTTTTGCTACCGACGATCTTTGAACTTTGTTGTCAATGGGTTGTCGGACTTTGTTAAGGGCGGGTTGCCGGACTGTTGCTGCTGACAGTTGTCAGATTTCGTTTCTGGCGGGTTGCCGGACTTTTGCTGCCGACGATTTTCGAACTTTGTTGTCAATGGGTTGTCGGACTTTATTACCTTCGGGTTGCCGGACTGTTGCTGCCGACGGTTGTTACATTTTGTTTCCGGCGGGTTGCCGTACTTTTGCTGCCGACAGTTGTCAGATTTCGTTTCCGGCGGGTTGCCGTACTTTTGCTGTCGACGCTTGTCGGACTTCTTGCTGCCGACGATTGTTGAACTTTGTTAACGGCGGATTGCCGGACTTTTGCTGCCGACGATTGTCGGATTTTAGTAACTGACTCGTTTATTCAATTAAATCGGCAGATGAAGATTTAGCATCTTCGTCTATAAGGGTTACGTGGATCTGCATCCAATCTTCCCGTTTTTTTATCAAGAGCTTTGTCAGCTCAATGATCCTACGGGATCATCTTGTTTTTGAGCCTATGAGCTGGATATTGGCGGATTAATCGCGTCAGGTCTAATGTAAATGAGGAAAAAAATAAAATGACAGGGTTATTTATCACTTCTCATTTGCGGGACAAATCCGCTGCTTATGTAATAACACACACACACACACAAAATCTAGTATACCATTACAATCCACTATTATGATAGCTTCTTTATCTTATAATATTAAAGTCTTATTCTGAATGTTATTATTATGAATGTATTTTAATTTTTAAATTGAACACGTTTTTCTAATACCTTAATTGTAGACATGTAGACCATTTTATACACATCATTAGAATAATTGAAAAAAATATAAAAGAATTCATACAACTTCTTTGAAGTTAACTATGTTATAAAATATTATAAATTCAAAAATAGAAAAAAGAGTTGTAGATATATTTCTTATATTTTTTGATATTTTAAATTCTTCATCGATTTGAGTACTGCATTTGGTTGCTACCAGCAGACTGAAATTTTACAGGATCCTTGCGGGCCCTTGTAACCTCTTATCCCCTCCACTATAAATTCTTTTTATGGTGGAGGACTTAGGACAAGAGCCTTTTTTTCCTATAATATATATATACATATATATAAATATATATATATACATATATATTTTTTTTTATTTGACATACCTTGTTGTTTCTTCTTGTACAGTGTCCATTGACATGTGTTGTTCAATGCTCAAAGCGTAGCACTCATCATTGTCCATTATTGTGTTTCTGGAAAAAAGTTGATTTGAGTTATGTGTTAATTTAAATTTAATTCGGCAAAAATAGCTTACACATTATTGTTTTCATTTTCCATTGATACTACATCCATTGATACTGTAAAAGCTGTAGTAAGTACTGCTGTAAAATATAATATATTTTTAATATTATTTTATACTATTACTATCAAAAATATTCTCAAGTATCAAAACTAGATTTTTCCAAATAAAGAGTAATTAAAACTAATATAAATGAAAACTTATTTATTATTAGTGAACTTTACATCTTGTTGGTACAGCATCTGAATGAAGGCGAGCTCGGCTTTTGACCATTTTATATTTATTTTCCTTAAAATGTACATGGCACAATCGACAATTGCGGTGAGCATACTCGGGGCCTTTTGGTATTAAATCTAATCTTCTGCATGCTTGAACCCATGCCAACCACCTGTATATGTTACAATAATTAATTAAATTACGCAAATAATGAAATAATGATGTAAACAATTATTAAAATAGTATTGTACCTATCATGTTTTTTTGGAAAAAGGAAGAAGTGTCGTTTTTCCACATTTATGGTGCTCATACATCCTGTCACTGCACACCAATGACTTTCTTTTTTAAAGTTTTTAATAATTTTTTCTATTTTCTAATTCCTTCTCGTTAGCGAAAAAGTATGATCCAAAGTATACAGAAATTTGTGTATCTTGGATATTCAGTTTATGTAGTATTTTGGCTTTATCCGTATACAGAGATTCAATATAGGTATATATTCAGTCGTGTGTATTCCGTATACAGAAATTTGTGTATCTTGTATATTCAGTCCGTGTAGTATTTTGACTTTATCCGTATACAGAATATAATATATTCAATATAGTATATTCAGTTGTGTGTATGCGGAATACAATATAGGTATATTCAGTCGTGTGTATTACGGATTACACACGAAACTAAAAGAAATAAAATACATAAGAAAACTTTTACTGAAAATCGTATTCACTCGTATAATAGAGAGTATAGTATTAAGTATAATTATATTATAAAATATCTGTGTTATAAAACCATCTGTTATAAAATTTTAAGCTGTATAGGTTTTCACCATCAAGGTTTTAATTGATTATTCATCTGCAGCGCATCTTTTGCCAGTCTTTCTTGTCTTGCTTTTTCACTCTTCTTAAGGTTGAAGGCCTTTCTTCCGATATGATAATTGATTTTTGTTGGTGTTATTCGTGTTCTCTTTGGATCCGCTGATTCTTTGTTCAAAATATAATACCTCCGCATTTGAGCTCCTGAAAACAAATTCAGCATTTATTTACAATAATAAAAATTATCCAAACACATACACACACACATACACACACACACACACACACACACACACACACACACTCAAGTATACGATATACTGAAGAACTAACCATAAATAGCAGCAAGAAGACCTTTTTCTAAAAATTTATTTGGCGGCGCAGTTCCCCCACCATCCAGGAACTTTTTCTTTTGCACATTGCAGCTACTAATAACATGAGTCAGCAATTTTTCTGTGCCGAACATATGCTGTGCAAGGGCATAAATGTATGCTTTGTCACCAGTTTCATTGTTGCTTGCTGGATCCATTAACATATTTTCAGCAATAGCTTTTATCTTCTCCCAGCCTACCACAGGCACCCATATCGCTGGATTTTCATGTATCAGTATTTTATCCTAAAAGAAAATAAGAAGTCTTGTTTTAATACTAAATTTATATAATAATTGAAAATATCATATACTTAATAGATAGCATTTCAAATAATACCTCTTTAGTAATCTCGAGTGGCATTGCTGATGCTGCTGGTTCTTGTGTTTCAGTAGTGTCCATAGGTTCGAGTTTTACAAGTCCATTGTCAGTTACAAATGAGTCTTTAATATGAAATCTTGAGGTGTTTAATGTTAATGACTCAGATGTGGCATGTTTTACGTTGACTGATAAAAGGCATGCTGAAGGTTTTGATTCTGATAAAGTATTGGTTGTTGAAATTCTTGATGATACAGGAGTGGATGCTGCACATTTCGATACTGGATGTTGGAGATTTTCTACTTGATGGAAAATTAAGTTTTGCAATTTCACTAATTCCTTCTTCATTGCCTTTAAAATTTTCATCAAGTAATTTATTTTCATCTGATATTATTGAAGAGGATTTTTCAAGAAATCTGCTTGAAGAAATTGATAATGAAGTTTTCGATGATGATAATGATGACGTATATGAACTTGGTGGAATAGTACAAGCCGGAGACTGTGTCGGACATCTTGCTGCCGATTGTCGAACTTTGTTACCGGCGGGTTGCCGGACTTTTGCTGCCGATGGTTGTTGGCACAGATTTCGTTACCGGCTGGTTGCCGGACTTTTACTGCCAACGATTTTTGAACTTTATTGTCAACGGCGGGTTGTCGGTCTTTGTTACCGGTGGGTTACCGGATTTTTGCTGCCGATGGTTGTTGGCATAGATTTTGTCACCGACAGTTGTCAGATTTTGTTTCCGGCGGGTTGCCGTACTTTTACAGCCGACGATTGTCGGATTTTAGTAACCGACTCGTTTACTCAATTAAATGGGCAGATGAGGGTTTAGCAGCTTCGTCCACAAGGGATACGCGGATCTGCATTCAATATTCCCGTTTTTCTATCAAAAGCTTTGTCAGCTCAATCTTCGTTTTTTATAAATTTGATTTATAATTTGATTTTTTATAACTTTGATGACCCTACGGGATCACCTTGTTTTTGAGCCTATGGGCTGGATATTGGCGGATTAATCGCGACAGGTGAGTTTAAAATGACTTATCTATGACTATCGTATATATTATAATTCGCGGTTAATTGTGATTAGTGGAGATGTTATTCTTTTATCTCCGATTACACATGCACATTTGTACAAGTGTCGACAAATAGGATGTATTGAGCTTACTTCCTACCTTGAGAAGCGTTCTTCTCCACGTTGGCAATTGACGGACGTGTCACCCGGCGGAGGGACACTTTGATCTGGTCAAATCGTTAGACCAGTTATTCCTTCTCTAAACGCGATAATAACGTGATTTTTATACTTTTTGCGATTATTGGGTCTGCCAGTGCGTAGATATAAAAATAAAATCGAGATTAGGCGACCCAACTGGCCAATTTCTATTTATTTGACTCACAACGTTTCGACCCCGATTGGGTCCTTTTCAAGTGAGATTATACATAATTATATAATTACGCAACAATAAATCATGCGTCGCAGCATCTTGCTTAAATGACGTGAGATCTAATATATATTTCGTTAGGAAATAAAAGATTTTTTCCTAGTAATTATTTTAGAGTCAATCAGTTTTACATCACTTAAAAATAATTTTAAAATAATATATTACTTGAAAATAATATATTATATAAAAACTAATTTTAATAATTTATAAAATACAAAGATGTTTTTATCAATTCCAATTGTGTGGGAAATTTATCCGACACTGATGTAGAATAGTGTAGAAGAATGTAGATTCAAATATAAATTGGACCAAATTCGATCGATCCACACGACGTGACCCTCCCCCTCCTCCTTCTCTTCCTCCTCCTCATGCTCCTCCTCCTCCTTTTCCTCCTTCTTTTCCTCCTCTTCCTCCTCCTCATGTTCTGAAAAAGAAAAACATATAGGCTGGTATTCATATATGGCCATTTTAAAATAAACGATTTCTTTTTTGTCAACCAAGAAACGATATTACCAATGTGGTAATACATCGCTTTTTTCATAGATCGGTGAAAAAGTGATATTACCACAGCGTGGTTTCTTCGTCACTGGATTGCCGATAGTTGATAAAATATCAGTATTGATATAAAATGACATTACTGATTTGCCGTTGTAATAACTGATATGCAAATTATCACATTTTTATGGAACTCGGACAATCCATGGTGGTCATTTATGGTGGTTGAAACGCGAATGACAATTTGAACATTTTTAGTTTTATTTCCAAAAAGAATAAAAAAATCGTGGACATAACACAGAAGAGAACTACAAAAAACGTGCACTGTCAGTATACGCGGGCATAACCATTGCACTCTCATATCTTTCTTAACAAATGAATATCTTAACAAATGAATATAAGAATCCCGAGCATCACGCCCGAAACCACTACTGCTATGATAATAACGGCATTGTTGAAACGCGAATGACAATTTGAACGACGCGTCGCGCGTCGTATGTATAGCGTCGCGGCGCTACTGATGCTATAGCTATCACCGCGCAGGCTCGCTCCACTTACACACACAGAGCTTCTTCTTCTTATATTTGTATTGGCTCCTGCCTCTAATACGAGGTCAATACGGCCAGCATTTGCCTCTGTTCGTGTGTTTTTCACTGTTTGATTACTATACGGTTAAGTGGCGAAGTCTAAAAGGCAATTGCAAGCAGACAGTATCAGTCGCAATACTTTAAAAAATTTTTTCGTTTGGGCGGAACACGTCCGAACACGTTAAAACTTAAAATGTGTCGTTCGTGTCTGCTCACGAAACACGTCCGAACTAACAAAGTGTTACACACACAGAGCGTCTCTGTCTAAAATGGTCTTCCCGTGGAAAGACTATGAGAAGTCTTCGATGTGTGGTACCGGGTATCTATCCGGCTTTGCCCGTCTGTTCATTGGGCGATAGTCTCCGCACGTTCTCCATTGGTCCGCTTTCTTGGAGACCATATGCAGTGGTGCTGTCCACGGGCTCTTTGAGGGCCGGATTATTCCTTCCCGTTGCAATAGGTCGAATTCTATTTTTGCCGCTTTATTAGTTTGTCCAGCGCCAGACGTCTTGGTCGGCAGGCCTCCGGTGGGCTCGAGGTGGTTTTTATATGGTGCACGGTATTGTGCGTGCATTTTGATGTGCCTGTTTGTCGCGTTATTTCGGGAAATTTCTTCAGTATGCGATGGTAGGGTAATTCCTCGTTTATCGCTTTTACTGATATTGCAGGCTGTTCCCTGGTGCGTCCTTTTGCGCATAGGCCTATTTGTCCGTCGACCAGGCATCCTTTCCTGACGTCGGGTAGCAGGTGATAGTATGCCAAGAAATCGGAGCCTATGATAGGTATTGTGACGTCCGCAATGATAAATCTCCACGGAAATTCTCGGCGTAGTCCAAAATCGGGTTGAAGACTTGCACTTCCGTAGGTCGCTATGGTGGATCCGTTAGCTGCGTAGAGTTCGCATTTCTCCTTCCGGCTTCCGTTGCTCCGGTTGTGCGGGTAGACGCTTACATCTGACCTGGTATCTATCAGATACCGTATTTTGGTCTTCCGGTCAGTCAAGAAGAGGCGGCATGGTAGTGGGCTGTCACCTTTGGCCGCCATCAACAACTGCCCTCTGCGTTTTCCGTCTTAGTTTGTTTGTAGGTACACGGTTCCTCGCATTTCCGTG